>NW_022145596.1:28413866-29013866 GCF_000002235.5 Strongylocentrotus purpuratus
CCAATACCAAAAAACCCAGTAGAAAAGATAACGACACCACGTATCTGTCAGCAATCCCAATAAAATCTGCCAGACCATCTGCAGGACGATGTAGGCCAACCCAGCACAGATCACCACCTTGACTTCGAAAGCCCCGTTCGCTGGAGGCACATCCCGATCTAGAAATCGAAGAGTTCTTTCCAGAGTTCCAGTCAATCGATTCACAGTTGTCTCCATTTTAAGGTTTTAATCTCAATAATTCAGTTGCTCCGTAAAACGGTGGTAGCTCACCGATGGAATTATCTGTTAGCAGAATAAATTGAAATTGAAACATCATAATTATTTAGGTTCAGAATACATTACAAAGATTGAAACACAATGTCCACTATTACACTTTTCACACTCATTCTGATCTAGCGTGATCGTTACTCAGGGATGTATATTGGGTCCAGGCGCGTACGCAGGATTTTTTTCAAGGGGGGGGGGGGGGTTTAACATTTATTAATCGGTCCGAAAATTTCGCAACGACTCATTCGACCGCTGAATAAGGGGGGGGGGGGGGGGGTGGTAAGAGAGGACACTTTTTTTTTTTTTTTTGGTCTCCAAATTTGGAAATTTGACATTTTGCTTCGTTGGGGGGGGGGGGGGGGGTTTAGGTTTTTTAGGGGGGTTTTCATACATAAAAATACCAAAGGGGGGGGGGTTTAACCCCCTAAACACCCCCCCTGCGTACGCGCCTGATTGGGTCCATTATTATTGTCCACCTATTCAATATTGATACTTTACCACCAGACTGTTTATCTCATGGTAAAGTGGATAACAATACTACTTTGACCGTAAGTATACTGACATTTTTTAAAATAAATAATCGTTTGCTGCATTCTCATGAATATAATTTATATTCATATTTGAACCCTCCATATTATTCCCACCTGCTTTACTGTTCATGTTTAAGACAATCATATCAAATAACACATATAAATATATATGCATTATATATATATATATATATATATATATATATATATATGCAGAATATATGAAGTGCTCGGGAACCCACTCTTTTACCTCAACCATGATTTTCAATTTTGGCATTGGCTGCAATTTGAATAGTCCTCAGGAAGGGTGTAAACGTGACAACAGATGATGGGAGCTTTTGTATACATGTTCGTTATTTCCACTCTATAGCGCTATCATCAGGATTGAATTTGCATTGAAAGTTTTACTATATATATGTTTATGTAATTGCAGAGGGGCCTCTTTTGAGACTGTAACGGGACATGTACCGTAGACTAGTGAATATTGTAGAAATCCCCATTTAATTTTTGGGAATGAGAACAACCGTAATCTCCCCACGAGGGGCTCTTCTTCGTATTAAAGGTACTATGTCCGATTTGCAGACCAAACAAATGAGAAGGTTAAAGGGCAAGTCCACTCCAAAAATAACTTACTTTCAATAGGAGCAAAACAATTAGACAAACCAATCGAAATCGGATAACTAAATAGGAGGGTTATGAATTTTTAATGACATGAACAACTTTGAAAACCCAAAGACAAATTGGCAACTCACCCATGAGTCTGTGACGTCATTGCCTCGGCTACTCACTAATTGTTTTCTTTATATTGATAATATAAATTTCCAATTTCCCCCTAAAAATCTGATTTCCTCACACCAGAATCCGAATTGTATTGAAAGTAATATGTTTAAGTGTGGATGCACTAATAAAAAGCTTTTTAATTTTTTTTCCCCCAGTCAAATCATGACAAATGTGAATCTTGATAAACTATATAAAAATCAATGATTATGAATATATACAATATTTAGGAAATAGTATCAATTCTTCAAAGTTTATACAAGATTTTGTGAAATGTCATGCACGGAATATGAAACAAATGGTATAACCAGGGCAAAGGATCAAGTTTTGGGGGATACAAAGGGAAATTAACAGGATAAAAATTGGCAATTGATAAAAAGTGAGGCATTAACCCATACCAGACGGTTATTTCTGTCTACCTTCATATACCTGCTTCCTCCATTGGAGTGTTCTAGCTGTACACGCCGTATACACGTCGTATACACGCCGTATACCCGGAAGTGCTAAATTCGTTTTACTATATAAATCTTCCTGGTTTTATGATAATTTGCTCGCGATTCACGGACATTTTGAAATCAATGTAAAGCCATGTACGTTTAGAGTAAATACACCGGCGGGGAAAACCCAGTTGTCCGATAAGGAGCGACGAACGGCCAGTCCCGAAATGAAGAAAATATTGATAAACAATTATCATTAATTAAAAGCAAGAGATCAATTTTCAGTAAGATTTGCAAAATGTATTACGCACCTCTACTGGAAGAATCAACAGATCTTTGTGCAGACTTTGGAGGTATGCAATGACTCTGTTGGGTCGACTATCCCTCGGGATATCCGTCAGACATGTTTTGGTGGTTATTTCATGTAAAAAAAAAGAAGTATGATTGCACTCAGGCGCGGATCCACGGGGGGTGGGGGGGGGGCTACGGGCCTGCCTCCTGGTTTAAAAAAAATTGTGCTCTCAGGGATGTTAGGCAACTTTAAATTATACATTTCAATACTCTTTAGCGATTTCTAAAAAGACTATTTCGGGGATACCACACTGGTATAGATTACCCAGTGGCGGATCCAGGGGGGGCCGAAACGGCCGCGGCCCCCCCTATTGGCGGCGCAAAAAAAAAGAGAAAAGAAAAGAAAGGAGAAGAGAAGAAAAAAGGAGAAGAGAAAAGAAAGGAGAAGAGAAAAGAAAGAAGAGAGAGAGAGAATAAAAAAGAAGAAGATACCCCCCCCCCCCACCTCACTCCCACTCCGGGGTCGGAGGGACAGATTTTGTGTTCCCAAAATTTCCGATAAAGGGTTACTTTTCACGCAACAAAGTCCGGAAAAAATTAAAAAGGGCACAATATTTTGGATGTCTTTCAAATAGAAGCTATATACTAAACAGTAAAATTTTAAATTAACGGTAGGGCCGCTTCACAACTCTTATTTTGCCCTTCATTTGGATTCAGCTCATAACAACTCGCTTGTGCTTATATTTGAACTCATGAACTCATGTTCGTAGTGATAATACAATGTATAATACCTGTATAGATTAATGGTTGATACTATAAGGCTAATTGCCCTTTTTGTTAACCCCGCATTCCCATAAAATTTTGTTTGCTCCTTCCCTTTGTATTTTTCTTGTAATCGATCTTTTATCTGTATACCATGTTTGTATGTTTTAATGTTTTTATGGAGAATGAAATAAATGAAATGAAATGAAATAATGGAGAGCGGCGGCGATCCTGGGCCCGATAGAGGGACACGTCCCCCGGAAATTTAGATATATAGCTAGAAAGAAATATATGTAGCAGAAAGAACGTACATATTGGACTAAAGGATTTTCTAGAATGCATAATTTCGGCATTCTACATTGCAAAATCTCGCTTCGTCGCTACGCCCCGGCCCTCGCCCGATAACACAAAACTAAGATATGACGCTCCCGGTCGCGATTATTTCATGGTTGGTGTATAAATAGATCTATTTTTCCCCTTTCATTTCTACTGACAATTGTATGCTATCACAATCATGATTGTTTCAATTTCCCTTTAAAGCATGCGTAGCTAGGGGCGGTAGGGGCAGTAAGAGGACGAAAAAAGGAGCAAACAAAGAAACATTTTTGACAAGTCTAAAACGGTACAACAAATTATCTTCTTTCTCTAATAATTTAATGAAACGTTAAGCTTCTGCGCTTTGCGCTGGAGGGGGAAACTGAATTCAGAGAAGGATTAAGAGTCGGGAATGGAACAACGAATTATCTTCTTTCTCTAATAATTTCATTAAACTATGAAAGGTAAAAGCTTCCGCGCCTCGCGCGGAAGGGGGAAAATAAATTCAAACAAGGATTAAGAATCGAGAATGGGACAACGAATCATCTTCTTTCTCTCATAATTTAATGGAGCGTCAGAAGCTTACGCGCTACGCGCGGGAGGAGGAAAACTGAATTCAGACAAGGGTTTAGAGTCGAGAACGGTACAACGAATCGTCTTTTTTCTCTAATAATTTAATGAAAAGTCAAAGCTTCCGCGCTTCGCGCGGGAGAGTAGGGGGGGGGGGAACTCAATTCAGACAAGGATTAAGAGTCGAGAACGGTACTCTTTCTCTAATGATTTAATGAAACGTCAAAGCTTCCGCGCTTCGCGCGGGAGGGGTATGGAAACCGAATTCAGACAATGATTAAGAATCGAGAACGGTACAACGAATCGTCTTCTTTCTCTAATAATTTAATGAAACGCTTCTGCGCTTTGCGCTGGAAGAGGGAATCTGAATTCAAAGAAGGATTGAGGGTCGAGAATGGAACAACGAATTATCTTCTTTCTCTAATAATTTCATTAAACTATGAAAGGTCAATGCTTCAGCGCTTCGCGCGGGAGGGGGAAAACTGAATTCAGACAAGGAAAAAGAGTCGAGAATGGTACAACAAATCGTCTTCTTTCTCTTATATCAATAAATAATGAAAGGTCAAAACTTCCGCGCTTCGCGCGGAAGGGGGGGGGGGGGAGGAGAGCAGGGGGAGGAACTAAATTCAGACGAGGATTAGGAGTCGAGAATGGTACAACGAATCCTCTTCTTTCTCTAATAATATCATGAAACATTAAAGCTTCTGCGCTTCGCGCGTAATGGGGGGGGGGGGGGGGGGGAACAGCGAGCTGCCCGAATATGAATTTTTTATCGTAATTTGTTATTTTTTCTCGTATATTTTGGTGATTAATAACACTGTATAACAAAAGTCCTCAAATTTTTGCTCGCTCGCTTCGCTCACTAACCGAATTGGGAAACCAGAAAATTACTTTTTCGGGCAAGAGGCTTCAGCCCCCCCCCCCGATGAAAATGTCAAAACAAATTACCGGTATGGTGCTTCTAATATGACCTTGTCAGTCTTGGTATGTCGAGTTGAAAAATGGTCTGCGCAATTTTCAAATTTCCGGCCCCCCCCCCCCCTATTGGAAAATCCTGGGTCCGCGCCTGGATTACCCCCCCCCCCCCCCCCAGATTTCCACAGAATTTCCAGGATGACGTTCCAGCTTAAGATTCCACTGGGGAAATATTGCTCCACTATCAGCAGCCTGTACTTCTTAGTGTTAGGCCCTAATGACGTTTGTATTTTACACAATCAAAACGTGGCCCGTGTTTTGACCATACAAATTAAGGAATCGCAGGGCTTATAATGCAGTGCTTTACAGGTTTGTGTGAAGAAAGCAACCGAGCTAGAAGATTTTCAACTGTGAAATACTATAAAATATGCATTCTACAGCAGCCTACAGCCAAATGACTGCATATACAAAACAAAATGTGGTATGTTTGAACAAAAATTGTGTGTTTGTGGGAGGGGGGGGGGGTGGCGGCGGTGGACCAGCCTTTTTTCCCCTCCCCCATCTCTTTTCGGCTTGAGTGGTTAATTGACTTGATTGAATAGTGAGAATATCAGAAATACCCCAGTCAAACCGACGGGATCGACTCCAAACCAATAACACATTGAACAAGAATATACATTACAACAAATGGCCAGAAAGTCAGTCAGTTCGCGGAGGACATGACTGTGTACATGCTAACACAAATTGACAACAAAAACTGGAGAAAAAAAACAACAAACAGAAAACTGATATATATATGTTTATTTTCTAAAAAATATTCTACAATTAATTGAAAATAAAATACCTTTGGATATTTTATTAATGCAAGCCTATGAATATCAAATTTATATGTCAACTTCATTGTCAACTTCATTGACAATTTGCATTCTAAGTCTAAGGAATATGCGTTATACCAAATCCACCACCACATAGACTTTCAAAGAACCAACTCGATTTAATAAACAAGATATTAGTAAAGAAAATAAAAGTATCAATAAGCAGTTTACACAATGTCCTCTCCTAGTAACATTGTCTTGTCAAACTTAATGTGCACCATATTCACTGCCTTTTGAAGCAAGTGACAAAATAAAAATGGTAAAATGACACACACAACCCTCTCCGACCTACAGGTTTCATCTCATTTAGGGAATTTGAAAATACCTTCAACCTGAATACAAAGCATGAAACGAGTCAGCATAAAAATATCACTTTTCGAAAATATCGTTACGGTTTTTGATGTTCCTGAATGAATTGGAAAGAAGAAGAAGAAGAAGAAGAAGAAGAAGAAGAAGAAGAAGAAGAAGAAGAAGAAGAAGAAGAAGAAGAAGAAGAAGAAGAAGAAGAAGAAGAAGAAGAAGAAGAAGAAGAAGAAGAAGAAGAAGAAGAAGAAGAAGAAGAAGAAGAAGAAGAAGAAGAAGAAGAAGAAGAAGAAGAAGAAGAAGAAGAAGAAGAAGAAGAAGAAGAAGAAGAAGAAGAAGAAGAAGAAGAAGAAGAAGAAGAAGAAGAAGAAGAAGAAGAAGAAGAAGAAGAAGAAGAAGGAGAAGAAAATTAGGAAGAAAAATAAGGAAGAAGAATAAGAAGATAATAAAGAAGAAGATACTGAACAATAAGAAGATAGTAAAGAAGAAGATAATAAAGAAAAAGATGATGATGAAGAAGAAGATGAAGAAGAAGAAGAAGAAGAAGAAGAAGAAGAATTAAGAAGAAGAAGAAGAAGGAGAAGATAGTAAGGAAAAGGATAAGAAGATAATAAAGAAGATAATGAACAATAAGAAGATAGTAAAGAAGAAGAAGATGTAAAAAAAAAAGAAGAGAATATGCAGATGGAGAAGAAGAAGAAGATAATAAAGAAGAAGAAGAAGATGATGAAGAAAAAAGAGAATATGCAGAAGATGAAGAAGAAGAAGAAGAAGAAGAAGAAGAAAAAGAAGATGATAAAGAAGAACATGTTAAAGAAGAAGGAGAAGAAGAAGGAGAAGATAATGATGAAGAAAGAAGAGGAGAAGATGCAGAAGGAGAACATAAGCTATAATCTCACATATACATGAATATCTAAACAAAAATCAATTGAATATAGGAGATTAGTTTTTTAATGCTGTTAAATCACAAATCGCACATTATGTCATTATTATTACAATAGAAATAATATCATTTACCAAAAGAATTCTCAAGAGTATATAGATGCATGTAAGTGCCCCAAGTGATGCAAAATCAGAATGGGGACATCAGATATATATGTACTCCTCATCTTTATATAGGCACAGAGAAAATCAGATACAGCCGACTGTCACTATGGTTGACTCTATGCTGCAAAATATCGGTTCTTGATAACATGATCACTAGAACTGGGCGTATGTACGGGCAAATGGAATGGATGGACAGACAACCCCAAAACATAATGCCTCTGGCTACTTCTTTGCGGAGGCATAACAAGAGAATCTACAATAGGAAAGGATTAAATAGTGCAATTTAAAATCGTTCTTATTTGCCTAAAAACACTCTGCTCTGGAAAGTCTTTAAAAAATGAAATGCTTTGTTAAAATCTGTTAAAATATTTCAATATATATATATATATATATATATATATAAATAAATATATAAATGATAATAAACAATCCTAAAAACATATAGAAGTATATTAAAAACACTGCTGTTATATTCACGGAATGTCAATAAGTATCAAAATATACAGGCCACCATGTACATGGAGTGGCAAATAAGATAATTGTCCCCTAAACCATAGAAAGAGAAGAAGACAAAGATTCTGTCATTCTTGAAGAATTCTTCCATTTACGTCAAATCGTGTAAAAAATGCCAAAAATGTGAGGTATTACATATTCAGTTATATCATTTGAATTAGCTTATCATCAATTTACTACACCAGCAATCTGTTGATCTGTTTTGAAAACATATATCAAATTATATCCTGCATCAAAAAATTGTTGGCTTTTGATTGCTTGAGAGCTCGTCACATGACAAAAAATATTTGAGCTATTTTTAGAAAGTATAAGAGTACTATTTTGGTTTACTATTTGGGAGTTGAAAAAAAAATGTGAATTTTTTTTGTGAATTAAATCAATTTTTGATGCAGGATATAAAACAAATATACCTTGCCTTCTATTCGAGGTACTGGTTAACCTGTGGACCTCGGTGACTCCAAAAGCACCATTTGCTTCGGGGCTGCGCCCCTCAGCAGATAGTACTATTGGAGTCACCTCTTGCGCATAGTTTTAACCAGAACCTCTCAAGGCAGTGTATATTTGTATACTATATCACCTTCCTTCATGAATTATGGCTGCAAGTCTACTTTACTGTAAGTACAAGAATGTGAATATAGTATGTATTCATAAATAGTAATATTATTTATTGATCAAAATGTCATATAAATGAAGTAGAGATATATAGATAAAAGGTGGTGCCCTGATGAATACTTTGCAATAATGTTGTATTCTAAAAACTCTGTAATTTTTACACAAGGGGAAATGAAAATATTCATATCTAACTGAAGTTATGAAAAGTCTGTTCTTAATTTCCGCGCAAAGATAGCGGTGTTCGAGTATAGCCTAAAGTAAATGGAAATTGACCTGAGCATCAATAATAAGTATCTAAATCTCCATAATTTCAATGATATGACAATTAAAAAAAAATTCACTAGCAGAAAATGTACACAATTTTGGCGAAAAAGGACCCAGATTTCCCGGCGAGGTTTATATGAATGCTATTTTATAACGTAGGAAAAAATGATAGAATAAGAAACAGAAAGGGGGCCCATACATTTGCTCCTGCTCCAGGATTTATTTTGCCAATGATATAGGGTTATGTTGAGGGTTGCAAATGGGTTTTAAGTTAGGTTTAGGGTTAGGGTTATTGTTCAGATAATAAAGTATAGTAATATGTCAAGGGCTGAAATTAAGAATTCAGTTAGTGTAGGGAATTGTTTGTAATGTAATTGTCACTGGAGTATGTTTCGTAAAACCGTGGAAAGAGGTAGTCAGTAATGATGATAACTCTATACTTCCATATAATAGTACTATAACAGTAATGAGTTTGATTACCTAAAGAAGCCTCATACGTAGCAATGCTGTTATTCCAGAGGGCCCTGTAATTATTGCTTCAGCAATTGCCAGGTACCTTTTGTACACATAGATGGGGACTCTGGAGAGTGGAATTTGATGATTAATGTTTTACCAGACACTTAAAAGGGATATACGTCTCATTACAATGTTGGTTTTAATAAAAGCAGAAAAATAGAAAACCATATCAGTAAAATGAGGGTTCGTATGCTAGGGCTGCAAATAAAACACATGCTCACTCTAAAATTAAGGAGGAGATGACATCAATGTGTGTATGTGTGTGTGTATGTGTGTGTGTGTGTGTGTATGTTTGCTATAAATGGCTATACACTTGATTTTACATGGTTTACAGAATTTCTACATCTAAATCTTCCTATCTCAAATACCCAATTATAAACCAGAACAAGAGCTTTTTTAAGGGTTAAATTGATCAGCTTTCTTCTTTTAATTGGAAACATAATTGTTCTTCTTATTTTCACATTTTTCTACTACATGTATTAATTCTATTTATTCTACTCCTACTCTGCTCTTGTATCTGAAGTAAATATACATGGATAGAAAACATGTCAAAAGTAATTTTACACACACACACAACAACAACAACAAAAATTATGGGGAAATCAATAATACTGAACTCTTCATTATGTTGCCAATGTAAAGATTTTGATTCTCATTTACCATTCTAAAATCCCTGGCACTATCAAATGCCATAGGATAACACAACAGAAATGGATAAAGGTGTGTACAGAAATCAGTGTTATTTGTGCTCTTGTATCTTAATACATTTATGTAGGGCTATGAATCAAATGTTATGATGCCAAACTGCATATAAGGACAATTCCTGATCAGGCACACTCAATTTACACTGCTTCATCCATCAAAAGTTATGATGCCAAACTGCATATAAGGACAATACCTGATCAGGCCCACTCAATCTACACTGCTTCATCCCTCAAAAGTTATGATGCCAAACTGCATATAAAGACAATTCCTGATCAGGCACACTCAATTTACACTGCTTCATCCCTTATCTTGCTGTAGATATTCAATGAATATGTATTTATATTTAGTTTTGCTTTGATTTAAAGAAAAAAGGCACTCAATCATGATGAAGATACATGAAATTATCATACAGGTAGAAATAGGTCTTCAATCTACACAAGTTTCCTTTCTTTCTCATTCCAAAATCCCTCAAACAGGCTGGCTTAAAATCCGTTCAATCCATTGCCCCACAGCAAATTAGCTGCATTTTTATGAAATAGTACTTCACTTAACTTCTTCAAGAAACATCTGCAAACATACCTCTACAAGGCTTCTTAATACGATCATAGACTAACAGACAGGACCTTGTATCCTCTGGGGGGTGTTTCATAAAGCTGTTTGTAAAGTTATGCATGACTTTTCGAATGACTTAAATATGAAAAGCCAAATGGGATGCTCAATCATTTTTAACTGCATTAACTAAAGTTGAACTGTGCAGATGTAGATTAACATTCTTATTATAACAAACATTTTTATGCAAAGTATATTTTTTGCCAAAATTTAGTTGAGGTTATTGGAAATATAGTCACATCCTGTTAAAACATCAGGAAAAACTTTGGGCATCCTATCTTGCACTTCATATTCAAGTCATTTGTAAAGTTTTGCGTAACTTTACGAACAGCTTTATGAAACACCCCCCAGGAAAAGGTATTGTATAATTCACATCATTATTATTACCACTATTTACTGGCTTACTCAAGATCAAATTTCTCATTTTACAATATTATCATTCAGATGCCAAAGTATTAACATTGGTTGTAATTCATGCTTCACTGTTCATATCATATATTTAATCTAACCTCACCATCCCCTCTTTATCTTGTGTCCATTTTATGATCTTAGTATTTGAGTAAAATTATCCATACCTGTTGCTATTGCTATGAATATGTTTCAATGACATATATTAGATAGCTTAGACAGATACTGAGATGTGATTGGTCCAGAGCTCATCACGTGATATCAATTGCGATGATCGTAATTGTTATATTTTCCTGGCCGGTCACTTTCCAGTGTTATATTTACCAGCTGGTGAAATGAATATTTTTAATCAATGCATGTCCCCCTCTCAAGGACTGTACAGTATGTCATCAATTACACAAATTACACCAATACCGAGTCTATTTTTTTTTCCTCAAATTTTTTTTCCTCCCTTTTAATAATTTTGTCCACATTTTTTTCTTCCCCAAAAATGCTTTTTTTGGTAAGAATTTTAGATATTATTTTTTCTTGTATTATCTCGAAATATTTTGTTTCTCACAAATTTGTCTCAAATTTTGTTTGTCCTCAAAGAAAAGAATGGAATAAATTTCGGGCAACAAAAAACTTGGACCCCCCACCTACATTTTTAAACCAAGGATATCTTATATAACAGATATTGACTGGCAGGGGGTATATAACATTCTTCGGACCTGAAGGGAATTATATTTTCCCTCGTCCCAATATTTTCCTCAGCGCTGCATGATTCAGGAAAATATAACTACCTACAGCGGTCCAATGAATGTTATATTACATCCTGTGCATAATATTCAAACTATGATTTAGCCAAATGTAAGGTTTTAGAGCAATAAATACATTATATTGCAGGTACTTGTTCATTCTCTGAGTGTGATGTACGTCTTGCAACCATCAACAGGCTTGTTTGTTAGCTCTTGCTTTATGCCAAACTTTTGACCTGGTACAAGGTCAAAGGTGAATCGGCGGAGCAGCTTGGCAAGAATCACACGTGTCTCCATCTGCAGAGAGTTAACAGAAAAAACAATGCTTTTGAGGTTAGCTTACTGTACAAAAATGATGATGATGATGATGATATGATGATGATGATGATGATGATGATGAAGATGATGATGACAATGATGATGATGAGGCTTTTGAGGATAGGTGCTAAGACTGGACTGTTATAGAAAATACTAAAATGATGATGATGATGATGATGATGATGATGATGATGATGATGATATGATGATGATGATGATGATGATGATGATGATTGATGATGATGATGATGATGATGATGATGAAGATGAAGATGATGATGACAATGATGATGAATGAGGCTTTTGAGGTTAGGTGCTAAGACTGGACTGTAATAGAAAATACTAAAATGATGATGATGATGATTATGATGATATGATGATGATGATGATGATGAATTGATGATGATGATGACAATGATGATTATGATGACAATGATGATGATTATGATGACAATGATGATGATAATGATGATGATGACAATGATGACAATGATGATGATTATGATGATTATGATAATGATGATCACTATGATTATTACACGGATGATGATGATTATTATGATGATAATGATGTGTGCATTTTTCTATTGCTCTTTATACTCTTGCATCTGGTATATTTTTAAGGCTGTGAATCAAATTTTAATAATCCATCTAAGATAACTTACCATTGCCATTGACTGTCCTATACATGTCCTCTGTCCCAGTGAGAAAGGGAAGTAGGCATACAGGTGACGAGGCCTGATACGGTTCATACAAAATAAATAAATATACAGAAATCTGTTGGTCAAACCTGTATAGAAAAACTACTCCAGAAAGACACACACAAAGTGGTCTTCATAGGCAGGTGGTCTTTGTATAAAGATTTTTTTTTTAAGGGATTGGGTAACTTTGTCTCAGATTCTGCAACAAAATCCTGGATTTAGCTCATGATGCAATCACAATTATAAACCTTTAGGTCAGTCAGGAACCCCATGACTTTTACAAGCCTGTCTGATTATCAATATATGCCTGTAACAGGTTTAAGTTAGATCAATATTCCAAGGGAAACTAAAATTGTACTACCGGTATCTATAGACACATGGTCTTTCCATACAGGTGATTTGGCAAGCAGGTTTCATTTTACATTTGCAGGAACATAAAACTGACTTAACCCAAAACAAAGGGTATAATTTCATAACATGGGCTGTAAGGTTGAATAGTGATCCAACCTTTCTATTATTAAGTTGATTTGGGGAAGACAGAAAATCAGGGATATGTATTGTATAATGTTTGAACAAAATCGGACTGACAATAATAAAGTTATGAATATTTGAATGTTGAAATCACTAAAACAATGTGAACCTCAAATTGGCATGATGGTCCTTTGACAAACTTCCTATTTCTTATATAATGAACAAGTAAAAATTTCCAGTTTCTTCCCTAAGCTCCTTTTCACCTGGCGCTGTATTAGAGGTGTTGTAGCTAGTCTAGTGGATAAATTACTGGACTGCAGATCACAAGGTAGAGGGTTTAAATCCCAGCCCTGCAACAACGTCCTTCAGCAAGACGTTATTGTACACTTGCCACTCTCCACCCAGAGAAAGAGAAAGTTGCACACAGAGAGGACGGGGTAGTACGAGAGAACACATGAGTAAGGATATATGCAGACTTACGTTTCATCAGAGACTTGAAATCTTTCTGGTCTGAATTCTTCAGGATCATCAAAGTATTTCTCCATCTTGCCCATAATAAAATGATTCACCTGAAATACAAACAGAATAAAGGAAGGTAATTCAATGATTGTAGGTCACATAGTACAGTGAAAATTGTCCCTAATGCATATGACACATTTTCATGTCTGTCTGTCTGTCTCTCCCTCTCATTATCTGTCTTGTATTCTTCTAATTTACTACATTTTTGTTGCTGATTTGAATGGATATCTAAATTGTATTTCCTCATGGAGCATATTGATCCATTCATTCGTCTATCCATCCATTCATCCATCCATCCATCCATCCATCCATCCATCCATTCATACATCTATCCATCCATCCATCCGTCTATCCATCCATCCATCCATCCATCCATCCATCCATCCTTCCGTCTATCCATCCATCTATCCATCCATCCATCAATCAATCAATCCGTCTATCCATCCACCCATCCATCCATCCATCCATTCATCCGTCTATCCATCAACCAATCCATCAATCCATCAATCAATACATCCATCCATCCATCCATCCCTCCATTCATCCCTCCATCCATCCCTCCCTTATCAATCAATCCATCCATCCATCCATCCATCCATCCATCCATCCATCCATCCATCCATCCATCAATCCATCCATCCATCCCTCCCTTATCAATCAATCCATCCATCCATCCATCAACCAATCCATCCATCCATCCATCCATCCATCCATCCATCCATCCATCCATCCATCCCTCCCTCCATCCATCCATCAATCCATCCATCCATCCATCCATCCATCCATCCATCCCTCCATCCATCCCTCCCTTATCAATCAATCCATCCATCAATCCATCCATCCATCCCTCCCTTATCAATCAATCCATCCATCCATCCATCCATCAACCAATCCATCCATCCATCCATCCATCCATCCATCTATCAATCCCTTGACTTACCCTCAGTCTAGTTCCCTTTGGTATGGTGTAGCCACAGCATTCTATTTCATGCGCTAATGATCTAGTGGAACCGCTGACAGGAGGAAATTGTCGCATCGATTCTTTCATGACCTTCACAACAAATGAACAAAATAAAATACAATCAAAACTCTCTCTCTCATACATGAGGTGTTTAACTGTCGCTGCCAACCTATAACTCAGTATTTTACATGGAAATGAATAGGAAGAGGGGTTTAGAAAATGTAACTGCTCATAACAGAGGCCCCTCAGCATAATTATTGATCAGTGTCTATAAGTACAAGTTACAGAAATGTGTTCCGAGCTGCACAAGGAATCATTGATGTGAAAAACAAGTCAAACACTGTATTGTACATACGTGATATAGATTTGTATGCTACACACGTACAAACTTGTTCACTTATCTACCTTAAGTATTTTAGCAAAAAAAATCAACACCTGCCAAGTTGTTAGGCATATTTGTAATGAAATAAGTTCTTGCGATTTTTTCAGTTAGATAAATCTAATAACTGAGTAGATTTTTAATTGCAGTTAAATAACTATTTCAATAGTCATGGCTCCATTAACCATATTGCCAAGTCAAACAAGAATTCATTCCTAAACATACACAAACCTTGTAAAATACCAAATATATATTAATGATCTCAGATATTCCCATAATGTACTCAAATTAATTTATGAATTGAAATAAATTTGAGGAAAAAAGAGAGAAAAAGAGCAAAAACAGTAAAACAAAAAAAACAAAAAAAAACATTTTAGGAAATCATCATTAGCTCACAAACATCAAACACTAGCTTCGGAAGAGCAACATTCAAATAAATTCTTATAGATCTCCACAAGGGCAACAAGAGGGGAAAATGCAGAAAGAGAAGGAAAAAAAAAAGAGAAATCTCACCAGCATCAAATACTCGAGCTTTGGTAGATCACTGTAGTCTACAAACGGTTTGTCACCCAGCACTTCCTCTATCTCTATCAATAACCTGCGGAAAAAAGCGAAGAAATTCATAAGATTGTATGACACCTGTTCCAGCAACAATTGCTCTGTGGACAATTACCTCCAATGTCAGAATTCCCAACTTCAAGTAAAGACCAAAACCTATAGCTTAACCTTACCATAAACCTGTACTTCAACCCCATTGAAACACTAATCCTAACCCTAATAAATTCCTGAACAATTGTTACCGGAGCAAATGTCCGAACAGCATCCACATAGGTATGCATCTTTACAGAACAGATTTACATGAATAACTAAAATGATGTCTGAGTTTAAATCAAAAGCAAATCATTTGTTAAGTAAAAGATGGTCATCCTTTTACCAATGCACCATGCTGGTATATAAAATAGGGTATTTGTTACTGAGTATCCTACTGGCTAAAGGTGTCACATGACACTCAACAATATGTTATAGTTGCTCAAGCATTTAATGTAACAACCATTTTTTGAACAAGTAAATTTGACTGCGCACCTCTCTTCCTTATGCATATCCACTGTCTGTATTGTCTTAGCTACACACATTTGACACAAAGGAAAGCTGAATGCAATTGAGAGGGTCTCATTTCTGAGGATCACAAATATCCTCAATTTTATGTAACAATATGTTGCATGTATTTTGTTGTTCAATATAACATACAGCCACCCAAAATTCAGACTTTTTCCCCCTTAACATGACATTTCATTTCAATTGAAATGAAATACCTTGGACAATATCAAACTTCTGAACTTGTCAGTTTATATATTTTATCATATTGAATGCTGGAGCATGCAATATTTGTATATCATAAATCAGTGAAATAAGTTTGAGCAGTAGCTCAGCATTAATGTATGATGTATTTCTCTGAACTCTTTGAGTACAGCTATATTTCAAGCTCAGAATGACATTAATACTTCTTCTTTTTGAGTCACTACACAAGCCTGGTCCAGTGGAGAACACAGGATCTGGCCTTGGCATTGGAACCCTCTAGGTGGTCCTTGGGTTACAGGGTTCTCGGAGGAGGGGGGCAGACTGAAAGGTGTTTCATTGTCTGTTCCTCCCCACAGGCGCACATAGTTCCTCCATCTTTACTATTAGCCCCATTTATACATGAGGACTTTGCATCATCCTGTTCCAGTCTGAAGGCGATTACTACTCACTTTTTCAATACTTCTGGATATCTGCATATCTGTTGCAATGTGAAAGACAGATGGTTCCCCGTTGTTTCTTGCCCTGCAAAGTGACAGTAAAAATAATTCATTTCATTACTACATTCACATTTGTACGTCTGTATGTGATGGAAGAGCTACTGTGTATGCCACATCATCAGTTTGAGCAAACCACACTATCGAGTGGTCACGTTTCTCCGTCTCTGTGAGGCTCCATTGCACCGCCCAAGGTCACTCTGCCAACTCAAACAAAATTGCATATAACACATTATCCTATGAATAAATTAATGGTATATAAGGATGAAATGCAAAATGAACCCAATATATACGGCGCATTAAATTAAAAAGCTGCAATCAATCGTTCATACACGCACCACTCAAATACAAATTTCACCGATGGCATCGCATGCAGAGGTTAAAGAGTTGTTTAAGAAGGACTTGGGATATCTTCATAGGGTTATGTGTTATATGCGACTGCATGTGAGTTTGCAGAGTGACCTTGAACAGAGGGTAGAGGATTCTCGTAGAGACGGAGAAGTGTGGTTTGCCCAAACTGAATATATAGACTCCAAATTTGTACAAAGGGAAGAAGATGCCTAATTTGCACTAAGTGCAGAAAATCAAGGCTTGTCCTTCGTGCAGCAACAACAATATGATATGCACTATACATTGTTGGTCAAAGTTTTGAGTGTCAAGTAACGCCAGGCTGGAATGCTCCTCAGGGAGTGGAGGGCAAGTATTGAATCCAATGATCGGGGTAATAGTATATCTATAAAGCGCTTAGAGACATTTGTATTAAAGGGATAGTTGAGTTCTGTTGCAGAGGCGCTACACAAAATAATTTTTTTGTGAGAGAATGAAAAACTGAGTGTCAAATTTGAAAGAACATAATATTTCAATGACAAAATCATCTTTGTTTGATCAAAAGTTGGTTCTGAGACGGCTGAAATATACAATTTCTAATACTCTAATGTACCAACACAAATATTAGATATTTTGAAAAATTTGAAAAAAACAGTTGAAAAAAATGAAATAACGCCTTTTAAATTGTATTTCAGCCAATGCTGATGTTGGCTTTTTTGTTGGCATTTTCGTGTTGCCTATATTACCCACAATTAGCCGGCTCATGTATTGTTATTTTTAATTAAATAATTAATTAACGATCACCATGATTTTTTGAAAGTGGAGCTGAATTGGTTTGATCGTATTGGCTAAATTTCACACATTTTGGGATCTAAAATTACCTTCATAGCAATTTTAGGTTCTAAAATAAAAGGGCACTATAAGAATTATATTAGATAAGAATAAGAGCAATTACCATACACTTTGAAGCCATTTGCGGTATGAAAACAGAACTCAACTATCCCTTTAAACGCTATATACAAGCAGAATATTATTATTATAAATCAATAGTCATCCCATTTGTTTATGGAAAGAAACCAGGAGAAACTTATTCTATTAGTGAGCAGGAAAGGTTCTCGAAAAATAATTTATTATTATTATTATTACAAGAAAGGAATACGCTTCCATGTGGGTATAACATTTTTCACCTATTTTTCTTCTAGAAAAAACTACTGTACTTCAAGTTCTTACCAGCAACAAAAAAAGTGACAAACTCGTCTATCATCTCCTCCAGACCAAAGTTCTGATCTCCTTGGAGCTCCTTGGATGCATCCAGGAGGTACGTGAGGATGTCCTGGGGGGTCGCATCCCCGCGAGCTTTGGCCTCTATTCGACTCAGGATGCAGTCACGCCCAATCTCACGGATAAGATGGCATGCCTCCTTCACCTCCTTACGGAAATTCCTTGCATGGGCGGACGGGATGTACTGCGGAGAAATAAAATGTTTATATAATATACAAACATATGAAAAGTACATAATAGATTGGCTTCCAAATGATGCAGAATAAAGTCTTGGATGATCACACATCAGAGAAAAGATTTGGGGGGGGGGGGGGGAGGAGGAATATAGTTTAGTGAAATCAAGTGTCTATATAATAATGGCCATTTAGCGCTCATATCCGTCACACAGTGATGCTCATGGCACTAAGACATTATTACCCTGGTTATAGCCGAGCCGCCATAGTAATTAGCACTCAAGAATACCAGGCACCCATTTACACCTGGGTGGAGAGTGGAGAGTGCCTGCCTGGGATTTGAACCGTGAACCATGTGATCTACAGTCAGGTGACTTATCCACTAGACCACAGCACCTCTACAAATATGAAGATATTTCAAACATATGTAATGTCTGGCCTGAAATGAACAATGCAGGATACAATTATGACCACTTTTCCAGAGAATATGGAATGCCTCCCTCTCGTCCAAATGAAAACTCTTAGCCAAGGCGGAGGAAATGCAATGCAAAGAAACCAAATATTGATATAACGTATGAATATATGAAAGATATATATGTACATGTATATGTATTTGTTAATTGGCCTTTGTACAGGTCAGGTAAATGCTCAGGTAATCTTACAGAGAATAAGGCATGTCTCCTGCAACTCCTTAAAAACACTACTCTCGTGACAGAGATGTAATTTCAATTCCTCATCTCATTTTTTTTATTTTTATTTTTATTTTTTATTTTTTTTGGGGGGGTCCTTTTTATTTGCTCAATTTTTCTCAACTCATTCATTTTCTTTTCAATTCATTACATTGAATGAATATTGGAGTAGTTCTGTTACATACGAGTAATAGAGCTCACAGCTAGTACACATAAGCAGAGTTTGAATCTCTGAATACCACCCCAACCCCCCTACCCCCCTTGAAAAATCCTCTTAAATTAATGGGAAAAAGACCTGATACTACACTGAAATATTTTACTCTTTTGCGATGATACTATAATGTATTTAACAGTTTTTATGGTACTCTCCTTTAGACTTCAGAGGCAATTAAATTTACTCATTGATGACCACTCATATGGTTTAATGTTAGATTGCATGGAGTTCTTCACAACCTCTTGTCAATTATTTGCATTTTTGAAGAAAAAAAGGCTTGAAGTATTTTATTTTACCTTTTGTAAAAATGTATTTCTACTGTAAACAATGGCCACTTTTAAACAACAACAGATAAATGTTATCAGCTGGTCACTCCCGCAGTACCTAAATAGACTAAGGGTATGTAAACTGACTTGCTGTTGCTCGTATGGTTTAAAAACCTGTCCTTCGATCAAACCCCATTCGATTGTGGGATGGTAAACACTCATCCTTCACATTTCTGGATCTTATATAACACAAAGATAAGTGAATACGACCTTTGTTGCCATTTATTTACATATTAAAAAAACACGCGACGGTTTACCATGGGACATGTGATCGAACAAGATTTTACTCCCCCAAACAAAAGGGACATAAACATAAACAGAGATAGAGTTTTATAGTTGTATTTCTTGAGAGCTTACCGAGTACCAAGGTACAAGAAGCGATTTCTGCAGGCCTTGGAGAACCTTAGTTGCAGCCACAGGAAAAGGACAGCTTGGGTCCTCCATGGCGTTCAGATCAAGACCAAAGCCAACCTTCAAAATAAGACAAACGCATTTCAAAATTTTAATCCATATATCGCAATGGCCTATTGATAAAGACTTTAATTTTTTTGTATTTGTCTACAAGAGCATGAGAGACTTTACTAAAAAACTATATTTTTAAATATTTGACACTGACTGTAATCCTACATCTAACCTTAACCATAACCCTGATTCTAATCCTACATGTAGCCCTAGCCCGACCCTAATCCTAGCCCTAGCTTTGACCGTAGTACCATACCTGACCAGGCTGATCCACAAGGGGTTTAGGTTAAATAGGTGACAGCAACATGATTGGATTTTGTTGTACAGGTTTGAAAATCAGCTACAGGTTAATATTAATTCTCAAAACAATTATTAGTCATAGATAGAACATTGTTTGAAAAATTAAAATGCTTGAAAATATGGCTCAGGAGCCCGGCCACAAGGGACTTCATGCTTCACATACAAGCGTTCACACTCCTTCCATGGTTCTAGGACATCTACCCCCTGGACAACCACTTCCCAGGGCAACCACCCTCTAGGGCGACTACCCCTGGGACAATTACCCTCTAGGATGATTAATTGGGTGGTAAATACCATAGTACCATAGGTGGTAGATGTCAAGGAGGTATATGTCCTAGGGGTAGTTGTCTGGGGGTACTTGTCGGGGGGGGGGGGGGGGGGGGGGGAAGCGGCCGGTGGGTATCTGAACTAGAGGGTGGTTGTCCTAGGGGTGGTTATCCGGGGGTCGTTGTCCAGGGGGTAGGTGTCCGGATACGTCCTTCCACGTTCCAATTTTACATGCTTGAAGTTTTGTTTGTGGACCACCCTGCCTGACACTACCCTAACTACAACCCTAATCCTAATCAAAGCCATAACCTTTACCCTAACCCTAACCACAACCCTAATCCTAACCCTATCTAACCCTAACCACAATCCTTATCCTAAATGTGAAACCTAGCTTACCTTTATCCTACCCTTAACCACAACCCTAAACCTAACTCTAACCCTAACCCCAACTTTAATCCAAACCATAAAAACTTTACAGATGCACGACACTTGACCTCACCTTCCCAATGACATCAAGTGTAATACTGTTGAATTTATCCCTCATGGTGACTACGGTCTGGCCATCAGCCCTCTTCATCAGGTCCTGGACTAGTCGATCGGCACTGTCATTGAAGATATCCATCAAACCCTTCAGGTATCTACATGTACGTCAACAAAATTATTCCAGTTGAAGCAAATATCAGTATGGATAGTATGGACAGTATAGAGGATTGATAAACAAAAGTCATAGAAATGATAAAAATCTAAACAAAATAGGAGCTCATAAAATCAAACCTGGCAGCAACTCACAAAGCGCCAAGGGTAATGACTACTACTTGTACTACTTTCACTTCTCCTTCTTCTAGTATTCTTACTACTACTATTACTACTTCTACTACTACTTACTATTACTACTCCTACTACTACTATTAAGTACTACTACTTCTATTACTATTACTAATACTACTATTACTACTGCTTCTACTACTACTACTACTACTACTACTACTACTACTACTACTACTACTACTACTCCTACTGCTTCTACTACTACTACCACTACTACTACTACTACTACTACTACTACTACTACTACTACTACTACTTCCACTACCACTACCACTACCACTACCACTACTACTACTACTGCTATCCCATGCACTTCTATGATTGATAATACCATTTACTACACCTGTGCAATAAAGCCGCTGAATCATTCATGGAATAACTTCCTACCAGGTACTAAATGCACCTGGGTGCAAATAATTAATCTCTAGCCAGAGGTTGTAGAGAGTGCTAGGGCATGGATTTGAAACCTCTACCTTTTGATCTGCAGTCTGGTGACTAATATCCACTAGACCATAACACTTCTTTCACCCTCTTTGATTTGAATAACTATGATGGCTTTTTATATAAAGTACATGCCTGTCAGATTCCTGACATTTTAACATTATCCCCAGTCATTGCTGGCGGCCAAACATGTAGCGCTCAAGTATACATTCATGATACTCATTACCACTTGGGTGGAGAGTGGAAAAGTGGATCAACTCTTTCTTATCAGTTATGGTAATTGCTCTTCTGCTGAACTTTAGAACAGACTACCTTTAAATGTCAAAAACTGTCAAACTGTTAACCTATTCAAAACTAGTCTTAAGACACATTTATTCAAAATTGCTTTCACTGATTAATTGACTCTGTTCACTTTGATTGTAATTTGTAGGTTTATTTGCCCTTTTTTGTTTTGTTTAATATGTAATTGTTTATCAGTCTACTTTGTTTGTTATAGCGCTTAGAGACTTCGGTGGTAAGCGCTTTATAAGTAATGTTTGTATTATTATTTATTATTATTATTAATGTCTTGCCAAAGGACGATAGTGCTGGGATGGGAATTGAACCCTGAACCCTTGGATGGAGTTCCCTAGCTCTGCTGTCTCTTGAGTGATACCCTTGTGGGCATAAACACCCCATTCCATTCTGAGTTCTCCTCATTGTTATATCAGATAAATATTACTAGAGATTGGTATTTAAGAGAGACAGTTTTATGATTATTTTATCATTGGAATTCCAACCTGCTACTGTGAATACCTAAAAAGTGGAGACCATATTGCGGATTACAGATCATCTGGGTTAACAAATATTTGTTTTCTTGAGGTTCAATGGACAATAACTTGAATGGGTAAAGCACAACCTAAATGAACTTTGCAATGCTTGTATTTGTTATTCCCACAGAAATTTTGTCCATCTGTGAAAAATGTATATTATCTATCAGAAACAAGACTGCTTCTCTCTTAACTATGAATTCAATGATCTACCGTAGACTATTAAATTCCTAATAGTAAAGAAAATATTATATTTTCATAGATTGAGCTTCATAAACAGCCTGGAAGTAAGAGCTAGCAGGAAACACATACATACCAGTGAAAAAAATACACGGGGGCTCAGGGCGAAATAGCCCCCGAAATGCCCAAAAGAGCCCCCGAAAATCAGAAAAGAACCACCTTAAATTTGCATAGAGTTCAATGCAAAACAAATTTTAGAATGTTATTTTCATGCAGGCAAGGTTGAAAAGTAGCCCCCGAAAAATAAATATAAATTTTTTCCCTGATACATACTGACGATTGAAAGCAGGATTAAACAGAGCCCTTCTCTGCGACCATCGTGAATGGTCAGTCTCGCTGACCAGTGATCGTCCGCCCAACCGACTACCAAAAACCGCTTGAAACGCATCATACTCAACATGAGGTTTAGTGTGCTTGCTGTTTGTCATCACCATCTAAAACGGAAAGAAGACATGGAATAAACTAGCAGAAAGCATACATACTGACGGTGGAAAGCAGGATTAAACAGAGCCCTTCTCTGTGACCATCGTGAATGGTCAGTCTCGTTGACCAATGATCGCCCGGCGAACCGACTACCAAAAATCGCTTGGAACCCATCGTAATCGACATGAGATTTAGTGTGCTTGCTGTTCGTCATCACCATCTAAAACGGAAAGAGGACATGGAACAAACATTGAAGATGAAAAATGAAGTGTGTGTTTGTAATTTTTTTTACAGATCTATGTGTATAAAATATTTATGATTATTTACATTTGGGGACTGACTTACCACCCCAAAAACGTGACTCGGTTTCGACCCGGGGTCTGTCAGAGTTAGTTTGTAGGTCAAGACAAAGAGCAAGTCCAACATAGGTTCTGTGCATAACCTATTACTAGGCTGCTAATAATTATACGCAACAAGTCTTTTTTCAAAGAGTACTGAGAATGTATTTAAACTTGTGGAGAGGTAATATACAAAGCTCGTATTGTAGATTTTAGAACAGAATATATTTTGGTGATTGGTACGTACACTTCATTAACCTTTAATGGGCTAAAATATCTAAATTAACATGCCTCAAATATAGAAAGCTACACTACAGTTGCTAAAAGCCTTAGGAAATCAAGATGCGAAATGTGTTTAAAAAAAAAAGAATGATGAAAATACCTTGGACATACTGACAAAGTTAGTAATGAGGAGTTCTTAGAAGAGCTGGAGTGCAAAGGAAAATGATACGTGAGATGTTGATTAGGCATTTGAAGTTCACGGGTCACATTACACGTAAAGTAGGACTAGAGAATCTTGCTTTGACAGGAAAAAATTGTTGGTAGAAGGAGAAGGGGAAGAAGGAGGATACTTTGGATGGACAGTCTGCAGAAACTGTTGGAAGAGAGAGGAGTGAAAGAAGTGGGAGTGGTGCTAATAGAGAAGGCTAGGATCCGAGGGTTGTGGAACAGCATGATCACCAAAGTCAATCAGAGAAACACACTACAGTTATGTTCCATGTCAGTCGTGTAACAGTTAGTTAGGTTGAGAATGAGATTTTGAATCGTGAAGACACGATAGACGCGACATCCCGCAAATCACTTTCGTATAGTGGGGTTCGATAGTGGGGTATGATAGTGGGGTACGATATGTACATATATAGTGGCAAGACCAAATAAATGCACCTACAACACAGAGTAAACGCCCTTATGCCTGATGGCTCTCATACTTTATTACAAAACTAAACTCTGATACTAGGGGAAATGCCCTTCTTACTCTCATCAGATGATTTATGACTCCAACTGAAACTACAAGATTAAATAAATGACCATAAAAATACGACTATGACCTGATTTTTTTTAACACTTCCTTGTTCAAGCGACAAGGAATTCCTGACTGAAAATTCCCAAGAATTGAGGAAGCGCTACCTAGAAAAGATAATGCACAGAGATGAGAATTTTCATCATGTGAACTGAATAACACAATTTTGAACACACCTTTTCCAGGTTATATGCCTTTACGTATTAAAGCAGAAGAGTACAATAAATGTACATATACTGTATGTTGTAACAAGTCACATTTTTTAATCTATTGGATTTCTATGAAGGCTAGATTTGAAATTGCAACTCAAGAGTGTATAGGCCTACACAGTACATGTAGATCATGAGGTACAATAACTGTGGTTTTTGTTTCGAATGAAAAAACAGAAACAAAATAGAATCTCATGACTTTCATTGACTTTGTCAAAGTACGCTTTTTGTCCTTATCAACAGTGGCGTTTAATTTTCATTTTTTTTATCCAAAATGCTCTGAATTACAAATTGAACATGAGCAGAAAGTGCAAAATTTACTAGAAAATTTGAGTCCATTTTTTTGCAGAACATTGTCCCGTTCATTTACATGTAAGAGTGATTTAGTTGAAAATAATCATTGAAGTTTCTAAATTGGCAATGCAAAGTGAATTTTTCAATCATTATTTCCTTGTACAAAGTGGCAATTCTTTTTTGTATTTTGGTGCATATCAATAATACGTACTGTTTCATGTAATATACAGTATATTTGTATATCTTGTTTATAACTATGAAAGAGTGGAAATACAAATAATTTGACGAGGAAAAGCTGATTCATATAGACCTTTGGAAAACTCTGAGCTGCCTTTTGAGGCAATGAATTAAGGGCTAGCTGGTCCCAATCTAATGGATAATGTCAACAACAAATCCAAATATAATACTATTATATGATACCGATAAAAAAAATTGATTGCACCTGAACGATTTCTATAGAATCATTGAGGTTCTGTCAATCAAACATGGCGGGCACTATCCACATACTTATAGCTTTTTCTGAATCTGAATTGATGCTATATCGAAGAAGTGGAACATTGGCATGGCACCTGACCCAGACACAGTATCATCATCTAGGCCTGTCCTACGAAAACTGAAGGAGATGTTATTGCTAAGGTTGCATGGAAATAACACCATTACTTAAATTCCTTTGCATTTTCCACATTAACAATTTTTACATTCATTTGGGTTGTCAAAACAGACATATTTACAAATATGATACATGATTGTAGTCTGAAGACTTGTAATTATGTCATCTTTACAATATATTGGATAATATAAGAAATTATTTAATTAAATTGATAACAATCTATTGTTATTATTAACATTCAGCTGGGGTCCAGCCCTTTAAGCTATCTACCCGGTATCTATCGGTAGAACCTGGAACATACAGAAAACACCAGGTTGTGCAAATTTACACGACTCACATTGTACATAATAAATGATTGTATAGGAATATTCATGCACGGGTAGAGTGTTTGTTAGTAATGGTTTATGAATAGTATGAATGACATCTCCAGGCAACAGAATATTGAACTACAAAGAGTTAAAGTGAAATAATTGCTTACAAGTATAGGCTTAGTATTGTGCAGTTATTCCTATTAAGGTTATTTGTAATCTGATGAGTCTCTTACCTTCACCACCTTGGAATCTAAACATACAACAAATGTATTGTGGAGGACATGGACGCAATATACCAAGCCTAATTCTTTGTACCTGAACAAAATAAAGAAAGAAAGAAAGAAAGAAAGGAATTACCATTTATAGATACACGTGTATCTATGCCATTAAAATCTTTGAAGTATAAATTTTATTGCTAGATTTCTGCACCCTTTTTCAAATCCTTATGCACCCCTTTTCTTTAACTTACTGCTGCACCCAGGCTCTCTCTTTCTCTCTCCGCGAACTCTCCATCTTTCCCAATCTCTTTATATTCTTCCCTCTTTCTCTCTCCCCACCCTCATTCTCTCTCTTTCTTGCTCGCTTTACCCTCCCCCCTCCCTCTCTTACCCCACCTGGTTCCCTCCCTTATCTCTTTCTCTACCCTACCTCTCTCACCTCTCCCATCTCTCTCTCTTTTTCTCTCTCTCTCTCTCTCCCTCTCTCACCCCACCCTGACTGTCTTTCAGTTTCAGTTTCAGTTTATTAAAAAACACCAGACAAAGCAATCATGATGAACAAACATGATCCAAATTGGGACCCTAAAAAGCTATAGAGTGGTGAAGTGTGACGTCATCAAAAATCTATTTTTAGAATTTCTCAATGTTTTCTCCATTGAAATAGAACTGAAAAGAATTAATTGAGTGTACTAACTAGCATGTTACACCATAATATACTAGTGCCATCTGGCCCGTGAATGCTTTTACTGGGGAACAATACAATTTGCCCCATGAAAATAAAAGAGCCATCTCAGAGTGGTACGAGCACTTCAAGTTTTCCATCAATAATTTGTTTCTACAAAAGCAATGTCAACTTCAACACATGCAGACACCATGAGTGCTGCTACTGCTGCAGAATGCATATAGTTTGGTTAAAATCTTCTGTTTGTTCTCTGTCTAATTATGCTCTAGACCACATGCAGACACCATGAGTGCTGCTACTGCTGCAGAATGCATATATAAGTTTGGTTAAAATCTTCTGTTTGTTCTCTGTCTACCATTATGCTCTAGACCGTGTCTCGTGGAAAACACAAATGACCCTTACGTTCTGATTAAACATACCCTTTGATCTGGGAAGGAAACTGCACTTACATGTGCATGTAGGAGGGAGTAACTGAGCAAGGGGGACTGGTACTCACTACTCACCTTGTAAGGGGAGGTGCTGCTCTAGTTGGTGACCATTTTGAAAAAAAGTCCCTTAAAGGCATAGTTTAACAATGTTAAATCTGAGATGCATGGCCCTACGTGTCATCAGTGTCTGTGATATGGTGTAATAATAAAGCCCTCAACAAAAATTGCGTTTCATAATGATCATAAAGTGCCTCAAAAAAGTAAAAATCTTTGAGTGACAGGTTTTACCACACTCATTTTCCCCAATAGACTGTATAGTGTTATAAAACTGTTAGGAAAAAGGTTTTCAAAATGTTGATTTCCAATCATAAATATCTCGCTAATCAGACAGGCGATCGGCTTGTAAAAGTCATGGGGTTCCTGACTGACCTAAATGTTTACAATTATCATTGCAGCATGAGCTAAATCCAGGATTTTGTTTCAGAATCTGAGACAAAGATACCCAATCCCTTTAACAAGGATATGATATCGCGTAAATAAATCCCTAAAAATAGCCCAGTATTTAGATACTAGTCTTTTTATTAAAACATTGAAATACTTTTTTCTAGAGAATAATACATTAAGTTCGCTAAAATGCTCATACCAATGCAAAAATTATTTGAATCATGTCATTTTTAAAAAAACATTCAAAGGCCTAATATAATGGGTAGGCCTACCCTCTTCTGCCCAAATGACCCTTGGAGGTTTCATCAGGTGCAGACCACCAGCCGACCCCCCCCCCCCCCCCTTCCCCCGGGAAGTGAACTGCAATGAACATTCACAGAAGCTTGGAACTACAGTATGTACCGGTACTCATCTGAAAATTAATTGCAATATATTCATTTTTCTTTGCTCATTATCTAATTCAATACTCAGTTGAAATCTGGAGCATTTATATCAAATTTACATGCAATTGATTTTTATTTTCTTGTTGTTTTTGTTGTCTTCATAAGGCCCATTAAAACCAAGTTTGGACTTCATTCTTATAATTACAAAAAATGAGCATGTAATTCCATGTTACTAAATATTTGATTTTTTTTCTCAAGCAAGCTGCTCCTCACTAAAATGCTACAATTATAACGACACAACTTTTTGGGGGTGATGAAATGTCTATCGATACACTGCAATCCATTGGTTACTTTGTGACTTTATTGCCATTTTTCATTTCTAAGAATTTCAGATCATATCAAACCATCTAACAATAAATGAAAGGGGGGGGGGGGCAAAAGAAAGTGGGCAGTAACAAGAAACTATTAATTCAATTTCATAAGAATTCAAGATTTCCTTCAAGAATCATGAGTTAATAAAAAAGGATGCTTTACACAAAAAATTATAAATAGTTTTACATTAATCCTGAATATGTAGTTTATTTGAACTTAGTGAACTAAAAAACGGAAGAATACACAAAAGAACAACTTACCATTCATATAGTACCTCAGCCAAAGGACACTCATGCTTCTTCATATAGTCCTTGATAGTAGGGTAGTGACCCATAAAGAAACTGGAAAACCGTAAATATGCAATAAAATTATTTTAAACAATCATTTTCATTCATATTTTTATTCATATATACCTATATATATATATATATATATATATATATTTGTTTTTTTTTGTTTGGGGGGGGGGGGTGTGACAGGAAAACATCATCGACTTTCAACAAGCAGCGCAGAAAGTAGCAGCACTACAGGTAACCATAGCAAATTAATCAAAGAACAGGTTGATCATTTAATTCTCAGAGAAAGTATAAATGTTAATATACCCCCCCCCCCCACATCCTGCACATACCCCAGTATATATATATAGTACGATAATACTCTGTAAAGAGGTCTGTACTCAAAAAGAAGAAGAAGTAGAAGAAGAAAAGACTACCGGTAAGCTGATAATAAATGAAAGGTGTAGTATAGTATGTGTATGCACATTTTGACAAGACTTAAATTAGACCTATTTAAGTTTTAACTTTCACCAAGTCTTAGAAATTAAGACAGCTAAGTAATAGCCCAAGCATTAACATTTACAAGCTGCAATATAAACCTCGAATATCTACAATTCAAACAATCTCGGATGCAAAGTATATGTAATAAAACACTAACTGAGGAATACTGTTTGTGAAGTCATTGTACTCACTTCGCTCGCTTGACGGAGGGTATATGCGCGTACTTCCTGTGCTGCATATACACGTAAGCAGAGTAGGCGACGCCCGAAGTTAGGGCGAGCAAGAGGACGAAGAGAATGGTATAACCCAGAAGAGCGAGGACGCCAATTCCTATCATGATTAACACAACTCCGTTGATTGTCCAAGATCAAAATATGGAATTTCTAGAAAAGCAATCCAAAATGAACTCGTTTCGTCAAAATTGAGGCTTTAACGTGAATGTAATCGATCGATATTCACAGGGCATTCAGTTCCCACGAGTTTTTTAGGTGTCTGAACTGAACTGTAAGATGGGGGCGTGGCTAAATTTGCTAGATTGCATGCTTACTGTGCACGTGATCTACAATAAAATGTTTTTGTTGTTGTTGTTTTATTCACTACGCTATTTTGGACCAGAGGACATTAGTCTGCTCTTCAGGTAGTAGAACATGAATTTGTGTGGGTGAAATGTGGTAGTTATTGTTTATTGTTTTTTTCATAGACGTATGAACTAAGCTAGATAAATTCATGGTTTTACCGTGACAATCAGGCAGAATTAGACTACAATTATATTGGTAACTTCTAGGTCTGAACAGGGCATGTAAAGTCTCACCTCCCTGGTCTGAACAATATCATAACTTATCCCCCCCTCGATATCTTCTCTAGATCTTCCGGCCTTCCTACAATTTTTACAATTTGACCCCCCCCCAAAAAAAAAAATTTACTTCCTCAGTGGCGGATCCAGACATTTCTAACCGGGGGGCCCGGGGGGGGGGGGCACAAAATCGCATGGACTAATGGAGCCGAAGCCACAGCTACGTACAGCGAGGCGTCAGCGGCGAGGGAGCGGAACGACCAAGCGGGGATGGGTCAGGGAGGGGGTCAGAACCCTCTCCATTAGAAGGAAGCATTTCGATCCTGGAGTAATGACGTAAAATTGCTTTCTCCTACCCGGCCGCGCGCATATTTGTTTTACACAACAGCCACTTCAGTCAAATATACTGTGCAAACGACTAGAGATAGAGTCTAGCACTATACTAAGAGTCTTCGCAGTTTTGTTGGATTGCTGGAGCTGTACATATATGTCATACTCGTTATTTGTTTCGGGTTAAATCTATCCTCTCTTCTCCTTCGTTATGTATATCTTTTGTTCTCCTTCATTCTAACCTCTTCTCTTTTGTTTTGTGTATTTCTTTGTTTCTCCTTCAATCTATCCTTTTCTCCAAGCTTCGTCATCTTATTTGTTTTAATTTGATAGTTTCCCTTTCTCGACCTTGTTTATGTATTTCCCTGTCTTTCCTTAGTCTAGATCTATGATCCTCTTAGCTCTTCCGCAATTATGTATTTCTATGTTCTTCCTTTGACTTATCCTCTTCTCTTTCCTTATGTGTTTCCTTGTTTTTCCTTCTCCATATCCTCTCCACTATCATTGTCAGTTTCCCCTTTCTATCATCTTCCCTTCCCTGGATGCGTGCATGCACATACTTGCGCTGACGACTCGAGACTCTTTCACCAGAGCACTTCTTTGAATTTTTTCGCGAAAATGGCTAAACACTTGTGTAAAAAAAAATATGCGCTACCCGGCCTCCAAAAGAAGGGATCTTTTGCAATTTGAGAACCACATTTGGCGCACCGACACTTCCTGGAGGAAAAAACGAGGTCTTCTGATTGGTTAGAAGTTAGAGAAAAGTGGCTGTCACGTCGCGAGACGTTGCCGACTGTATATACTGTGTTGTTATAAAAGTAACACTCTCTCCAATTTTATGTATACAACAAAAAGTTGTCTTGGAAACCACTTCTATCATTACGGATGGGTGCAGTGAGAGAGCCTTTGACGGGAGTCTTGTGAGGCGAGCCCCAGGAAGTTCTTGATTTAAAAAAAAAAATTAAAATAGTTGTCACGAGCGATCATTGTAATTTGCTCCTTGAAAGTCACACAGTCCCTTTCATTTCATTTTAGAAATAACCTCTCTTTCTCTTAAACAATTTTGTAGATTTTTTTTTTTATTGTTGCACTTTCGTCCGCAAATTTCTTAGGCACATCTCGAGCCAACTCATCGGAAATGTAATCTGTAATTGTAAATTTAAGTTTCATATGTTATTTCTTTTTTTTCCTTCCTTCTTTCTCTCTCTCTCTCTCTCTCTCTCTCTCTCTCTCTCCCTCTCTCCATTCTCTCCACCCTATATCTTCTTCGGCTTCTTCTCTTTAAATTATTTTTTCTTTCTTTAGTCTTCTCATTATCCCTGCCATTTCCCTTTTCCATTTTCCCCTGGCGTAGGCACTAATAGGAGTTCTGTTAAAGTTGTCTACACAAAATAAAAGGAATACAACTTAGTCATGAAATGGAAATAAATAATGAAATTCATGCAGTTCCTTAAAAGGAATACAACTTAGTCATGAAATGGAAATAAATAATGAAATTCATTCAGTTCCTTTAATCTATAATGCATATCAATATGACTATGCCATCATAAGTGACTTTGCATAGCATTAGCAAGTATGGGCGACATAGATCTACTTTTACTTGTATATGTCCACCCCGGACGGTAAATACATATCTGTTCCATTATCTTAAAATCCAGAAAAATTGACACTTTCTGTAATTATGTGCACAAATCAAAAGGGCGTCCCTGAAGTGAGTGACCGAGGATTACAGGATCTATACCTCTCCTCGATCCTCGTATCATGATGATGATCAAAACAAATTAACACAGAAGACTGGAGAGTAAACTACAAATCATAACAGAGCTGCTAGCGCTAGGCTATACGGTAATCGTGTTACATTACATTGGTGCATACTGCATGCAATATGCACCTACTGAGTGTACATACTTAAACAGTTGTCTTTTCCAGCAAGAAATCTCCTATTCATCTGTATTATGATGGGAATAAATGGGGTATTGAGAATGTTGTGCAGACCGTCTGCTACACTGTTGCCCTTAATCATCACTTTATCATGTCTTTCAAGTTTAAATTCGGCAAGTTTTGATGGCAAACTGAATTCAACTGATTCCACTTTTTCAGTGGAAGAATCTATCTTCCAAATCTTTATTCAGAAATTCAACAAGACCTACACAAGAGGCTCACAAGAATACTTCAAGCGCTACAGAATATTTAAGGTAAGAAAAAACATGTAACAGGTTCACAGAATCTAGACCCTATCTAAAAGTCACTTACATAGACTTAGTGGGATAAAAGATAAAGGTAAAGTATGCAGCGGCAGAATGAAAACAAAACTTCAGTGTTTATGCAGTGAAATACTCTATTGACAAGGAGTGACATACAAATGAGATTGGCATGGAAGGGGGGGGGGGGGGTGGGGTGATTTCAGCCAACAGAGTGGGAATGAGGAAACCTGTGTATGTGTGAAATGGAACGGAGCATGACCGGTATATGCGGTAGTGGTGTGAAATTAAGTTGTATAGATATGGGGCCCTCAATCCTCACACATCCCTGTTAATATTCTGGTCTCGCCAATTCTCAATATGAACTAGTTAAGCCTCGATCACTGAGTGTGTATGCCCACTTGCATCTAAATATGCAGAGGTGGAATGGAATTAGTGAACGGCTATGGTATGAGTAGTGGGTTATTTCATGAGAATGCCAATTAATATGCCAACAGGGTGCCCATTGCATGATGCTCCCCCCCCCCCCCCCCAATCCCTTGTCTGGCATTGACAACATGTGAGCTAGGCCCTGACCGACACGCACAAGTACATCAATAGGTCTGGGAGGAAGAGGAGGTGTATCATCGAGGAGGTGTATCATCTAGGATAGGCACATTCATGGGGCACTAGAGGGCGCTTCGGTCGCGTACGAAAATCTGAATGGCCTTGCTGCGGTGGGTCGGCAATAATCAGCCCAAAACTTGGATATGGGAGGTTGGAAGGATATATCTTTTTTATAATGTTATCCGGTCTTACCCTTAACCATCCTATGTTTAATCTATGTAGGAATAACATGCGAGTATGATAAGAGAAACATCTGGACCATTACTGAAGTAACTTTTAAAATATTAGCCTAGAAATGACCACCAAATGGAAAAAATTTGGATTTTTTTACCCGACAAATCTTCATAAAATCTGAGTTATAAACAATTCACATCTAGGTACACTAATACAAATACGATTTTCTGAAAATTCAGGTATGATTTTTTAAGTTTCTTTCAAGTATATTTCTGCGCATTGCAGCGCCAATATTCTTCACTGCTTCAAAATCACCCTTGATTTTTTTTTTTGCAACGAATTTGATACGAGGTCCGCGAGTGTTCCCCGTTCCTTGCGTGTTGAAAGTTTGGTAATACTAGTTTGCATTGACTCGCGCACGAAAAAATGGTCAAAAACAAAATGTCAAATGAAGAAATAAACAAGCTTTTGTATAGTTATAAGAGTTCTACCGAGGTTTCTTTGTCGATTTAATTTATTATATAGTCTCAATTAGAATTCAGAATTATCTCACTGAAAAGTTAAGAAACCGACGATGTTCTCGATCGTAGTTATTTTCATTTTGCCAGCAGCCGATCTAGCGTTGTTTGGGCAAAAAGCTAGGCCGCTGCCTTCCCACCGCGAACCTTTCAGAGTCCCGCTAAAATGGCGCGCTGCGAAGCTCCGAAGCTGCGTTGGTATCGCTGCAAACTCTCAGCCGGCTAGCTCCCCATGACGGACCATTCGCGGTATGGTGACAGTGTGTGTGTGAGGTATGATTTTGGATTCGAGAACGCACGTAACGCAACCGTGCGCGTCATTTAGAGCTGTCGAATGTGTACGACCAATTTTACATGTACGATTTTTAGTACAGATACTTGGTCAGTTTTCTTCTTATATCTTTGGTTTTACAACATTTAAAAATATAATTTCTTCAAATCTGCTCCTGACTCGGTTCAGACTAATTGTCTGATGTGTTTTCAAGTCAATTTTTTGAATATATTTTTTTGCATGAATTTGCCTATCTAGGAGATGAACTTTCAATTTCAATGAATTTCTGATTTGAGTTCAGCCTTTATTCTAATTATATACCCAATATCCAACTTTCTTACGTTCGAACAGATGTCTAGAGCAATTAACCATGTTCTCACTTCTGATTGTCATTTTTGAATGCATGGCTCTTTAGAGGCATCCATGCCATCCTCAAGAATATTTACTTTCAATGATTTAAAAAAATTAAGTATTTTGTCAACTTTCAGCGATTTTCTTTTATCAGAATTATGTAAAAATCATGATAAAGTGATTTACAGATAAATTTGATTAATGATACCCTGATCATTCTTGACCCTTGCCTAAAAACAAAAGTAGGTGTGATAAAAATGTCTAACAGCTAACAGGGCAGCGTTTCTCGAAACTGTCATAACTACAAGTTCACCGACATCCCATTGAAACGCGTGTTAAACTTAATACAAGCGTGTCAATGGGATGTCGGTGAACTTGTACTTATGACGGTTTCGAGAAACGCTGCCCAGATAAATACCTTACCATACCACAAATACCATACCAATTATTTTTTCATAAAAATTGGTTCACTTCTCCTAACATGTACATGTATGTATCTCATGTCCTACATGCCTCTGCTTTATCTAATACCTGATTATGTTTCTACAGGAAAGCTTACTGAAGCATGAAATGTTAAATGCCATCGCTACTCATAGGGACCATGCAACATACGGCATTACCAAGTTTTCAGACCTCACTTCCGAGGAGTTTCAATTTCAGTATCTCGGAACCGCCAGCATACCAGACCAAAGCGTACGATCGGTTCCTGGGCCAGTGCGGAGACCCTTAAAGACCATGCCCCTTGTGTATGACTTGTGAGTATTGCCTGTTCTGTCCTAGTTCTGTCATTGTCCCCAGCGGACCATTCGGAAGTGATCAACACAAGGTCACATATTGAGCACTGGTGATTACCGGTCAGCTTCAGAAAATATGCTTTAGTTATGAAATTATGAAAATACCTGCAGATAATATTGATACCCTTACCCCTGTAATAGTACAGAAAGGGAAAAGATATCTTTTAACACAGAAAATTGTGATCTTTTTAGTTGATGCTATTCATTTTTTTCTTCAAAATAGTTTATCTTGATTAAAATGCATAATCCTTATTCCAACTCCTTTACACAAAAAGTTAGAATTGTCACACAGTTGAAAACATGACAACTCTAAGATAACCGTCACACACTGTAGGTACTCTACATTAATGTCCAGTATTATGTTAAACATTTTTTATTATTTTTTTCTATTTGTGAATTCCTTGTCTGTTGTAATGTACAGAAGGTCCATCAAGCCTCCAGTTGTAACTCCAGTGAAGAACCAAAAGTCGGTAAGTTTTTTATGAAAAAGAATTTTAAAGAAGGGTGAAAAATGACTGGCACAAGCAATATGAACAACTGTTGTAACTTTTACTGGCCTTTATTGGACATTGGATATTAGTTAGTCAGGAATGATACATGATAACCATTTTCAATTGTCTTGATTTCTTTTTCTATCTTTTTGTGTTTGTACATCTTCCGAAAATGAAAATTATACCAGTTGTAAAGGAGTATACTGGTCCCACAGTTATGATGTGATACAAAGTAATATTTGTTTTTTTATCAATATCATGTTGTATGAACATAGGAGGAATAATTCCTGTTTTTCTCTCTTGGAACTAGTGTGATGAACCCTATGTTCCTCTTGTTTTCTGAAAAAGTTTGTATATAAAGATGACATACACTGTATTCCTAATTCTGGCATAGTAGATCCCTAATTTTCACTGTGGAAGGTTGGCAGGTATTCATGTAAGATGATTTTCTTTCTGAAAATCATCTGTCTTTCTCAAAGAAAAATAATATTGTATTTTCCTAACATATACATTTATACTGAAGAGAATATATTGAAGATAAAAATTCTAACACTATCTTGTCTCTCATCTTCCCCCTATTCATCACCCACATCAATCTCTGTACATCCCAGTGTGGAGCATGTTGGTAAGTTATAGGAATGCAAGTATTTTTATCATTAAAGATAAAGTTGAATTAATTGTCATGCGATTGCATTGTGAATGAAACGGTGTGGAATCGATCAGAAAAGGTTGATCATCTAGCATATAAGTATTGGTGTGTACTGATCTTTTTTCCTGTTTACACGCGCCTTGAGCACTCCACAGAGTGGATTTGGCGCGATATAAGTTACATTATTATTATTATTATTATTATTACTGCAAGGTTCTGGAATCATCAAAATGATAAGAAATTTGGCCCAGCTAGTCTTGGTAAAGTTACAAGCACTGTACACAGAAATATGTATATGGGACTACACAAACATGTGGCATAAAAATCTGTCCCATTGTTTATGCTGTAACATGCTTTTCAGGGAATTTTTGTTATCTGATGTTCTTCCACACTTGCATAATAACAATGATAACGCTCACAAAATATTTTTCACCTCTTCCCAGAACTCAACCTTCTCTTTAAAGTTTTTTGTTGTTTTGGTTACAGTATTGGTTAAAACCCAATAAGTTTTGTATTTAAAAGATTTTACACTCTAATGAGTAGCAGGGCATCTGGAGGAAATTGTCATTCGTTAAAGTTGCTGACATCCTATTGAAATGCATTTCACAGTAATGTTCATGAACATGTACTTAATGACAGTTTTGTGAGACACTGTCCAGAATGCCTGCAACTCTGAATAGTAACAAAATTGAAATGTTCCACTTCCAAGGTTGAGGACTAAATGAAAATAAGCTGACATGGCCTTATTGGCCTATAAAATTTAAATACTGATATGTGATACACATTTGATATTCCTGTTTTTGTAATTCCTATCAAATCTGTTATCTTGAGTAAAAAGCTTTCAGAATCTACCTTTATCCAAAAGTTAATCATCATTCTATAATACGTAGTACATTTTAGCACATGGAATTTGCTAGACATGGTCCTTTAAATCAAGTGATTAGCTGAAATATGATTTTGTACTGTATCTGACAAAAATCATGAAAAAAACATAAAAAAGAAATAGGAGTATAAAATGATATTTATCTAAAAAATTATCATGTCCTTAAAATACTGTTAGCTGTTCTGATGGAAAAAATTAAAATAAAATCTCAAAATTTGTGTTGATTACAATAGTGCTATATGAATTTCTAGACCTAAATATGTAATTAAAATATATACTGCATTTATAAGCAGTTATTTTTGTAGAGGGGGGGGGGGGGGTGTATTTACTGCCGATACAAACTTTTCTAATTGCATATTTACAGGGCTTTCAGCGTTGTTGAGACCATGGAAACTCAGATTGCCTTGAAGACCAAACGTCTTACCCAGCTCAGCGCCCAGGAGCTGGTAGATTGTGGGACCGCTGCAGGAGATGGTGGTTGCCGTGGCGGCATACCATGTAAGACACTTGATTGGCTGAATCGAACCAAGACATCGCTCGTACCTGAATCCACGTACCCCTACAAAGCCAAGAAGGGGGACTGCAGAATTAATAAAAAGTGAGCATTCAATATTTTCATCATTTGTTTTTATTCTTTTGGGTTTACATATTACTTATAGTAGAGTCAATCTTTTAAAGTTTAATACAAAATGGTCTATTTAACATAGACATTTCACATACAACATATTTATGGCATTGGTTGGTACCCTAGATTCGACCCATAGGAAGAAGAGCAATCAGAAGAAATCATGTTAATAAACTATCATTATTCTTCCATGAGATGATACATGTTCTATAGGGATGGGGGTTTGAAATGTACCAGTCACCTAACAAAATAATTTGTGCACAGCTAGAATGTATAAAATCAACCTTAAGAACTTCACCCAGCATTCTGTGGGCCAACAGATAAGGAGGATGAAGAAAATAAAGAATGACTTAGAATTGTAAACACTGATTTGAGTTCCATGTGGGCTCTCTTTTTTTCAAGCACGTACATGTATGAGTGCGTGGAGTAGTTTATTCATAAGCCACTTTTATGTTAACTGATATTGTATTTAAAGGGAATCAAAACCTTCGTACTAAGTTACTTTTATTGTAAAGTTTAAGATATTTGAATAAAATCAGTGAAAATTTGAACAAAATCGGGCAAGGAATAAGGAAGTTAAAGCTTTTTGAAATGACTAGTCACTAGAGAACTGTCCATGCCTTTTGTACATCAAATTTCACAATTCTTTCGTTTTCTTCGTATTTATTTGTGTTCTTCATCCGACTTCATAGCATGTGAAGTAGAATATCATTTTGCATTCTATACCTTGCTTTCAGGGGAGTAGATTATCTCAATCATAAGAAAGAAAGAAAAACACGAAATTTGATGTACAATAGGCATGGAGAGTTGTCCACACTATGATGTCATCAAATTGAATATCACCCTCTAGTGCAGGCCTTCTCAACTAGTTTATTAGAAGTGCCAAAACGAAAAGAATTTGTAGTTGAAGTGCCACCCTGTATGGTTGACTGTGCTGCGAGGGAGCGTAGCGACCGAGCCGAAAATGGTTGGGGTCCAGGGGCGAAGCCCTAGCGGGGGTAGCAGGGGGCAGAGCCCCCTGAAGCTGGTGGATTTAGGGCTTTCTAAAGGCCCTAATGGGGGCATTTTTAGCACCAGTTCATTCCACAATATAATCAATCATAATTTCATATTGATGTGACAAAATTAGTACAATTCCTGGGTACAATTACACTGGAGGTATATTTATATGTAGTGTTTTGTGTGCAATAAACATAGGAAATGTCAAAATAAAGTGAAAATAAAAAAAAACAAAACAAGATGTTTCCAGAGATTGGCAATGTTAAAATTGTTATCCCATCATAAGCTAATTGTTGTTCAGACCTTAGGTTTAGATTCGTATAAAATGGTAAAAAACAATAAATTCCCCTTCTTCATATTTGTTAAGCAGGCATTTTGGGACCAAATTCGACTGCAACTTCTTGATTTAGCTGAGTATTTGATTCTAAAATATATATTTTCTTTCTTTTTGTTTTGTGTTTTGTTGTTGCAACAGTTGCGCGCCACTCCGACTGACCGCAAGTGCCACAAGTGGCGCGTGCGCCGCCAGTTGAGAAGGCCTGCTCTAGTGACTAGCCATTTCAAAAAGCTTCAACTTCCTTATTCCTTGCCTTATTTTGTTCAAATTTTCACTGATTTTATTCAAATATCTTAAACTTTACAATAAAAGTAACTTAGTATGAAGGTTTTGGTTCCCTTTAAACTTGTAAGATGTCTTTACAGAATTAATTAGAAATAATATTTGAAGCTTGTATTTTGAATATGGTATTACAACATGCAACTTTAAACCTACATAGCAAAATATTATTTTTTGATTGGTACACTATAAGGGTTGGGGGTAGTGGGGTAAAGGGGTTGGGGTTAGGCAGGGACTAGGGTTCAGATACAAGATTGAAATTATTACGCTTTCAAAAATCAAGAAAGTAAAGCAGGTTCCTTCATTTTTGCAACATTTATTACCAATATGTATTGTGAGTATTGCAATTATCTGTTTAAAAGGCAAATATTCTACCATAGGTGTTTCTAGAAACCTGCTTTTTGACTCCATCGCAGCAGAAATTTATCCAATTCCTTTATGATTAAATGTAAAATGGCTATAAATTGGTGCATGATATTATAATTTAGGATTTATTCTTGTATAATTTTTTGACATGCATAGAAAGGAGCTACACATTAGGCCTTCAAAAAAAGATGTTGTATTGCCCTTTTATGTGCCAAAACACGGGTTGGTCGGACGGTCAGTCAGAAATAATTGTTCTTTTTTTAACTGATTTTCTTTCTCTCCCTCTTTGGGCCGATATTTCTCAGTTTTATACATATTTTTTTATTCATTAAACATTTTCTTCTTCTTCTAAAAAACGTTCCCCCCAAAAAAACTTTTTAAAAAAGTGGACCTTAGATTTCAAGATTTTTGGGTTGGTCGCAAAGAGCAATACAACATCTTTATTTTTAGGCCTTATAGTAAAAACTGCTCTTGAATTGAATGAAAAGCTTAATTTTACTCACCTAAGCTCTTTATGGCAATTGATTATTTTATTTTCCAACTTCCATTTTTCTTTATTTGATTTAACAGCTCAACTCTAAATGCAGTTGTGACAAACTTTTCATGTGGAAAGTGAGTACGAAATGTGGCACCTGTTGCCTTTAAAACTTGATTTTTTTTTTTTTTAGGGAAATGTTATAATTCATAGATATTGTTTTACACCTATCAGAGTATTTTCAAAGTAGATTTGTATTGTATTTCTATCCATGAACTATTTATGTTGAAAGCATTTAAGGCAACCACATTTTTTTTTTATAATTCCAAACAAATTGATCAGATTCTATCCAATGAATCTTAGTATTTTTCCATTGATAAGATGTTATGTGTCCCACCCTGGCACCAAAGACCGGCAAGTACATCATGACAACTATTTTCTAGACACCTTTTGTTTATACCTCTTTGCAGAACTTAGCTAATAATAATAATTATCCTTGCTTACATAGCGCCTAACACTTCCTATGCAGAAGTCTCTAAGCTATACCTTTAATCTGTCTTCATATTGAACTTTCTCAAGCTTTTGATAACTTTTTAAATATTTGTTTACAAATTGATCAGATTCTGTTTAATCTAATCTTTTCTATTGATAAGTCATTGTGTGCTGCTTCCTGGCACCACAGACTGACAAATATAGTAATTTACGACAAGAAAGTGTTTGATTTGTATTACCACCATCTCACCAAACTTAGTTATGCCGCTGATGAGGAGCATGTGATGCCTGCCATGTTGTATAACCAAGGTCCTCTTAGTATCTCGGTGGATGCAGAGAGTTGGCAGTATTATCTAGGAGGCATCATCCAGTACCACTGTACACCGACCTACCTCAACCATGCTGTGCAGATCGTTGGCTTCGACATGTCAGGTGGGTTAAAGGTCAGGGGTCAAAGGTCATCTTGAGTGTTGGTGATGATACTGAGCTTTGAGAGGGCACGTCTGTTGTCATTTGAATTCTTTATCACACAATTCTATATCAGATCTGTTTGCTGTGTAGGAACTTTCATAGTTGTTCATGTTTACCAAAAGAAAGTTGAAATAATATCTTTTTCCCTTGTGGAAAACTTATTTTTGTTTTTGTTCTGTTTTTATTTATCTTGATAAATGAAAAACTAATGCATTCCTCCATTTACACAGCTAGAAGACTGAAAAAGAAAGAAATTACAGTCAAACCAGTTTAGTGGCCACCTGTCTGTAAAGACCACTTATGTAGTTCCCCAGACAGAGTTTACTTGTTGAAGTAATACTGATATTAAAGGAAGCAGTACACAAAGACCAACTTTCATGTTAAGTTACCCTTAAGCAGTATTTGCTTTTCATGAATGTTTACAGCTTTCCACTTTTTGTCTCTATTTTCTATCACAGGTGATATACCATTCTACAATGTGCGCAACTCATGGGGAGTTAACTGGGGCATTGACGGCTATCTGAAGATCAAAATCGGCAACAACGTGTGTGGGGTCGCCAGTGCAGTTCAAACTGTTTCAGTGTAGATTCGTAAACATTTAACAAGTCTTTTTTTTTTGGGGGGGGGGGAGTCAAGTATACAAATATTGACTGCTCATGAGGATGATGGTGGGAATTATCACTCCCAAGGTGGTGTTCATACCCGCCCTTCTATCACCCCCGAGGCAAAGCCTCGGGGGTGATAGAATGGCTGGTATGAACCCCACTGAGGAAGTGATAATTCCCTCCACCATCCGATTACAGAGCAGTCAATATGTGTTTTATATACCTCATCCGTTCCAAGATAGACGTATTCATCAACAACTTCTACAATATTATCATCAAATTTAAATAGGTCTATATGAATTGTTCGAACTTTACCACGAGAAAATACAACAACTTCGGTTTTAGCTGCGTTGACATGAAGAAACCATTTTGAGCTAGAGCGCCGTGACAACGCGTGAGTTGCGCACTGGGGGGAATCTTGTACGCTGTGTTTGTGTGCAAAAGTCGCACAGGGGTTAGGAGTTCTATCACAGGGTTTGATAGAACGACGCAATGATCGATCAAAATGCACCTTGTCGTGTGATATAGTCTTGACAAATCAGTGAATGACAATCTATGTATGAGGTATATAATTAAAGATATTTGGACATGATAATGGTTTAATATTATTTTTTATATAAACCATAACTATTGAAAACTGACGATGGTTTGAATAAGACACCAGTTATGGGTTGTCAGTATCAGTGAGTGGACATGGGGGTCATGCTACATCACACTCTGACTTATTAAGAACATGCTCGGCAATCTGAATTTGACCTCATAGACACAGGTCTTTGAGACCACAGAGCTTCATGCTTGCTGCAAAGTGGCCTGCTCCTGATCATAGGTGGTTCAACTAAACCCAGGGCTTCCCGGGAAGGTTGCTAGTTCATGGCAATTACTCTTATGTGACCAAGTTTCGAAGTATGCATAAAAATGTTCTCTCTTGAGACAATATTTCTACCAAAGTGTCTTTGTTCTTGTTGATGCAAATATTGTTACTTTGTCTGAAATATTATTTTGGTATTTTATGCCCAGTTCGAACGGCCTATGGCACCAAGATTGTTAATCTGCTTTTGTTTCTGAAGGCCACTGCAAAGAAATTGCAATAGGACTTTTTATGGAATTTTAATTGTAGTTGAATGAGGTCCCCTGTGGCTATAGGAGTATTTAGGCCTAAAAAAAGAAAGATGTTGTATTGCCCTTTAGGTGCCAAAACATGGGTCAGTCGGTCAGTAATTTTTTTTTTCCTTCCTCTTTGGGCTGATATTTCTCAGTTTTGAATGCTTTGATACATATATTTTTATTCATTAAACATTTTTTGTTTAAACGTTTAAAAGCCGACCATAGATTTCAAGGGCAATACAATATCTTCTTTTTTAAAGGCCTTATACTGAAATTGTGTGGTATCGAAACACTTCCAAACAGTTATCAATTATCAGTTGTAACAAGTTGGCATTAGTTTCATGAAATTGTATTTATTAATTATGGCAAGTTGCAACAAAAAACACCCTGATGTTAAAGATTTTTTTTCATTCAATTTCAAAAAAATGAATCGAGCATCCTTAATTGATTATACAAATTTCTTATTTGTACACGTGTAGTTATATGTTTTGGTCATTGGACGATATACTGTATATCAGATGAACTTACATGTATGAGTTGTTTCATACGTTTGTTATATTTAGGCAATCAATATGTATTCATTTAAATATTTTATAGAGATATAGTAGAGGCTATATTACTCAAAATCAGACATTCTGAAGTAGATGGAATAGTATATAAGATAACGCAATGAGAGAAACGAAGGAAAAGACAATGACTGATGAAGACAGAAGAATGTTTCAACCACTGTTTATTTGTATTGTTTGTTATGATTGTTTACTATGTAATTGAAATGGATATTGTATCCTTTTAAGGCTTACTTGAAATATAAGTCGTAGAAGGAGAGAAAATCGGATGAAGAAAAGAATATGAAGAAGGTTTTCTTGCATGTATTTAGTAATCTCTCCTGTTCCAATTCAATTGGTGTCATGGATCAGTACTTGCCCATAATTCTTTTTCTGAAAAAATAAATGAGTATATATCATGTGTATAAATTATGTAAATGAATTTATGATTTAAATATATATTTTTTCACTCATGTATGCAATAAATAATAAATTCAAGAGCAGAAACAGCTTACATAATAAAACAAGGTTCCATTTGGTTTATTCAAAAAAGCTTTTATTGTTTCAATGAATTTGTAAATACAGATACCGGTAGTAATTTCTGCACACTATTTTACAAATACATTTTTTCATTAGGAGAATAAAGTGTCAGCACTGCTGTTATTTGTATTAGGAATTTATTATACCACATCACAAACAACACAATGTTAGTGAATTTATTAACTAAATCAGCAACATGTAAATTATCATACAGCATTGTTGAATAGCATTTTTTAAAAGAATCCTGGAATCAATTGGCATTTCATTATTTTTAACAACTTTTCGCAATCAAAGCAATCATTTTTTAAATTTTATTTAATTTAATTTTTTAATTTTGTATAACTTGTAACACCATACAATCACATTTTGCCTCTGCACATTTGAGTGTGCACAATTGTTAATTGAAAAAGATTAATATATACCTCAGAAAATATTTGTGCTATGTAGAAAACTTTGCAACTTTCAAAGATTGGAATGTAGAACATATTTGAATTGATGCTTGGTGCTATGACAGAAGAAAAAACAAATTACTGATAGCTAGAAAGACATTATCTATGCTCTCACCAGATGATAAGTATAAAAATGCAGCACATCACAATTTGATCTTACAGTATTCATACGAGTTAGTGAAACTCATAAAAAATATCTTGATCTTGTCATAACAAACAGAAATGCCTTCAACCAAATCCACTCCAGATAGGACAAAAATCACATTTCTTGTCAAAACATCTTTAATGAAATTCCCATCTTTTCAGCTTCTGATATAAATAACATCAATGTGCCATAGGTATAGGTATATAGCTAAACATGTCACCCCCCAAAAAAAACCTCATGTCCATACTGATGTGTCAAGTTGTCCCTTTAGCCTTTATGTAGAGAGTACTTAAAGGGATAGTTGAGTTCTGTTTTCAGACCGCAAATGCCTTCAAAGTGCATGGTTATTGCTCTTATTCTTATCTATGACATTTCTAGTGCCCTTTTAGAACCTAACATTGCTATGAAGGTAATTTTAGACCCCAAAATGTGTGAAATTTAGCCAATACGATCATACCAATTCAGCTCCACTTTCAAAAAAATATGGTAACCATTAATTAAAAATACAAAACATGGGCCAGCTAGTTGTGCGTAACATAACCAACACGAAAATGGCAACAAAAAAGCCAACATCGGCATTGGCTGAAATACGACGTAAAAGGCGATATTTCGTTTTTTCAACGGCTTTTTCAAATTATCTAATATTTGTGGTGGTACACAAGTGTTATAAATCGTTATAATTATGGATATTTCAGCCGTCTCTGAACCGATTTTGATCAAACAAAGATGATTTTGTAATTTAAATTGGATGTTCTTTCAAATTTGACACTCAGTTTTCATTTTCTCACAACAAAATTATTTTGTGTAGCGCCCTCCGCAACAGAGCTCAACTATCCCTTTAAAAATTGCAATTTCTCTACAAAAAAGTAATATATGCCAATTTTGAATACAATATATCAAAAGAAAACCGAAGTACAATATATTTTGCGACTGCATGGTCCCCTTTGTGTTATTGCAATAGTAGGCTGTTTTTGCAATGTAAGTGCATCATATATATAATTTCATTCCCCTGTTACGACTAGTTGTATATCAAAATGAAAATTGCATATGTTAGGTAGGGCAAGCCATAATATTTGTCCTACCCAGCAACAACTAATGCACGTAATTTGAATTCTGAGTATTGAGATACATTTATGTGTAACAGGTGAATGAAATGCATGTAATTCGTAACAGACGCCTCACAAAGGCATATCGTCGGTGGGGTGACAAAACCTCGTATCTCAAAAATCATGAATTTTCAGGAGAGCGAAAAAACATTTCCTGTCTCAACAGATTTAGTGCTGTGACACCGTCCTTTGTGTGGAATTTGTGAAAAAAACCCGAGACAGGAGGCATTCCATGAATTTATCAGGTGGTGTCGTAGGCCATATAGGTACACAATTATGCAAAAAAAATCAAAATCTCAAAAAATTGAGATACGAGGTTTTGTCACCCCACCGACGATATGCATATTATATGGTTACTTTATTAAAATGGACTATTGAAACCAGACATTTGGCATTCAAAAACATATGAAATATTTGTTCCTTCACTGACTGCAAAGGCCTTTCGTGATGTTATGCATTACATGTTTGTACAATAGATTACAATACAATACAATACAAATTTATTCCTCGAACTATATTCTGTTTTTTTTACTAGAATGCCACTGATAAAGTCATTAATAAATTGTATCTTGACGTACAGGCAAGTATAATATTAAGCCACATCATGCAACATTAAAGAATACATTCACTTAGAAGTTAAAAATAATGAATTTATGATTAAAAAAATAATAACCCAGTGCATATTACAAGTACCATGGCATCAGTACCATAAAGCTAACAAAATTCATTTTTCATTCTTGCGATAGAAAATCCAAATGTCTTCAAACATTTTCCTATGAAAATCTACAACTTTAGCTCAAGAACTGTTGGCTTTCTGAGATTCATGTTGATCCTACTTTCTATCGACTTTACACATAACTGATAAGATTTTCTTCATTTCATCAATGAATTCATTTGATACAATAATCAAATTTCTCTTGTAAATCGTGATTAAGCTTTTCATGGTATTCAAATTATTCTCAAGTATATACCGGAGTCAAATTGTGGACAAGTCGTACTTAATCGTGGTTAAATTATGGAAACATAAAGTACTGTAACAGATGTAATATGGGCAATACATAACTGTTCTGTAAGGTATATAGTGTCTAGTCCAGACTTCAATTATTTCAGGTGAATACTTATCAAGGTATTTCAACTTATTATACCGGTAGGCACTTTCTGCTTGTATAATATTTGTTGAAAAGAAACATTTGAAAGGTTAACTTTCCAGCTTAGTAAGGATTTGAATAAAAATCCAAATGTAATTAAAAACACTGATATAAAATGAAAAAACAAATCTTATCATCAATACAAGAAATATAATATTTAAAAAATACAGTTTTTCTACTATGGACGAGCTAAAGATAACACAAAAAATATAATAAATTTTGAAAATGTATGACAAAATAAGATTAAACATTTCATATGACATTAAAGTACAACATACAAGAATGATTGTACATGTATTTAGTATATAGATCTAGAATAAGATACATATTTCAAGGTACTGTATGTTAAACATACAACTTAATATAAAATGTGTGTTCATGCAGCTAGTGCAGCACTTAGTCTAATAATACCTCTCTTCTGCATCAATAGGGCTACAAAAACAGTCAATCAAATAATTACAATGGAATTTAAAATCACAGAAGAAGAAAAAAAAGCCATTACCTGAATACAAATAGATCTACTGAAACAATTGAATTTTTGAATAAAGAATCAGCAAAGGGTCTCAGGAGATTTTAGTGCTAGGATGATATACTTTTAATTACATAATCTAAAAGTGTATAAATCGTCTACCGGTAAATAATATAATCTATGTACAGCCTCAAACAACTTTACCCAGAAAAATATGAGCTGAAGGATAAGGATAAGAATAACGAATAAACAGTAGGCTAATTGCGGACGCACCATGTGAGAGAGAGAGAGGGAGGATTGAGGAGTCCTGAAAAGGACTCTCAGTAATCTTTCTTGAGGGTGTGTAGTCTTGAGAACTATAGTGCTTGGAGAGGATGGGTGGCGGGAGTCGCTTGAGCCACTCATCCTCTCCTAGCGCTATAGTTCTCCTTGAGAACTATAAGCTAAGAAAGATAACCAACAGTCTTTTTCAAGACTACACACCCTCAAGAAAGATTACAGAGAGTCCTTTTCAGGACTCCTCAATCCTCCCTCTCTCTCTCACATGGTGCATCCGCAAGCCTACTGTATATCTACATCACCATGCAAGCCGATACTTAAAGCAGCATCTAAAGAATAATGAAGGAAATAACATAGAATCATGCACACAGAACCCAAGTTGGACTTGGGTTATGTGTGAACCCTATTCAATGCAAGTACGTATGAGTGCACTGAGTAGCCTACTCACAAGTCACTTCTATGTTAGTTGGGAGACGGTGTATCTAAATTTGTAAAATCTCTTTACAGAAGCAATATTTGAAGCTCATATTTTAAGTATAGTATAGGGACATGATTGACACGGAACTCTTAAAGGCCCACTGCACTACTTGTAGCTACTTGCGCCCTCTATATAACAAACCATGCTTAATCGGTGACCATTGGTCCCCCATGATCCTCTTTTTCTTATGTTAACTGAGAGCTGAGTTGATGAGATAACCACCTGTCCAGTGACCTTGCAGGGCAATATAATCCCTCCTGTAAACTACGGCAGATAAGCTTTAACATACAGAGCAAAATAATTTATGTTGATCAGTCCACTTCATGGTTCCTCATTATTAACATGAATACAATATAATCAAGCTTTAATTCTAAAGCAGAGAAATTTTCCACTCAAGGTTGAATTTCAATCCTATTTCTACTAAAAAGGCCATCCACCGTAATATTCACAAATCTTCACATCAAAAAATCAGATTGTCTTTCTCAACAAAGATAATATCAAGATAGACATACCGGTAATACAATACAATAATGGCAACACAGAATTATTAACACCTATGATATAAACTTAACTTCTATTTACAAGAAATGAATATTGTAATATGGGGAAGACAGAGTTCTGAGGAAAATATGCTCATTTGTGCATTGTATTTTTCAGCTGCTGTATTTCAAACCAATATATGTTCATATTTTAACTTAATATTTTAATTCAAGGTAATTCAATGTAAGGATATTTCTAAGCCTTCATGGTAAAAAAAAATATTAAAAAATCAGCCTCAAATAAATCCAAACTACTCGGAATGTCAAAATGTCAATTTAAAAAAAAAATGCTCGCAATGAAACCTTACTAGCTGTTGGGGACAGATAGTATTTTTTTTGTTAAGTAAAATAATCGTAAGTTTTCCTGAAAAGGAGGTTTCACATTGAGCACACCATAAATCATGTTGACAAATAGAATGTTTATTTTTTAAGTTACATAATCTTGGTAACTTTTCTGGATAAGGAGGTTTCACACTTGGCACACCGTAAATGGTCAAATTCAATAGTTTGGGTCTAAACCAGACAAGGATAGCTTTCACGATTAGAGTACTGAACAAACAATCTGTAAGTCTACCTCTACATGCACCTATCCCAAACCTTCTCATTTGTACTGCTTGAACACCTAATCACTAACTTTGTTGCCTAGACATAACTATGAGAGGTTTGAAAGACTTGTACAGATTTATCTTGGCCGTGTTAATGGACCCTGTCAAGAAACATAGTACTGTGAATCCATAATAGGCAGATAGTACACACTGACCAAGAATGCCATAAACCAGAGAGCTACAGTGTAGTTGACTTTGACCACCTTCTATGATTCTTAAATAGCATACACAATATCTAACTGCCAACCGTCCACAGAAAAAGATAGGAATCTCTCAAGGCAAAAGTAGGAATACAATGTGTTAAAGAGAAGGTTGAGTTCTGGGAAGAGGTGAAAAATAATTTGTGAGCGTTATCATTCTTATTATGCGAGCACACTGTAGGAAAAACAATTGCTAGGTTTAAGTATTTGACTGGATGAATACATAGTTACATGGACACTGTTTTGATGAGCATATTCAATATCAGTTCAAAACAACAAATGGCGGCCCCATTATCAAAGAGCTCTACTCTTGTCTCTTGGGTTAGTATTTGTAACTAAAGGTATTTCAGGCTGAAATTTTCATACTGTGGACAATTAAACAAAATATATCATTACATGTCTCAAAGTTCATTTATTATAGACCTGGGCCCTGTCTTACAAAGAGTTGAGATTAATCGCAACTTATTTGCAATTGATATCAATCACTACTATGTACATAAGAGATTGAAGACTGCAAACTTGCGATTGATTGGAGGACTTGTGATTGATTTGGATCAATTGTAACTCTTTGTAAGACGGGGCCCTGCACTGCCATTGGTGTAGCTATGGTCAAGTGTGAAGTGAAAAAGGCAAAATTTCGTGCACTTTATCACTGCCTCCAGAGGTAAATATGCATAACCTGTATATGAAGCAATGTTGTAGATCTCAAGACCAGTTTATATAGGGTCTCTGTCTTGATCTCGCTCTTGGACCTCAAGACATTTTGGAAGAAGAATTTATAAAAAATATATGCCTTCCAGTTGGTTATAAACTCGATGAGTAATATTTACAATATGAAATACAAAAATAAAGATATAAATGCTCAATTTATTCATTTCAGTAAATGCTGTATCATTTGTTGCGACCATCCCTATTTCTTCTCTATATATCAGAACAATTGCTTGGCAATATATGATACTTACTGCTTTGAATTGTTCATGTTCTTACAAGATTTCAAAATACTGTAACCTTCCATTACTTTCTGGACATTCAAAGGTACATGCTTCTGTAGAAATACACCATTATATGATCATAATGCTAACGCTAACAAAAATAGAGCACTCGTCTCCAGAGGTGGATTTTGACGGGTTTGCTTGCCTTCTCAGCTCTTCAAAAATGTTTCCATACTTCAGCGTTAGCATATCGGTAACTGCCCTTTTTCTAGACATTCAGGCCCGAATTCACAAAGGAGTTTTGTCGACAAACCTCCTTTTGTTTCGATAAACCTCCTTTTGTTATTTACAAACCAGGTTTGTAAAAAACGCGTAAAAACGCGTCGTATGACGTACATAAACCTTGGTTTGTCGACAAACCTCCTTTGTGAATTCGGGCCTCAGTATAGGCTAAAGTCCGCTAAAGTCTGTTATTAAACTGATTGGATACATTTTGGCAGTAATGACTTTCCGGGCCTCCTGTAGGAACAAGCCATTTGCTTTCACAGGAAGAGGTACAACAAAAACAAAAAACACAAAAGTATGACATAATATTATGAGACCTAACATACTGTAAATCCACAAGCTGTCACACATTTAACCAACTGACAAATCATTACAATTTTGCAAAAGTGTATTGTTGCTAGAAATAGCTGCTGCTAAAACTTTACCAAATTTTCATGCCAGGTAAGTTAATAGTTTTTCAGTACACCAACCGAATATATAATTTACCTCATTCAGGGCAAATTCATGAAGAACCTCAAGCAGCCTGCCATCTGTTTATACGGAAAAAGGACACTTGCCAGGAAAGATTTACTATATTCCACGGTTCGAGTCCCGCCGCGGCACTACCCAGGTGTTAAATGGGTACCCGGTAGGATGCGAAAGCTAATGTGGTTAGATTAGCAAGTGTGCGCATGTAAAAATGACGCCTGGCTGGAATGCTCCCCAGGGAGTGGAGAATGTGCATACATTGTGTGCGGGTAAGCCTGAATCCAATGACCGGGGTAATAATATACTTATCTGTAAAGCGCTTTGTGAGGGCCTCCGGTCCTGAAAAGCGCTATATAAGAACGAGCTATTATTATTATTATTATTATTACTAATGTCCTTTGGCAAGACATTGATCTACATTTGCCACTCTCCACCCAGGCGGTAAATGGGTACCCAGTAGGATGCGAAAGCCAATGTAGTATGCTTAGCAATTTGAGCCTAGTAGCTCTTGCTGGAATGCTCCCCAGGGAGTGGAGGAAGTGCATACATTGTGTGGGGGCAAGCAAGAATACGATGACCGGGATAATTACATATCTATAAAGTGCTTTAATAGAAACTCGGATAATGCCGATATATTAAGCGCTATATAAACAGAAATATTATTATTATTATTATTATTATTATTATTATTATATTGATTATTCCATTGATCTTGAATGTAGATAGAGTTATATCATAACCTGTTCACAAAGGTCACCTGTCTTTAACAATATATATCTCCACGTAAATTCATAGATGTTCGTTCATGTGGCTTGTCTGTGCTTCAAGGGATAACTGCAGATTCACATGCTTCATGCAGAGAAAACAATTTGACCGTTAGCCGGTGGGGACTGGTCGCTATCATCCTCCTCATCACCATCGGATGAACTCAGTACTTCAAAGATGGCATCCTCTGGTGTCCCAGGCAGGCTTCCCCGGCCCAGCGAGCCAGGACTGGATGATAGAGGGCCTGCTCCTCCCCTGTTAGGGCTGCCGATTTGGAACCTGCGGAACATGCTCCCATCCACGCTGGTGTTGAGGTTGGGGATGGAGAGTGTGCGCTTCATGCCAGGCGTGAGGGGAGGGATGTAATTCCTGGGCAGGAGGTAGTTGGAGAGGTTGAAGAGGTCGAGGAAGACCTTGTAACGATCACTGAGGTCGAAGAGAGATGAGGAGGAAACAGAATAGATAATTATAAAAAATAGTGATATGTAATTCACTCTTATACTACAGATTAAATTCTTCCACCAAGTTTGTGTCATTTTGATTAAGCAATATGTTAATGACATTTATCAGCAGATCATTGTTTTCTATTCTCCTAAAAACTGAAGAGTTATCTATGAGAAAGTGATTGAAAGTGATTTTCTGTGCCTCTGAAGAACAATCTTCTTCTCCTGACAACTGATCAGTACAAGAAGACTTATCATTAAGAAGACAAAAGCAACATCACATCTGTGTATATCTTCATATCGATGGTTGATATAAACCAGATACAGAAGTTTACATTAAATAACAAATAATAACATAATAAAGAAAACAAACTAATGGTATTTTTGTTAAGTTTTGAAGAACATTACAAGAACTGGCCACTTTCTAATTTCCTTTGCTAGCTACTTTTTGTCCATTTTGTTCAAGACATTTCACATATCTTTCTCTCCTAAGAAAAAAAATTCCTACATCATTTGCTTAATAAATACAATAAACAAATACAATGAATGAACATTTTTCTTTGCAAAACTCAAAAATTAGGATGTTGTTTAGAGATGTTAAACCTGAATTTTGTAACTTCACTGACCTGATTATGCGATTTTCAGGGTCAACTACCGGGTACCCCTTTACATGATCAATGCAGACCTGCCAACTTCTGGAGATCAAAAACTGTATTCTTTAATCCCCAAAGTTGTATTTTACTGACAAAAGTTGTATTCTTAAAAAATGAACACGGACTGTTACGCGGATCAATGCCTCTTGTAGTTCCTACATACAGGAAGATTTTTTTTAATGGATTATTTGTTGAATATGCATGATTTCGTCGTGACTGGTGTATTCGATGAACCAATAAACATCCCCAAATTGCCTATGTGAGATGCTTGAAGGATACTTTACAGGAAAGAATGGGCATTTTGCCATTGAAAATTAATTAATAAATGAACTATTTTGTTTTTGTTTTTTGAAAATCGTATTTTATTGAAGAAAATCGTACTGTCGTATTTGCTTCTAAAAATCGTACGAAATACGACTAAATCGTACTGGTTGGCAGGTCTGTCACTGATTACTTAAACAAAACAAAAAAACAAAAAAAATCAATAAGATTTGAACATACCTGACAGTAGATCGAAGGTAGTGATACCCAGAGGAGCCCCCTGATCCTGGTTTAGAACCAATCATTCGCTGAACCATCATCACATGGTTATCTACATTAAACATATTCAATCAGAGAAAAAAGAGATACAAGATATAAGAAGATTTTGGAATTCCTAGTTGATTGTATTATTGTTTGTAGTTCAAGATAAAACACTATTCTATTTTACAAGGTAGAGCTACTGGTTACACTTATTTGCCTCCAACCCATTTTTTGTCCTGATAAAACAAGATTTCATTATAACATAGCAATTTCCTTGGATCCAAAGGACTTTATTATAAGACCCTAATGTATCAATGACTATCAAGACTATTTCATCATATCAACATGTAATCCTACAATACAAAATTAACTTGTGTTGTGACATTCATGAATAAGCAATGTACAACGTACAAATGTGGAAAATACAAATAATTGATGCCAATTTGAGGAGGGAAAGCTGATTAATTTAGATCTTGAGAAAACTTTGAACTTGTATGGGTTTAAAAAAACAAAAAAACAATAATCATGAGTTCAGAACAAGTTTTAAAATAACATGAAAACATACAAAGGAATTTCATATTGCAAAATGTTTAGGAGATAAAACAGTGATCAAAATATATAAAATCTTACATCTCCATTTTGTAAGAAGAGAATCTATGTCCATGAGCCTTGTCATAAATTGGAACGGTTGGTGGAAGCGGACTTCCTCTCGGTAATGGGATATCAAGAGCGCTCCCTGGAGGGCCTTGTGGGAAATGCGTACATCACCTGGAAAAGAAAAAAGACGTTGGTTCAAGGCCCGACACTCGTTCATCGTCGTCATCATCATCAATATTATTACTATTATTATCATCATTATTATATTACTACTAATTCTTTAATACCGTGCACGATACAGTCGAACCTGTCTACAACGGCCACTAGTTGTGTTTTCCTTGGGCGTTCGCTATAGACACGTTTGACTGTATGTCATGCCAAACTCAACAATAATACACAAGTTAAAACTCAAACTTAACTCTCGCAAGTTCATTTCTCTTCTAAAGAAGTTTTTAAACTTAGTGGCCCAGAAGGGCTTCGCACCGAGTCCCACTTGTGCATAAAACAAGAGTTTATCTTTTCGAAAAAAAATTGCTGTCAAAAGAACCTGAAACAAATGAATCTCACACAATCACATTCATACACCTAGAGCTCAACTTAAAAATGAGAATAATAACAATTACTATCATCATTATTATTAAGTATTGGGTTCACCTATGTGCGGGGTAGAAGGGGGGGGGGAACTGAATTTCTGTGAGCCCCAGGACCCGATTCTCTTGATCATCTGTTTCTGTGGAAACAAAAGTACCGGTAGACTTTCACTAACCTCTGGCCAGTAATGCCTTGTATTTGTCTGTGTCCAATATGACATCAAATGTTTCCTTGACAGACTTGTGATCATTCAGAATCTGATCTCGCTGAGCTTCACTCTCCGCAGCCTGATGGTATAAAAAAGAACAAGCAAAACTGTCAATAACCATAGCTGTGATGTATTGGATTTTATCAACGGAGAGAAGAACAGAAAATAAAATTTCTGAAAGGTGTATTAACAATATTAGTATTAATAATATCATATTCTAAGTTTATATAACACTTAAAGGGATTGGGTATCTTTGCCTCAGATTCTGAAATAAAATCCTGGATTTAGCTTATGCTGCATTCATAATTATAAACCTTAAGGTCGGTCAGGAATCCTATGACTTTTACAAGCCGATCGCCTGTCTGATTATCAAGATATTTATGATTGGAATTAGAAATTTCAAAACTATTTTCCCAACGGTTTTTATAGCACTAGTCTTAATTTCATTAAATTTGTACCAACCTCAGCTCTAGTCAGGTGATCATTGAGGTATGCTCGGACCTGGTAGTTGTATTTCTCCCAGAAGTTGAACCCATCTTCCTCAAGACCAGGACAACGCTCAAGCCATCTCTGAAAATATCAAGCGAAGTACAGAATCACACTTATGACAGAGATTTATGTTTCATCAGAGCACAGGTCTTAACATTTTTAACCCCCATTAATTCATCAAGCATTTATGGTTAGTACATTGGTTGCTGAAAAAAAGCTATTTTTGAAATCATAAACAAATCCAGCTTGGTTTAAGGAAACACACATGCCCATTAAAGCTGACACTGATACCCCATGGTTTTGCTCAATATGCCTGATAAGAGGCCTATCTTATATTGTCTGTTTGGAGCCAGAAGGGAATAAACTCATATCATTGTTACAGAAGTCATGCCCTTCTGGTTCAAAACAGACAATAAACAATCTATATGGAGTCTTTTATGGACATGCAAATAGCAAAAACCATAAATAGTTTGGAAAACAGTATAAGGCCTAAAGATGTTGTATTGCTCTTTGGGACCGACCCAAAAATCTTGAAATCTACGGTCGGCTTTTTAATTATTTTTTTGTATTACTGTTTTTTAGAGAAAACAAAATATTTAAGCATTCAAATGAGAAATATCAGCCCAAAGAGGGAGAGAAAAAGGTGTTTTTTTTTAAGTTAAAAAAGAAAGAAAAGATTTCCGACCAACCGACCCGTGTTTTGACACCTAAAGGGCAATACAACATCTTTCTTTTTTTTAGGCCTAATGTTAAACTCTGTGGAAGCTTATCTGTTGAAGCAAACATCATTAATCTCATTTTTAGTCCTTGAACTTGTCAACTATAAATGATTATTTTGTTAAAGTAAGTAGGAAGATCAAATTATTCCATGTTAATAGGCTTGTTTTCATCAGCTTGAGTTTGCCAAATAACACACTGTTTTAGCCAGTTAATTTGCATCATCATCAGCCCGCAGTTGCGATTAGAGGAATATTTGGTTTCCAAAATATCCTGAGTCATCTTGGTCTTGTTTCCAAAATATCCCGCTATTTAGGAAATAGGGGGCTAATTTGAGCTTGTCTGGGCTAGTTTGTGATGAGCGTATCAGTATGGTGAAGACACAATTTCAAGCTTTGGGATAATATCCAGAGTCTGAAAATAGCAGGTTATTTGGCAAACTTGAGCTGATGAAGACAGGCCTAATGATACTGATCTGATCTATTAAGATTATATGGTTCAACTACATGTTTATCGAACAATGTAAAGTTCAATATTAGTTTAACCATTTCACCAAGTCACCATTTGGTAACAAAATATAAAATCAAGAAAGAGTTTATGGTTGGGTAGTAGGTATTGTTTGAGGTTCAATTTGGTAACGGTTAGGAAATCAGTCAAACTTTGTGGAAAGTGATTATTTCCAGATAAAATAACTGATGTTTCACCACCACTGTAAGATTATTATTGCAGATAAAGCCAATACATGGTATCTAATGTGAAAGTCAAATTTGTTATCAAAGTCAAAATCAAAGTTTAATTTAATTAATGGCCTATCAGATGTTGAGTTTCAGAAATTAATCCTGTAAATGTAAGAGAGAGGAGGAGGAGAGAGAGAGGAGAGAGAGAGAAAGAGAGAGAGAGAGAAAAGGAGAGAGAACAAGGAAAAAGAAAGAGAGAAAGAGAGAGGCATAGACAGACCGATTATGCAAACAGAAAGAGAGATAGAGATTTAGAGAGATTTAGAGAGATTAAGAGAGAGAGAGAGAGAGAGAGAGAGAGAGAGAGAGCGAACGCAAGCAATGAATTACCTCAGACTAAAGGAAGTCACTTTTTACAGACCACAGACCACATTTACTACAGTTAACTACAACAAACACAATCTATACCAGCAAGATGCAAACAATGTTATATAAGGAAACCTCACCTCAAGAATTTTTTTTAGTTATTTTGAGATTAATCATGTTATATATACAAGAATCCAAACGAAAGTGTATGAGAAAGACATAAAGCAAGAATATGTACAGTTTCTCAGCAGGACATCTACATTGCCATTTTCTTAAAGGCATTTTTTAATAATGTTTTCAGTTTTACAAATCTGAGATGCATGGTCCTATGTGTTATCACTGTACACTTTCGTAAGGAATATTGTAAATCAAAGGGCAGGAATACATCTTTTTTTTTCTTAAGCATACCTACACCTATTCTTTGGTGTGAGGGTTCCTTTAAATATAACGTCTTGAGCATTTAATTAGAATGGATAATGGCAAAATATAAATCTCATGTATTATTATTATTATATCGAGCAAAAACCACAAGAATGAACATCAACGCTTACCTCCAAAACGTTTAATAAGGTAGGGTCCTCTTCGGATTTCTTCAACGTTGCTTGTAGCTCCTCGCTGTATACGCTGGCATAGTTCTGGCGTTGGTAACTCACTCGCATGCCCTGTCATGCATGAAACACATCAATAATGTTAGTGCTTTCGTGTGATCCATGGTGTATCATTTTTCTATTCATTCATGGTCATCCCATCTTCTTACAAATGAGGGAAAACTTACTTCTGCCATTGGCTTGCAAAAAATATCCTAACACATACTTCATATTAACAATCCAAAGCAGTGAAAATAATCACGTAATCAAATAAAGAAATGAAAACAATTTTCACAAAAATATTCTTAACTTTAGAACACAGAAGAAGAAGTTCCTACATGTATTTACATATTAGGCAACAGCAGCCTATTAATTATATGGTTTTCATTACATTTTGTTGGTATGTACATAAATGGGAGTATGAAAATAATGGCATTGATGTTTACAAACAGAAAGCAAATGAGAGCAAAATACATATCCAATGTTCATCTTCATTTTGCACTAAAATGCTGAAGCTTGTAAGAAAGCACAAATTAGACATCAGCTTTTAATGAAGGTGGTAAGGGGAGTCAAACATCTTTAAACTGCTTCTAGCCACTTAAATAAATCATTTAGCGCACAAAATTGTTTTTTCAAATGCCATTTTTGAAAAAAATAAACCAAGGCAAACCTTATCAATTTTTACAGGCCAAATTTTCAATTCCCTGTGAATTTTACATTACCCATTACCTATAGCAGCCAGATGGCTCCTGTATTAAAGAGAAGGTTGAGTTCTGAGAAGAGGTGAAAAATAATTTGTGGGCATTATCATTCTTATTATGCAAGTGTGGAAGAACATCAGATAGGACATATTTGCTGAAAAGCATGGCTTTTCAAATGCCTTCATATTCTAAATATGTCATGTAAAATCGTAAAACTTTTACGCCACATGTTCGTGTAGTCCCATATACATTTGTCTGTGTACAGTGTTTGTAACTTTACCAAGACTTGGCCAAATTTCTTGTCATTTTGATGATTCAAGAACCTTGCAATACACGAAAATTCTTATATGCTAGATGATCAACCTTTTCTGGTCGATTCCACACCGTTTCTTTCACAATGCAATCGCATGACCAGGGGGTGTTTCACAAAGATCCTAAGTAGAACTTAACTCTAAGTTGGACTTAAAAATTATGGACAGCCATTGGAGTCTTAAAATGAAATATATTCAAAAGCAGAAATTCAAGTATTTTAGACCTTTTATAAATTCCACATCCAGAACATGAAATCTCCTTGATGATAGAAAATATGAATGATTTCAATAAACAATGAATGCCTTTCAAAATAACTTTTACAAAATATTTTCAAAGAGGCTAATGGCTTTCCATATTTTTTAAGTCCAACTAAGAGATAAGTTCAACTTAGGATCTTTGTGAAACACCCCCCAGAACTCAACTTCATCTTTAACCTTATGGGAATGAGAGAGTTCAAGAGTCAATGGGTTAAGACCTACCGGTTTGAGTCCCAGTTTATTCTCCAATAATCTGAATTGGAAGCTTTGGAAGCCTGACGCCGGTGATAGATAATCTCTGAACTCTGAGAAGGAGAGTGGAGTCATCGTCTCCAGGACGTAGATCTGATCCACCAGCAGCTGATTACAAAGAGAAACAAGAACTTAAATTTCCACCACAAAAAAACTCGCTCAATTAGATCTACCATACGTAAGATTTATAAAAAGGTCTATCTATATAGATAAAGTTATCTATATAAAATTGGGGGCTCCTCAGTAGTGAGCGGTTTACACCCAATCTGTGCTCGTGGTTTTTGTCTATAATTTCTCATATTGTGAAGGTTATGTTTGAGAGTATCAAATCATGTTGGTTCAACAAATCTCCTTCATCTGGTTATGTGTGGCTGTGTTATACTTCTTCGTTTTGTGAAAGTCGCTGTTTTTCAACAAAATGTTTAAATGTATGTACCTTCATGTTATTCATTACTACATGTACGTATCACTTCGTCCTTTGGTTTGAAGTATATCATGTTCCCTTTTGTAATGCATGTAAACAGGATGAATCTCCATATGGGGCCTGTCACCACGAAATGAGTCCAGTTGGTCAAAAATTTTATTCCTGTTTTGAAGTATTATATGAATCTACATTAAGTAAGCTTTAAATTAAGGGGTCACACATTAAAATTGATAAATTATATCCAGAAATATGAACAAAAACCTAATTGGACTTTATAACAATGGGATTACCCAGTTTTGAGATAATTAGGTGTAAAGTTAATGATGCGTAACATATTATAGTCTGGTCAACAACAACATAGCAACAACACACTTCCCATCATTCGATTTCAATGAAACTTTCAACAAACAAAGAAATAATAAGTCGATTTTTGGAAAAATCTTAAATGTGGTAGGTGGGTCAATTTTCAGTACATACACACTATACAGGTGTACATTGCTATTACTACGATTGAGCCTAATGCGACACTGGACTCATTTCGTGGTGACTGGCCCCATATATGGGAAACTGAAGTATAACACAATAAACAATGAATATAAATGCTAACCCACTATTCTGCAAGCTGCAAAGTCTTTCCTTACTTATTCATATCTGTGTTAGAAGATTTAGACTGGTGCAGTACACACAAGACGCTTAAAAGGCCCTGAAACAAAAACAACACTGTTTCCTGGCACAAGTGAACGAAGCCCAAGTCAACGATATTCATCCCTACCCCCACCCCCCTCACAAAAAAATAATAGGATCAACATTAAAAAAAATATGAAGTGCTCCTTTTAAAGCAGGACTGCACTAATTGTAGCTACTTGCGCCCTCTATATAGCCAACAATGCCTAAGCGGTACCCGGTGATCCCCCATGGTCCACTTTTTCTTATGTTAATTGATAGCTGATTTGATGAGATAACCACCTGCCAGTGACCATGCAGGGAGGTCTAATCCCCCTGGCTAAACTAGTGCAGATAGGCTTTAATACTGACCTTAAGAATTTGTACGATACGTTCCAGTCTGTTCATCATGACAAGCTGTTTCTTCTCATCTACAGGCACTTGACCCAGTAGATCGATGATAGAATTCACCTCAAATAAGATCTGTTTGAACCACAGCTCATAGGCTGGAGAGAAAAGATGGGGATTTTATATTACATACTTTAGTATATAAAAGTACTCAGCAATAAAGGACACAGTCCATGAAACAAGAGGCCTACTTCAAGGACTTTGTTCCTTACTGACATTACCGACTGGTCCGCAGGCACAGACTCTAATTTGACACTTAAGCACAGTTCCACAAAGTCTTGAGCAGAGCCTAGCTCTGTCAGTGTCAGCTAGGCGTTGTGGCGTGCGCCTGTAATCCAGCTAACAGTGGAAGTTACAAACTGATTCAGCCGAGGACGCAGGTTCGAAACTGAGTCACGTCTTTCGGATGGTGACGTTAAAGGTCGGTCCCCAGACGTAAATAATCATATCTGATTGATACACGTCTGTAAAAACCAAACACACACACACACAGAGCTATACCTCTGTCAGTGTCAGTAATGGGTTGGTGCATTGATTTGTGGGTGAAAAGATTAAACTCCTTTGCAATCCGGCAGTGCATTCACTGCATTGTACCATTTACATTGTAGGACTTGTTTTACAAAGAGGTGGTATCGTGGTTAATTCTCTTGGGTAACTGACTCTCAATCCATGGGTTGAGGGCAAGCAGCCTTCCTGTAATCGATAGGGTGTCGATCGTTGGCCAATCAGGTGAAATCGGATAATAATTTCAGATTACTGTTCAATAAAAAATAATTGGACAAAAAAATCAGCAGATTTTTAAAGTTTTTGACTATCAAATGCTAAAAAAACATGCATAGTTGGCATTATTTTTTCTTTTGAAGTTGTTGTAGACCATGTTTGTTGATATTTTGTGCCTTTTCATGACTTTGAAATTAATAATATTGGTCTAAGAGAAGAGGCAAAACATGCGAGCAGCCATTTATGATATTCTCATAGACTTCATACAGGATCCACACAGTTCTTAATTGGTCATGGGTTAACAATGAACTCACCCTGATGGGTCACAATGAACTCACCCTGATGGGTTAACAATGAACTCACCCTGATGGGTTACAATGAAGAGGTGCTCATCATGCACTGGTGTGGAGACTGCAGCACTCTGAAGATCCACACAGGAGAGCAGCTTGTCAAGCTGAAGATAGCTGCCGTATGTGAGCTTCTTATCATCGTCTTTCCCAGTACCTCCTTTAGGTACCCTGTGAAATGCAATTAGAGATCCGTTTACACTTGAATTCAAATTGTAAGTCTGGATGATGAAGAAATTTCCTTTTCTATATGTTAACTTGCAAATAAAGCAATATATATTCATTCATTCATTCATATACAGCATGTCAACTTAGACAGAGACCTCATAATTTTACTCAATTCAAGTACACTGGGTAGGTGATTTTTAGTCAAGAATTTGTTCAACTTTGTTCAGTAATAATAACTGTGTCTGTAATTACCCATAAAGTTATTTTAACATTTTCATGTTATCATAGAATTGGTTAAAATCGTTAGGATTTGGACTAGAATATCAGGAAAACTTCCTTGCAAGTTGAAGAATAAAAATGAAGGAAAAAAAGAAGAAAAATGCTAGTAGTAGTACAGAGAAAAACAATTTCAGTAAGAAGCAAAACAAATATTTGTATATGTTTTGAATAATCCTAAAATCAAATAATATAAGAAATTCCATATTTGTCACCAACCACTTATCCATACAATCCTGCTTCTCAACACTTAATGGACAGACTTCCTGACATATATTTTAAAAACTTGAACCTTACTTTTCTTTAATAGATATCAGATATGTTCAGGACATTTAGATTAGAATAAAATGTGACATCAAAATCAGACACTATATTTCATGTTTCATATTTGTAAAGGTAGGATTTGTATGAAGCCTACAACCATACTTTCATTCTTACCTGTTGCCACCACCTCCAAATGGACAAGACATCTTGTTTAAGGATCTACAAACACTGTTGCTTTATGAGACAAGAAGACCCGATGACCACCCCAGTGTCACTGAAGGATCTGGAGTGAAGAAGGGTACTGGCTGCCTGTTTTAATCTGCAGATGCTCAAAACTTTATCCTTCAGCCCAATAATGGTGTCTCCAATCGATGTGATTTTCTAGTCATTTGCTGATACTGAATGATGTAAAGAGAAGGAATGTTCATTGTATTTATAAAGGCAGTAGACCTACATATCTGTTACTGTTTGTATAGAATTTTGTATTTATAGTGATACATAAGATAAATTTAGTTACATGTACATACATGGGGCGGTAATCTGAACCCTGTGTTATCTCTAATATTGTTGTATCTTTGAAGATAAGATAAAGTTGGTATTCTGAACATTGTTGTAACTTTTGTGTTATCTTTTATTGTATCTTTTCTCTCATCTTATTGGCCGCGCCTGCGCTCATACTTTGGTGCGCTTGTAATTGTGCGTATTATTAATAAAGTGGCATTTAATTCTCATTTGCATATGCGCACGGGAGATAATATGTCGAGATAATTGGTATTCTGAAAGTTGTTGTATCTTTTATCTTACAGTATCTTATCTTGCATGGTATTTACAACAATATTTACAACAGGTAGGGGGTTGTTGTATCTTTCGTGGTGATATAATGGCGGCAATATTTTTTGCCCAGAACCAACTTCGTGCCAATAGACGAGTTAAAAGAAGATTGTGTGTTGACCGGAAACATCACAGATGAGAACTTTCTAAGATATTACATGCTAGGATAGGACTATTTTAATGCTCTCATCTTAACCAATATAGTGAAAGCGTGATTTGTCTTCATGATCCACATTCAACAGCGCATAATGATGACGCGCGTAATAAGTGCTCAAATAACTAATTACGCCCAAGATTAGTATGCGCTAGGCGCATCTTCAGATATGGCATAAAGTATTCCTATTGGTTGATCTACTTATCATGCTTATATAAAATAGATTTTGATTGGTAGGGTCCATAAAAATGGGCGTGTCATCAATGGTCAAAGATAAGATAGAGGCGGTCCTTCAAGAGATAACACAGGGATAAAACAATGTTCAGAATACCAACTTACAACAATATTAGCGCTGTGTTATCTCTGGAAGATACAACAAAAGATAACACAACACTTACAACAATGTTCAGAATACCACCCATGAGCTATTGCACAAACTTGGGCATTGGCTATTAACGATTTGGCAAATTCTTAATTCTCTGTAACTGTTTGTTGATGGATTTTCTAGTTGCATTCGTGGCATCTCTTCAAAGTGTCATCTTCCAGGGTCGTTGTGACGTACATCATGGATCTAATATAAACTTTTTAGTGTGACCATGTTTTGTGCATATATTTAACCAAAGTTTGTGGATGCCTTTGGCAATATTCTGACATTTTGAGATGACAATATTTCCCAACTTTATATTTATTTATTTTCTAGTCAACATGGTCTAGAAAATCATTTTTGCTTTAGAATCTAGATCTCCTCAGTATACTGTATTAAAATATGATAGAATTTAGCAGAAAAATTGACCATTTTTAAATGTTGATGAATTATTATCACCCTGTCACCTTAGTGGAAAAGTTCACTCACAAAGATGAGAACAAGTTAAAACCATAATTGTACATTGATAAATAAATCAACTTAGACTACACATAAATCAGCTTCATCCATTACTTGCACTGCAAACAATTACATGATCATAGACCTGTATGTTACAAAAAAATTGAAGCTCAGAATTCAAGCTCTTGCTTTTTGCCATTAAACAGAGCTTGATAAGATCATTTATTTGATGCCTCATTCATCCTAATAGCCCCAGTAATAAGAAAGTTATACCAATTTTAAACGCCCCAAAATCATGTATTTAATTCCTTTGTTTTTAAAACAAAGTTGTGATCTCAAATGTGACCGAAAGATTCTATTTCATTACAAAACGTTGCCAAAAAAATGTATGTAAATACGCGAAAACCGCTAATCGGGCCGTCATTTTTGCATGACATTTCACATTCCTCATCCAAAAAAACATATTTCTCATCCATTGATTTTACTGAAATTTCACCAAAAGCAAATTCACATGTTAACCAATCATCCTAGATACCTTTTTTTCTCATCCTGAATGCGGGATCAGGGTACAGAATGGCACTAAACACGGCTCTTGTCAAACAGTGCAGCAAAACAAACTGCCGAAAACATTAATCATAAAAAGTTTAGTATGAAATGAAAGATAACAAATTAACAATGTCATTCTTCTCATCCAATAGAAATCATAAAACAAAAATCTAATCAGCCCATCAAAACTAAAAGATCACATTTGAGTAGGCTATCCAAATGGTCTCCAATAGTATACAAATTGTGAATGGCCATGAGTGCAATGGTACAAGATTTTGCACGAGATGAAAGATAAGAGACGCTATATTCAACGAGGCGCAGCCGAGTTGAATAGAGCGTCTCATCTTTCACCGAATACAAAATCTTGTTCCATTGCACGAATAAAGGCCATTCACTATTTGTTTTATACAACACCTCAGACGTTAATGGGCTTAGAACAGTTTTTCTGGGCCTAAATCTCTGCGATTTTTTGTTTGTTTTTAATTGATGAAATTGCCGATAGTGAGCGCGCACTATTAAGCAGGCAGCATGCGCATACAATGCGCCGCGCGTACAAAGATTTATGTTTATTATGACGTGGAGTGCAATTTTGTTTGATCCTTTCGCACCATTGCACTCTGACGTCACTTAGCTCACAATATATTTTGTACATCGTTAGGGACGTCAGAGTGCAATGGTGCGAAAGGATCAAACGGAATTGCACGGCTGGAGAATGATGCCCCTCAACAATGGTACTTTTAGCGCAGGTCATGTGATCAAGAATTGACCAATGAGGTTGCAAGAATCTTGGTAGGCGTTGTATAATGCATAACAATTAACAGCCCCATGGCGATGGCAGAACCTTCAAGCTTCATGGCGAAAGCGCACACATTGTATAATGTAAGTTGGATCTTATAGATCTAACTTTAGATCTAGACAGTCTAGTAAATTAAAGTTAGAAACTACCCAACTCGACTAGATTTTGAATGAAGTGTTGTCAGATGTCAATGCACTCTCTACTACTTAGTGAGTAGTACTAAAACTCTCGACTACTTAGCACTAGAGTATTACTATTACTATAGAGTGCATCGACAACACATCATGGTACCGTACCAGTGGCATCGACAACACATCATGGTACCGTACCAGTGGCATCGCAACGTATAGCCTATAGGAGTGCGCTTGTTGAGCTTTTCGGACTGCCCTGTCGAGTTAGAAGACGGCGACAATAAACGTGATAAAAATCTACATAAACAGGTTTAAATTAACATGCAATTCTACTTAACATTTTTACTCACTCATGCACTGTTATCAAAGTAAGCTGTACTAAGAGTGAACAAGACGAATGATTCTATAAATCATAAATAATCACAGCCTGAATCACACGCTGCAGCAGCATTGGCACTGGTGAAAGTTGTAAAAATCTTCTTGCATACGTACAGTATACAGCAACATAATGAAGAAAGATTTGGCGCGGCGCCTAAGCGCGCGCTCGCTCACGCGTGGCCGTGGGATGGATGGCTTGCTGAATGTAAACATCGTTTCCCTTTCGACGCAACAGCACCGCAGACACGTGCATTCAATTAAAAAAGGGGGTGTTACGGGGGTGTGGCCGGGGCGTGGCAGATGATCAGAACATTACCCTTTCCGTGTGCATCTTGGATTGTGAGGCGGTTTGGTAACATACAAAAATAAAGATAAATAAATAAATGAATAAATAAATGTAACAACAGAGAACGTGTGTGATTAAAAGCAAGACTACTGCATGGAAAAGAAAAAATACCATAACATTGATTTTGATTATGTAGAGGCCTAGATCTAAATCTGTATTCAGTAGCAGCACTATAAGCCTATACATCCATTTTGCTATGATGATACTCATGATGTACCAGTTCTACCACCATCGTCATCATTAAACGTCTACTATCCTGTGCAAATTGAAGAGGAATGGAGTTCCAACCAGTGATCTTGTGCTCATATATACACCACAGCCCCCCTCCCCCGCAAAAAAAAAGAGAGAGAGAAGGAAAAAAAAGCAAAAGAAGGGAAATGGAAAGAGGAGAGAAAGGGAAAGAAAGAAGAGGAAGAAGAAAAGAAAAGGGGGAAAAGAAGGAGATGAGGGGGGAGGGCCTTGCCTCCCCCCCCCCCATCAACACAAATAAGAGAGTAGGAAGGAAAGGGAGATAAAAGAGGAAAAGACATAAAGGGAACAAAAAGAGGAAGATGAAAAAAAGGGGGAGATGCAGTTGCAATTATTCCCACCAACAATTAATGCGTGGATTAGCTGGGGGGAGCGAAAGGCCCTTGCCTCCCCTTCCCCATAAAACAAAATAATAGAGAAGGAAGGAAAGGGAAAGAAAAAAGGAAAAGAGATTAAGGGAACCAACAAAAAAAAAAGGAAAAGAGATAAAGGGAACAAAAAAAAAAGGAAAACAGATAAAGGGAACAAAAAAAAAGGAAAAAAGATAAAGCGAACAAAAAGAGGAAGATGAAGAAAAAAAAGGGGAGATCAGTTGCAATTAATCCCGTCAACAATGCGTGGACCTTGGGGGGGGGGAGGCCCTTGCCTCCTCTATGCAACCTATAAAGAGAGAGAAGGAAGGCAAGGGAAAGAGGAGGGAGGGAAAGAAGAAAAAAAAGAGATAGAAGAAAAGTAGAAGAAAATTAGGAGAAAAAAAAAGTAGAAAGAAAGAAGGAATAGTGACCTGCCAGTGACACAAAATAATGAGGTATCAAAATATACTTATCTGCCACCGTGATTAAATGCCTAAAACCTCACAAGCTTCTGGGGTCTCTGCCCGTGGACCCCACCTAGGGCCCTAAAGCGGGCCCCTAGTTGCTCATCTGACGGTAATTTAGTGCCTCAAATCTCTGAATTTCAGGGGGCTTAGCCCCATGGACCCCACGCATTACTGATCTGCTACTGTCATGAATAAGGTATCAAAATATGCTCATCTGACCGTAATTAAATGCCCATACCCTCTGAGCTTCACGGGACTCAGCCCCTTGACCCCCACCAATTTACGCTACGCTCTACCTGATCGTAAATACTTAAGCCTCCCCCACCCACTTAGAAAAAACGTTTAGCGGGGCGGCCTGCATGTAAGAGTGGGGTGCATTGCCGATCTTAGTGTCTGCCCCCCTAAAAACCGTTTTTGCTCATTATGCAACTGCTGGTCATCATTACGTACCAATATTTGGCTCGCATAATTTCAAATTTGGCCCCCGGCCCCCCCCCCTTAAGAAATTATGGATCTGCGCCTGTGATATCTGATCATTGATGGAACATTGTGTTTTATGCACATTTTATGTGTACATTGCATTATTGGTCCTTAGAATACTGCATTGTACATTGTATATCTTTATATTAATAAACCAAAATTGAATCGAATTGAATCATCGGCAGCAGCATCCAGGCGCGGATCCAGGATTTCTTAGGGGTGGGGGCCCAAATTTGAAATTTAGTGTGCTGAAATTTGAAAATCGTGACGGCCAATATTTCGCTCAGTGAGGGTGGGGGGGGGGGGAGGTGGGTAGTGAGCACTAATTTTTTTTGAAAATTTGAAAATCGCACCCCCCCTCCCCTTGAACGCCAGTGAGGGAGGGGGGCATATCTCAAAAAAAGGTAAAATTTACCCTTTTTTTCCCAGGGCGGAGCCCTCAGAAGCTCAAGGGTTTTATACATCAAATTATCGTTGGATGAGCATAATTTTATACCTTATTTGTGACACTGGCAGGTCACGAATTGGGGTGGGGTCCAGGAGGCGGAGCCCCCGGAGGCTCAGGGGTGTTAGGCAATAGATTACGGTCAGATGAGCATCCAGGGGCCCGCCTTAGGGCCATGGGTTGGGTTCGGGGGCAGAGCCCTGGAAGCTCAGGGCTTTAGGAATTAAATAACGGTCAGATGAGCATATTTTATACCTTATTTGTGACACTGGCAGGTCACGAATTGGTGTGGGGTCCAGGGGGCGGAGCCCCCGGAAGCTCAGGGGTTTTGGGCAATAAATAACGGTCAGATGAGCATATTTTATACCTTATTTGTGACACTGGCAGGTCACGAATTGGTGTTGGGTCCAGGGGGCGGAGCCCCAAGAAGCTCAGGGGTTTTATACATTAAATTATCGTCAGATGAGCATATTTTATACCTTATTTGTGACACTGGCAGGTCACAATTTGGGGTGGGGTCCAGGAGGCGGAGCCCCCGGAGGCTCAGGGGTGTTAGGCAATAGATTACGGTCAGATGAGCATCCAGGGGCCCGCCTTAGGGCCATGGGTTGGGTTCGGGGGGCAGAGCTCCGGAAGCTCAGGGCTTTAGGAATTAATTACGTCAGATGAGCATAATTATACCTTATTTGTGACACTGGCAGGTAACTAATTGGCGTGGGGTCCAGAGCCCCCTGAAGCTCAGGCGTTTCCAGAATTTATTATGGTCAGACAAGCATGCAGGGGCCCGCCTTAGGGCCCCTGGTGGGGTCGAGAGGGTCGAGCCCTGGAAACTCAGGGGTTTTAGGCATTTAATTACGGTCAGATGAACATATTTTTAATAATAATAATAATAAACACGTTACTTATAAAGCGCTTACCACCGAAGTCTCTAAGCGCTAAAAACCTTATTTGTGACACTGGCTGGACATTAATTGGCGTGAGGTCCAGGGGGCCGAGACCCCAGAAGCTCAGGGGTTATAAGCACTAAATTACCGTCAGAATAGCATCCAGTCGTCCGCATTAGGGTCCTAGGTGGGGTCCAGGGGGCAGAGCCACCGGAAGTTAAGGGGTTTTAGGCATTTAATTACGGTTAGATAAGCATATTTTGATACCTTTGATATCTTTACCCTTTTATATCCTTTTTTTTGCCAGGGGGGGGGGGGGCCTGGCCCCCCTGGATCTGCCACTGGCAGCATCACAGCATAATCACCACCATGTATATGCACCACCACCATCATCATCACAGCAGCAGCGTCGTCACCACAACCATATGAGCAACACCACACCAAATTCATTATCATATCATTTCCATCATTTTTCTCATTGTCACCAATATTACCACCGTGCACCACTATCATCACCACAACACCGAAATCATCATCATCAAATCATAGTTATAATTGCCATTATTTTCCTTCTCCTTCTCATAGTCATTGTCATCACCACCATGCACCACTAAAATTGCCACCTCACACAATTCGTCATCAAATCATTTAATTATTGTGAAATGCATTAGTATTCTCCTCCTCCTCCTCATCCTTTTTAAACACCATTTCATAATTGTCATTATCGTCATTATCATATTTTGTTATCATCATCATCATAATCTTCATCCTCATCATCATACTCTTCATTCTCATCATCATCATTTTCAATTTTCCCAAGGAATAGATTGGAAGAATTTCTTTGCTATGGTGCAAAGACTTAATTTTTAACTCTAGATTTTTGCAATTTTAAGACAACTTCACTGTAACCTTTGCACCACCTCATCGAATTACAAAATAGCCTTAAATATTTCATAGTGCCTGATTGATATAAACAAAAATACAGTTCCATGTTTCAAAGAGATTAATTACATTTTGATATATTTTAATCATTGCACTTTGAGCTTAATCTACAATATCTTTACAAAACAATATTTTTGTTTGGAACTACTTGCATACAATCTATTTTAAGCAATTAGATCAGATTTCCGCAGAAAGTCTTAATATGACATTCTATTTTACATCTCATGCAGGAACGTTTGTTTCCCATTGAAATTGAAAAATCGAAGGACCGACGTACAGAGTTCGATGAGAGCTATTTTGTCTTTGTAATACCTGTACAGAGATCATGATACAACTGGCAATATTCAAGACAGCCCACAGAATTAAAGAATATCTGGGCATTGTTTCAGGAAATTCTTAATATGACATCCTATTTTACATCGCATGCAGGAACATTTCTTTCCCTTTAAAAAATAAATTGTGGGACCAACCGAGCATGATGAGAGCTATTCTGTCTTTGCAATACCTGCACAGAAATCAAGATACAATTGGCAATTTTCAAGATAGCCCACAAAATTAAAGAATATCTGGGCATTGGTTAAGGAAATCGTCTGAAGTATATGTTTACCGATCACCCTTTGAAACGAACTTCAATGAGATGTTGGCAAACTTATGACAATTTTGTTAAACGATGCCCTATCTACTGTGGTAGGAGCCTTGGAGGTATTTGATAATTCATGCACCTGGCAGTGAAATGCAGAGTTTTGTACCATTACATTATTTTCATCTCATGGGTAATAAATCTTAAGATTTAAGAAAACCCTACATGGGTGCAGACAAGTATACTTCTGGTGAAGAAGACCAAAGTTCCATTAGACTAGGAAATTTGGGCATCGTTTCACAAAACCTTCAAAGTACAAGTTCACCGACATCCTATTGATAACACACACATTTCAATGGGATGTCTGCGAACTTGTACTTGTGACAGTTTCATGAAACAATGCCTTGGTCTCTAGAGATCTTAGACAAATGTTGACAGATGTCTCATTAATTATCTTTTGGCCAATGTACAATTTTAATCTTGTGAACCTGTAGTCTAAAAAATCTCCAGAACACTGCAGAATCAACACCTGAAACAGCAAAAAGCTTTGCTAAAATAGTCATAATTCCATATCACCATGAAGTTTCTCCTTTATCCTTGAATGGCATCCTCCTTCCCACATTTTGTTTTAACTTTCCTACCTTTCTTGGTAGGAGAGTGGGGGTACAATGCAAACTAAGTACAAGTATCATAAAATGGCAAGATATTTCAAATCAAGAACTTCCAATTACAAAATACACATAGAAAATATTTTTTATTTGGAATGATATTTGCATTGTCTAATGAAGATGCATGACTTCAAAATATAAAACATATATAGCTCTTGAGTATTCCTGGAAAAAAAAGTTAAGACTACAACGATACAAAATAGATTACAGGTAGGGAGAGAGGAGACCAGGTCTTGTTGTCACACTGGTAAATTGAGGCAGTACGTCAAAAAGATTTGCGGAGTTCCAAGATCGAGTGTAATTGAACTTTGTCAGTAAAGAACTGCAGGACATCTTGAATGGTGAACAAACAGGCTCCATCTTATAGAGAGTTGCCATGATTAATCCATATCAATCCTAAGTCCTCCAATCAATTGCAAGTTTGCAGTCTTCAATCTCTTATGTACATAGTTGCGATTGATATAAATCGCAAATAAGTTGCGATTAATCTCAACTCTTTATTTGACAGGGCCCAGGACTCCTTAACACAAAGCGTTTAATTGTAGGTTCGATCTTCAATAAATGGGCAGGTATTCAAGCAGTCCAGAAGATCCCAAGAGTTCCTGGAACTAGTGTGATTGGGCTATGTCTGTGAAGAACTGCAGGACATCCTGAATAGTTCCAGGATCTAGTGTGATTGGGCTATGTCTGTGAAGAACTGCAGGACATCCTGAATAGTTCCTGGATCTAGTGTGATTGGGCTATGTCTGTGAAGAACTGCAGGACATCCTGAATAGTGAACTCCAGAAAGATCTTTGATCCCGGGTAGCAGCGGCCGATCATTGTCTCAATGTGTTTATACTGACGGATGAAATCCTCCTGCATCATACGCCATACCACCTGGCAAACAAGGAGAAAAGGTTTTAACACAGTTTTAAATATAAAGTTTTTGATTGCAAAGTTGCCATTGATAGTCTTAAATGTGTGTCTGAAGCTGATCTTGCAACACATTCTATCAAAAATTACCAAACTTCAGAACTTAACTTCAATGATCAATCCTTTGATCATTTCAAATCATTGATCATTTTCAAAACATTGGTTCATGAAAAAACAAAATTGCAGAGATTTATCAGATAATATAAATCAAAAGGGCAAATACATGATTTCCAAAGGAAATTATTTATGAAGGTCAAATATGAAATTAAGCTTTACAAAACAATATGGTACCCTAATACACTTCTAAATTTACAGCACAATTGCAAAAATACAAGTATTATTCCATGACTGATGTACAAAGTACCGTAAATATTTTGCTACCAGACTATTTTATCAATAAGGAAATTGTATCTGATAAAAGCAAAAGTCATGTTTAAAAAAAAAGAAGTTGGACATCAACTGGTTGCTTGCTACCATTTGGACAGTAGGCTACATTTACAATTTAATCTGAATCAAGAAAATCTTTCATGGCAAATTGTGTAAGTAGGGCACATCTCAGACACATTTTCAATGAACAGAAAATATAAAAACTAAAGGTGCTTTGGGTACTTTGATGGGATGATTATTAGGTATGATGATTTGAATACCAACCTGGATAAGATTCTCCTCCTCACAAAGAGTCTTCTCAACTTTCTTGATCAAGTTATCAAGGTTCTTCTTCACCTGCATTCCAGAAGACAAACACACATTGAATCTATCAGATATGAACAATACTATACAATTGATTAACGTTTGTCAACATTCGGAAGAGCGCATGTCTGAAGTCTCTCTCGCTGTCTCAGATGTTCCGCCTAGGCCAAGTCCTCACACCAGAGCCATCTTTAATTCTTACTCCATCCCTCTCTATCTTAAAGGGAAAGTTTAGTTTTGTTGCAGAGGGCACTACACAAAATAATTTTGTTGTGAGATAATGAAAAACTGAGTGTCAAATTTGAAAGGACATCCAATTAAAAAAACAAAAAAACATCATCTTTGTTAGATCAATATCGGTTCAGAGACGGCTGAAATATCCGTAAATAAAACAATCACTAATATTTGTGGTGCCCCACAAATATTCAATAATGTGAACCAGCAGTTAAAAAGCAAGATGGAGCTTTATACGTTTTATTCCAGCCAATGCCGATGTTGTCTTTTTGTTGGCATTTTCGTGTTGGTTATAATATGTATAGCCATGCACTTCGGAGGCATTTGCACTCTGAAACAAGATGTCAACTATCCCTTTGAGCCTTTTTTGTTCATTATGTTATATGATCTGCACCTATCAAGTCAGACACCATCCAAATCTTGGTCTTCTTCTTCCATGTTTACCATCTATCTTCACTTCCACTGTGTCCCTGCCTGGGCATCTTATTTCCCCTTAAAGATACTATGTCCCATTTGCAGGCCAAAAAAATGAAAAAGTTAAACTCCAACTGCATTTGAAAGATAATACTAATTTAGAACTTCCCTAAAAAGTTGGGGCTTGAAAATGTCTTCAAGTTGGAAAATAACGACTATTAGTTGTCAAATCGACTTTAGGGCTATAGAGCCCAAAAGTAATAGTCTTGATTTTCAGACGATTGTACCGAATGGTCATACATTTTATGCTGCGCAAAGATTCAATCAGTTTAATCTTGGCCATCACAAGAAGTGGGTTATTGATGTAGACAAATGCTCATGTACCCTTTACAACTCTTTTCATGTATGTTATTACCAAAGAAGAAAAAAAGCCAGTCAGTCACTCAATAGTGTCTGACAGTGAAGTCTAGCAAGTAAACGGGTTTCCTTGCATAATTTGAATATGAGGACACTGCTAATGTTTAAATTTCACAAATAGGACATACATGACATATTCATAATTCCTGCAAAGTTCTACATAATTTGAGGTTGGCTGCAAAAGGGACATAGTACCTTTAAGGTGTGTCCTTTCCAGTATTTCTTCAGTCTCCAGAATGTTTTCCTAAAGTTCCTTCTATTCAAATTCTATCAAAAAGCGTTTTGAAAATTCGAATTTTTAAAAACATGCAGTTGAATATTTCCTCCTATCACCAATTTTGGTCCATCTATTATAGATGCATCAAACAAAGTTCAACTTTTATAAATGTAATGCTTCCTGGGAGAAATTTCAATAGTTTAAACATATTGTGGCTTACACCCAGTAAATAAGATCGATTGATCGATCTTATTACATGACCACCAAAACAAAAACTCATCTTGTGGCATGGTATTATCCACTGCCTGTACATGTATTTATCCCTAAAATTCCCAACATTTATTGGCTAAGAAGCACCTCTTAGAGTAATATTTGTCATGATATTTTTCTTCTAAATGTCTGTTTTACCTCTTTTTGTGGGTATTCCTTGATGATCTTGCGTAGTTCTTGTTTACTGAACTGGATCTGATAGCCGACCTCTTCTTCCTTGACCCCCTGAGAGACAAGCACCTGAATACCTTCAAAGAAATGCTGCAAGACAAACATAAACAATATGAAAACCCTCAAGACACATCTGGAAAAAAAAATTAAAATTTTCTTTCAATTGATGTTTTGATTAGGCATAATAGTAATAATAATAATTTTTGGTTTACACAGTACTTAGTCCATCCACGATGTCTCTATGTGCTTTACAGATATATTATTACCTGAGTCATCATTATTCAGGTTGGCCTGCGCACAATATATGCACATTCTCCACTCCTTGGGAAGCATTCGAGCCAAGTACCATTTTACAGACGCTCACAATGCTGAGCAAACTACAATGACTTCCACATCTTGCCATGTATCTATTACACACCTGGGTTGAGAGTGGCACATGTGGATTGAATGATTGAATGTGCTGGACTGGGATTCGAACCCTCAACCCTTAAATTGAGAATCAACGGAATGAACCACTATACCAAGACAAATTCACATGAGCATTTGCATCAAGGGGGGGGGGGGTATCAAACCTTCAATCTATGAAATCATTATTCTACTAAAAATATATTAAAAATGTCCTCTGATCATGACATGAAGAAAATAACTGGAATTAAAAATTCATTTCCCACAGAAATAAAAGCTAGAATAAAGCAATTTGGAAATCCTGAGGAGATTATTGTATCGTTGATATTAAAACTAACCAATATCTTTTTTTTTAAATTTTTTTTATTCAGGGTATGAAATATATAAACCTATCTGTGACCTGGCAGAGTATGAAACAGACAATCACCATTTATCACAATATTCAACTGTCGACAACTCAATGTAAAATCTTTATGGGTTGACTGTAAATAATGTATGAATTGTGAATATTCACGTCAAACCACAAATATTCATCTTTATATGCCTAAAAAGGCCATGGATAGCAATTATGGCCATTTTCTTTTTCAGGGCAGATATAAAAAAATTGGATCTACTTGTACTTCTCATTAATCATGAAGTCACAATTTAGCTTCATTGTTGTTTTTAAAATAAGGTACATAAAGAAAAGAAAAATCTGAATGCTTACATTGAGTTTCTCCATAGGTCTTCCCAGTGAGTCTCTAACATAAGATTGTAAGTGATCTTGATACTGCTGCTTGGCTTCCTTACGCTCTGACTCCAGGCATGTGATCTTCAGTCTCGATAGAACATCTGAAAAGATGAAGGTATAACAATATTATATTAAAAACATTAACAAAATATATACAAATATATACACCAACTCGTAATCTTCGTTCAGCAACCGACACATGTAAACTTAACATTCCCAAATCTAGACTCTCAGCAGCTGAAAAACACTTTGCAGTAGCTGCATCAAAGACTTGGAACAGCATCCCTCTTTCCATAAGGGAAATTACCTGTCTTGCCACCTTCAAAAGATCCCTCAAAACTCATCTTTTCCCCCAATGATCTATGTGATATACTTCCTGTACTGTACACTTTTGTCCTCTTTTCATATATTTGTATTTGTTAGTGCTATGTTACAGTACTTATTGTTTTTAGCGATCCTCAATATTTTATTTTATTATTATCATTAAAATAAAAAATTCAATGATCGGTCAATAGCACTTATAGTGATCACACATTTAAGAGTTATACGATGTGCAAAATACATCGCATTAACTCTTGAATGGGTGATGTTATGAAATCCGCCCTTTGAATCGACACTGATGATGATGAATAATTATTCACTAAATATTCTCCCTCAAGATAACATATCTATAGTAAATGAAAGAACATATTGGCTGTTTAGAGGTACATGAGTTAATGCCTTTCTTGCTCCAAAAGGATAATCTTCATATAGAACTTTGAATGGTTTTATAAATAGCTTGATATACTAAGAGGATACCTTCATGCCAAAGTTATTCCTTATGAAATCTATGTGATAATTCAGTTAATACCAAATGCTAGATATGAAATTTATGCAATTAAAAAAAAAAAAAATTTAAATTTTATTTCATTTCCAGGAACATGAAGGAGTATAACAATAACAATTAATAACAAAGAGATAAGATAAAAATGTTGTAATACTCACCGTGAACATGATGAAAGTTTTCTGCAAAAAATATATGAGAAAGAGGTTAACGTTAGACAACCAAACAGCAATCTGAACAATGGAAACAGACGATGAACATTCACAATACAATTATTCAGAATACCGGTATATATATTTTTCTTTTTAAATTGTAAGGTTAATTTCTTTACCTCCTCTCAATACAATACCCCCTGTCATATTTTTAATGTAATAATATGAACTGCATTCTGTGTATTTCATGTAAATCAATAAGACTCTCTTCAATCTTCATAAAAGATGAATTATATATAAATGGAAAGCTCTTAAGCCATAGATTACAATAATATTTGATGGTTTGTTAGCAAATGAAAATCTCATAAATTCACAGGAATGAAACTACATCTATTTACCGAAGATGATGACATCACTGGGAGTCTTCTGGTGTTCCAGGGCTACTCTGTGGATGATCCTAAACTGGGCCAAGGCCAGCTTAGCGTAGGCCTTGTCTAGGTTCCCTCTCAGGTCTGAGCCTTTGAATACAGACTCTGCTTGGCAGGCAAACGTCTAAACATACCGGTACAAGAAAAAACAGAAGTGTGTCAGTACTCGTGGGAAATTCCAAAGACATGATGGTGGACTTACAGAGTTTAAGCACCATCCCGGCTTTCAATTCTGTTGACTTACTGAGCTAATTTCCTAAGATCATACTTGGTGCAGATAAATTCTTACCATCATATCATCATATGAATTTGGGTAAATTTCTTCCTTCAACATGAAAAAAAATGTTTAAAAACAAAATCAACAAGAACAAAAAGTATGAACACTTCTGTACTTTCCAGATATTACAGTTAATATATTGTTCAGTTCAGTTTGCTTTGTTAATAATCTTGGAAATGGGGGGAAATTAAAATAATTCATCCCTCCAGCTCATCTTTGAAAAAGGGTATCCGTGCATTTGCTACGTATTATAATTCATGATAACAATCAAAACAATTATTTTCTATTTAACGACTCATAAAAAAGTTCATCATATCGGTGTATTTCAGTAGATGACAGAAAAGAGACAAACCTCAAATTCTTTGACGAACGGAAGAATACCACATTTGCTCTTCTTGGATATCCGGGTTTCCTCCACAGAGCGGATCAAATTATCCTGGAAGGAAATAAAAAGACAGAATAAAAAACATCAATTAAAGGGCAAATTGTGGATCAGTTATGAAACCAATGTAAATAACAAGGACCAGACCATGTATGCACGAAATCTATGTTAAATTGATTTTAGCAAGTTATAAGACATGTATCATAAGAGGGAATGGTTAGCAACCTCTACATCATGCAGTCAAACTTTTACAATACCCAGCTACAAGACTAAATATATAACAAAAGAATTACAGGGAGGGAAAGAGGGGAAGGAGAGAAGGGGAGAGAGAGAGAGAGAGAGGGAGAGGGGCTTAAAAGAATAGAGACAGAAAGAGAGCAAGAGAGAGAGAGAGATGGAGAGAGAGAGATACAGACAGACAGACAGTCACACACAGAGAAAGAGAGAGAGAGAAAGAGAAACAGACAGACACACAGACACATAGAGGACAGAGTGTAATAGAGAGAGAGAGAGCAACAGGATTGTATGGAACAGAGAAAGGAAGAAAGGGCTCTACATGTATGTAGATTAGAGCAGGTAAACAAGTACAATAAGAGGAAAATAGACATACTAACCCAAGGGCAGCTAGATAGTTAATGGAAAAGGACAAACAAGGGAGTAACAATTACAGAGAAAAGAATAATACCGTAATTAATGGTGTATAAACTGCACCCCTCTTTTCTTTTCTTTTTTGCCGACTCGGCAGCAAGCCAGTTCCATGTAAAAAACCCACGCGAGAAGGCCTTTCATTTAACTGCAAGGTGCAGCTGAATGTGTAAGATCATTAATGTAAATTTAAAAACAGTAGAGGACCTAGGATAGAACCTTGTGGTACGCCGTGTAATAGAAGAAAAATTGGAGGAATTATTATTACATACTACATATTGAGATCTATCAGAAAGATTACTTTCAAACCAAGATGACAGACAAATTTGAGTGTTGTTCTAGTTTCCGAGTGGTGAGTCAACACACCGATTACTGAGCTGGGAGACATTATGCCCCTCCAGGTGGAGGGGCATAAATCAAAACTTTAAAAAAAAATAAAAAAAAATTGTGTGTGTGTACTGTGTATAAGACGCACCCCCGACTTTGAATTTTTATCGGCGGAAAAAAAGTGTGATTAATACAACGTTAATTACGGTACTCAAACAAGAAAGAAGAGAGGCAAAATTGCTAAGTGGTAGAGCATTGGTCTCCTAACTGGGAGGTTCCGGGTTTGGAACCAAGTCAATGCATTAATAGTGCCCTTTGGTAAGGCATTCATCCTCATTACCAAGTCCCTCAGACCTCTCTTAAAGCTGTTGGTCCCCTGGTTGCTTACTTACAAGCATACACATGCTTCCTTAGCAGTCAGGTAAAAAAACAAAACAACATCAACAGATTCAAGACACAACAGTCTACTACCGGAGTGTTGGCTCAGTCAGTAGAGCGTCCGCCACACAACCGGGAGGTCGTGGGTTCGAACCCCGGCCGCGTCATACCAAAAGACGTTAAAAGATGGGAGTTGTTGCTACCTTGTTTGGCGTTTAACAATAAGGGATAGAGCAACGTCGATCTGGCGTTTCGGTTTAATAAAATTTGGAGTGGACTATTAGGCTATTATTATTATTATTATTATTATTATTATTATTACACAATATGGGGAGTGTTTCACAAAGACTAAGATCGACTTTAAGTTGGACTTTACTATGGCAGGCTGTTCATGCCACTGTTTGCTCTCACCATTATGATCTTTAGATAACTTTTTTCCTTCAATAATGAATTATCTAAAAATGCAAATTCTGTAGATTTGTGACCATGCTTTGTATGTCCCTTGAGAGACCAATGCCAGTATATGGTGAGAGCAAACATCGGCATGAGCGGTCTGCCATAGTTAAGTCAAACTTAAAGTCAATCTTAGTCTTTGTGAAACACCCCCAGGTAGAGAGAGAGTGGGCTCACCATGTACTTATCAAAGTTGCGTTTGACCTCGACTAGACAGTTAGCCATGATGATGCTGAAGTAAGAGGCTGATTTAGCTTGAGTTTCGCTGGACATGACATGAGGGCTTATCCTAACCAGCATGTAAACTGAATTACTGCATGATTGCATCAGAACAGAGGGAAAGAGAGAAAAGATACAGGTAATCATTATTAATGCTAAATACTCAAGACATGACTTCAAACAATAATCTAATTGTAAACTATCACAGCGCTTCAACTATTCTTCTTGTGAATATTTTTCCTAAATATACAGTTGGCAAAATAACATGGTGTTGATTGATGCCAACATCACATAACATTAGTAATACGATCAACTCATGTTTTGTCATTACTCAATCAAATATCATCCAAATAAAGAGGGCTGGGTGTATGAAAAGACTTTTTTAATATACCCAAGTACGGTAGGTCATATTCACTATGTTAAAATAGTGCAGTGATTAGTATATTTTTTTTTAAATTTCAAAATGTGGAAAAAGAAATTCAAATAGAATGACAGCATTTGAAGAAAACAAAGCAAAAATATAAACTTCAAATTAGTTGGTATCAAAATTAAATTAATCTGTATATTGGAATGAATTTGGCATCATGTTGTATTAAAACCCATTAGATCACACAAACTTTGAGTACTAATAAGTTTTTAAATTTACAAGATATATAAAAGCAACTATCATTGTACATGGCTTTCCATTAGGGAATTCAAAATGGCAGACTTACAAGTTATCCATCCTCTCTGAGAATGTGACAAAGGACTTGAATTCTGGCTCCAAGCACTGGAACAATTCTCCCATCACTTTCCTGATTGAGTTTGAGAAATGGAGGAATAAAACAGAAAACAACAAAGGTAATCGAAATTCAGAATCAACCGTAAGCCTATACTACTAATTAAATTCCTCAATATATCCAATTTGTCCCTTATCAGAAAGCGGCTGGAGCCACAAGGGCATTGGCACTTCTAGTGCTAATATACAAAAGGTGAAGCCCTCTTTGCTCCAAAAGAGATAATATATTGCTTCAAAACTTTCACAGATCCATTATTCACAGATACATGATGCGCCTTGGAAATCAAGTGGCACTTTTCTGAAAGCAATGTCCAATCCAACCATATCAACAATAGAAGTATAATGAACAAGATGAAGTTAAATTGTGGGAATTTGAACAGATGTAGGTTATATTCATTTTCACCTATTCCCCCCTTTTTTTCAGTTAAAAAATTAAATCAAATGTAAAGCCACCTAGATATCATAAGTAATAAAGAGAGGAGTTTGTACTGCAAAACAATTTTCTCTCAAACGTAATGCCACCAAGGTGAGACATAACCGCTTGCCCTGTGGTAGGGGCAAGTTGATATTTCATTTGGACAAGTAATTCTTAAGAAAACCTAAAATAGGCATAAAAGAACAAATATTAATAGAGGCTGAATTCTAATAACCATAAAAACCTGTTTATCTTAATAATTGTTCAAAGACACTTATTGTGATGCAAACAATATATATATCATTTTTTGCACGGATTCATAATTTATTTTCAATAGAAAATATTCTTCAGTCATAATTTGGAATGTAAAGCACAGTCAAAAGTTTCCTTAAACACATTGAATAATATGGAAAATATAACAGAAAGAATTATCAAGATGAAACAATAGAAACAAAAAAAATGCAAAGTTGTTATTTGAATATTTCATAAAGAAACCGATTTAAGATAAAAAAAATATATAATAGATGAACAATAAAAAACGGCAAACAAAAACCAGAGCCTCCAAAAAAATCTCTCCCTCTCTCTACCTACATATCTATCTATCTCCTCTCTTCAGAAAGTTCAAGACATAAAATTAGTTTTAGCAGATGCTAATCTCCTTTCTTTTTACAGCTTAAAACTAATAATAAGAAAACAAATTAATTGGAAATGTATCACGCTTGATGAAACTTACATGTACAAATACAACTGAGAGTTAAATTCACAAATTGAATATATATGTTTAAAAAAAGAGGAAAAAAAGATCCTCAAACAGCATGAAAGAAACAGAAAATGATTTGGAATAATTGAAAAAGTCACAAATTTCCTTAGAATAGGAGTATGGTATCACCAAATAAAATGAATCATAGCCTATGCCAATAATTCTAAGCATCATCTATTTAAGCATGGCTGCAAGCATTTGGAATTAACAACATTTGCTATTATGGTATAATATAATAGAAGGTCATGTGATACGGAATTGAATGCAGAGCTTTTCCCTTTGTTCCAGCTGTAAAGGAAATGTCACATGCAGGGGGGGGGGGGGGATGTTTCAAAAACAAACTTAACTCTAAGTTGGACTTAAATATTATGGAGAGCCATTTGTAGCTTTATAATGAAATATATTCAAAAGCAAAAATTCAAGTATTTTAGACTTTTCATAAATTCCACATGAAGAAAATGAAATCTCCCATAATAATATAAAAAATGAATGATTTGAATCAACATTTTATGCCTTTTAAAATAACTATTACAAAATATTTTCAAGGATGCTAACAGCTTTCCATAATTGTTGAGTCCAACTTAGAGATAAGTTAAACTTAGGATCTTTGTGAAACACCCCCCAGCTATCATAAGACCTGTGGTTGCACTATTGCAGATGACAAGTGTAAACAGAGAATAAAGAGAACAGAAGTCTTGCTAACATCCCAACTACCACCATATGTGAACGAAACCCAAGATATATATACATGTAGATAACATAGTGAGCATGCATACCGGTATACAATGTACATCCCAAATTCAAGGAAACAACTTGGGGAGGCATAATTTACTTGAATACAAGTCAACAAAGAAGCAAGGATTGACTACATCAATAACAAAATCAGTGATTTCTACCACTGTGAGGGGCAGCGATTTGCTCTCAATCTAATACAGAATTGATAATACAGGTGCATATAAATAATTTGATAGCATAATTATCGTTTAAAACACTGACTAGAGGTAAAGTGATTAATAGAAAAGGTAGTAAAATTGCATGTGTTTGATCACAACATCATTTTCACAAGGTGATACTATTTTCATTTTTCACTACATTTTGAAAGATCCGTTTTCCAGGTGGATAATTACTTAGCAGTATTAGGTCTTATATAATGGAATCCTGACATAATATATGTTTTTTGTGAAAGTATTTGATGCTATAATCACTTTTCCTGAATTTCCCTTCTATGAGATCACATGAATCCATTTACATTATTAAAAAAAAACAGTGATACTAAATATAATTTCCGTACAAAAACAGTTAGATCTAGGAACAAATACTTAATCCTAAAATATATAAAGGGAACATTGTGCCTGCATTATGTATATCTAACAGAATTAGCTGTATACTTAATCCAAGGGATAAAAAAGACTAATGCAATAATATTGCAAAAACAAAACAAAACATACATAATCAAAATACAATATGAGTAGCTAATTAGTTAGAGGAATATGATACACAAAAACATAGCATGTGAACATCAAGTGTAGCTAATAAAATTAGTCCTATACTGTAGCAACGAGAGAGGGAAAATTATGAAAATAGAAGGAGGTAATATTCTGCATCCTGGATAGCTAACAGAACTAGTCCTATACGAAGGGAAGCAGAGATGTATTATGGCTACAAATCTATCAAGAAAATTGCACTTGAATTAATTGTTCTTGATTTGGAACATTATTAGGGAATATGACCCATGAACACCAAGGTCCGTGAATACAAGGGCCATGACGAATCAACCTTATGATTAATATGATATCTCAACCCTAATGTGTGTTTTTTTCTTCTTCAGAGTTGTGCTCCTTCAATTATCCACTCAGAATCGAATTATACTCTAGTAAGTGATGAGGGCTTAAAAAGGACTAAGCACCAAAAAACTTATTAAAATAATGCTAGTAAGCAGAAAGTATCATGTACAAGGCATCTATGCATTACCAATAAAAAAATATAATAAGAAGGCTGAAACCACCTCCATGCTAATATAATTACAAACCACCAATTATATCTGTGAGAAATTTCGACCACTAAAAACTGGACAAAACTAAACTTTCAGAAATATAACCCTCACTGCTCCTTCACAAAGTTATTCTCTAAACCTAGCTAGGCTAACTTGATGTACACCTCATCTTGTAAACAGTGTGATTGATTCAAATTAATCGCAATACTAAACCCAAGACAGAACTTTGTAAGTTTGCAACTGATTAATCCGGATCAATCGCAACTCTTTACAGGACAGGGCCCATTGTTAATGTTGATAGGACACAAAGGATTCTAAAGGCAGAAAGGTGAAGCACACTGAGCTAGAAACAGCAAACAGAAGGTTATTTTAGCGTCTACCACAGAAAATGTTACCTCATTCCATGGGTGGTCAGCTTGCCGTCGACCTCACTTTTGATCGATCAATTTACGAAAAATGCAAACAAAATTCAGTAACTGGAAACACCAATAAAAAAACACTTATTTCACAGCATTCTCATGCTGCATTATTCACATCAAAACAACAATTTTCATATCAAAATCACAATTATATCATATTGAAATCACAATTTTCATATCAATATCAAGGGAAATAATGATGATAAAATCAAAATGCTAAATGTTGATCTTTGAAATGATCGAGGCAAAGAAAGGAATATGGATATATAAAAAGCAAAGCAATATTGAAATGGTTAAAAAACCTCTGAATGATCTGCACCACATGCAAACAGTACGTTGCCATGAGTCTGCATAAACCTTCATGATTTTGTTTGACTATAATTCATAGCCACGTTCACGAATAATAATAATAATAGTAAGTTCATTTATACATCGCAGCTACTATATGAATATACTCCACTGTGCTTTAATAGAAAGTATCATATCAGTGGTGGCTGTAGCTGAGACATGCCATAATAAGGCTCTAAAGCATTCAAGGACTTTCTTCCTACCGGGTACCCATTTACTTCACCTGGGGGGAGAGTGGCAAATGTTGATTAATATTTTGCCAAAAGAATTAATTATGTAAATACTCAAATTGGCCATTTTATTTCACACGCATTATAAGCTTAAAAGTATTCATACCTCCACGATTTTAGAGAAACATTTCAATTTGCTTATTGCCAATAATTCAAAGCTGGATTAGTATTTCAATTACTTCAGTGCCAAACTTGGCTGTTTTATTTCACATATAACGCTTGAAAATAAAACATGTCAGATAACAGTGTTATTAGCCTTAACTCTACTTGCAAAGCATCTAAACTTTCTAGCAATTAATTTGCATTTTAAAATATCAATATAAAAAGGTAGTATATGTGCAAGCTTTTCAGAATTATAATCATGGTCGTTGTCATATATACATGGAAGAAGAAAAAAAATACTAACAAAAAAGAAAGGAAATTATGAGAAGAAATATGAACCAATGGTTGTGCCCAGCATATGAAGTGTGTATGGCAACAAGTCAGTAATACATTGAGGCAATGCAAAGAAACAATCTTTTATCCTTTGATTCTGCCACAATGAAAGTCCATTACGCTTGAAAAACACTATAAAGCTGAACAATTCAAACGTGGACAGAGTCAAGCAGAGTATGTTCTGCTCTCGATCTTACCTGAGCTCAGGGTTTAATGCAAATGCAACTCCTTTCCTTTCCCTAAAGAAAAATGATAAAATCTCACGAATGAGCTTTTAAGAACAAAAGCACAATGGAAGGAAGAAATCATAACGTGAAAATCATCATACATTTTGGGAAAATGCAATGATAAAAAAGATTAAATGTAAAGAAAGGTATTTGAAAGAAAGTATGTTACAATAAAATAAGGGTGAATATTACATGAAAATAAAGTGGAGATAATCTGAAAGAATATGAAAGAAAAGAATTAGAAGACAACATATAATAAATGATGTCATAAATTCAGAAAGAGTCAGAAATTCAATTGATGATATAAAAATAGTATTCCATGAGCCTAAAAACCTACCGTATATAAAAATTTCAGTCATTTTGGTGATACCTTTGGATAAAAACCTTGGATTGACAACACAACACAATCAATTTAAACCAATTGAATTGAATTTTGGCTAGGATCACTGATGCATTTATTGCAGGATGGATCCTATTTGCATGAAGTTCAGATTATTTGGGAAATATGCTCCTCTTGTCTTCTTGGCTGGGCATTTCCACATCTTGTTACCATCCTTGAAGATTTATCATCGCACATAGAGGGCAGCACTACCATCTACACACACAGAGACATCTATACACAGAGTTTGGCCAACCCAGTTCGAGTTAGTCACAATATGGCGACTACTGCTTTGTTGGGCAAGCACAAAACAAAAGAAAATACGCCATGTTGTAAACCAGTGAAACCAAGTTGGCCAAACTCTCCTAATCAATGGAACTGCTACACACCATGTATGATTCTTTGAGCAAAATACGGCCACATGCTCCGATTCAGAGTAACAAAGTAACTACCAGAGACATCACCCATTCACCAACATCATGAAGAACAAAATGGTGCAATCAGTAGGAATATCACTGAACCAAATATGATACAAATACATCAACACACTCTCAGAGCAAGAAATGTACAAGGCACTTTAGATATGGAAGGTTCGATCAGTGTGATTCCCACCTGATGAAGTGCTCAAATTTAGGATGAGACATCCTTTGGGGGATTTAACCTAGCAATCATTCATGGATGCATCGCCAACAACACCACCACCACCTCCATCATCACTGAAAGTGAACCGTATCAGCACAAGTGACACAGAATATGATTCAAGAGAAGTTATTTCACAGACTGTGTAACCTTAAATTCATTCTTGAGGAGCATCATCATCATCACCGGTGAAAGAAAACACTTTCAGTATGATGCAAACTGAATAAGATGTGATAACATGTTCTGATTCCTGCTACCATGGGTTGTGTATCCTTGCAACAGCCAGAGGAGAGAACAGTACCATCATCATCATCATTGAAGGGCACTATTGATATGCCTCACATTTTCGGTATCAACATATGACAAATGTGCTTTGAATCCAGATGAGATACTCTCCTAGCCAACAGCCAACAACCTAACAACCACCTAAAATCAAATTATGAATACCATTAATGAAAAAATAATTTATCACCATAATTCATATGGAATTCTGGGAGGAGCACGACACTGTGGAAAAAGAAAAATCACAAATTTGCGAACATTTGATAACTCCCCCCGTCCCCTCCTCCTCCTCAGTCAAGGAATCCTAGATCTGCCACAGGAATAGAATGTGATAGCGCGCTCCAATACACACGCCTGGGGTCACAGAAAGAGAGAGAGAAGAAGGGGTATGGATAGGAGGATGGGTGTTTCTTACTCATGGCCTTCATGTTTCTTGTATCTGCTGAACGAGCCTCCATCTACCTGGTCTGCCATGGGGAAGAATTCAGCATCCTGTAGAATTAGGACAATAAAGAGGGAGAGAGAGAGGGGGGAGAGAGAGAGAGGGAGAGAGAGGGAGGGAGAGAGAGAGATAGAGAGAGAGAGAGAGAAGTGGAGAGAGAGAGAGAGGGAGGGAGACATAGAGAGAGAGAGGGTGGAGGGGGACAGGGTGGGAAGGAATAAAATGAAGATAAAGAGAGGAAAAAGAGAGGGGGGGGGATTGTTATTTTATACTAATAGTTCAGGTGAACAAATCCAAATATAAGGAAACTTTTAATTCAATGTACAACAGTCATATTCTACCTATAAAACATATTATATTCCACATACTAAGAATCTTGCTCTACGATTGGTCAAATGTAAATCATGAGATGAAAGATAGTTTGCCCATCATTGATGGGAGAAAAAAAGTTTGTTGCACCGTGAAGATAGAAGTACTATCTACACAGTGTCACACACTTTCTTGTAATACGTTACGTATTACTCTCCTGTTTAAGCGCTTTTAGTGTTAGTACGCGAACTATGGTCACACCACCATACTGCATGCATTGTACATATCGTACACCGTTTGCTAGCTGTTAATTAATGACTTGTTACTCTAAAATGATGGAAGAAGTTGAATGTTTCCAAGGTGGAATATAAAGAAAATAATCACCTTTTGTTTTTAGGCAATGGCAAACTATCACTTCCTCGGCAATCTGAATGTACACGTTATCTTTCCTCAGACATCCAAACCGCCTCGGAAGTGATAGTTTGTCCCATCACCTTCACCAACAGTTATTATTTGCTTAATACATATGATACAATAACATTGTCTTCAACTGTGATACAAAATTAAAATGAAACAGGATGCAGCCCATTTATCAATATCGGAGTTAAGCAAAGTCTGTATAGTAGATAGCTCTGTTGTTGATAAATAAGACTTACCACGCCCTCTGTATCCAGACCATAGCCAAAGAACTTTGTACAGAAATCTTGTTCCGAGTTGCACATAGGTTGGATCTCATTCAACAGCTGAGTGAAAACCTGCACATGAGAAGAAAAGACATTGTTATTGCTTAATTCATGCACTCTTTATTCTCGCTTTTTGATCTTCTCATCCAAATGATCCAACATTTGCTCCCTGTAGTCCAGACAATATTTTGGCCGACACGGGATTCAGGTTTGAGTTGCAATTGGGTTTTAGGTGATGTTAGGTTAGATTTAGGAGGAGGGTTAGGTATTGGTAAATTGTGTGGAGGGTTAAGGTTAAGAATTCAGTAAAGTGTTTTGAAAGTAAAGATCATAGAGAGAAAGAGACTGATTCATAACGGCAGGAACTTCCCAAACCAGGGAAGGCAGGACCAGAGTAGGGACAACTTGTCAAGTCAGTACAAGTGAGCTCCACCTTCTAGTGTAGCCTTGGTTCTCGACAGGAAATTATTTACCCTTGGTCCAAACTCAGTAAATTGGCTTTGTAGCATCATAGGGAGAATAATGTCAATGGGCAAGCACAGTTTGGCATACCTTGCACTGACATATCTACTACTCTTAATAATAAGTAATAGCTAGTTCTTACATGTATATAGCGCTTTTCAGGACCGAAGGCCCTCTCAAAGCACTTTACAGATATATATATATATATTATTACCCCGGTCATCGGATTCAGGCTTACCCGCACACAATGTATGCACATTCTCCACTCCCTGGGGAGCATTCCAGCCAGGCGTCATTTTTACAAGTGCACACTTGCTAATCTAAGCACATTAGCTTTCGCATCCTACCGGGTACCCATTTAACACCTGGGTGGAGAGTGGCAAATGTAGATCAATGACTTGCCAAAGGACATTAGTGCCGCGGTGGGACTTGAACCGCGGACCTTGTGATCCACAGTCCGGTGACATATCCACTCGACCACGACATCTCTACTCTTGATGATACCCTTGTCTCAAAGAGGTGGCCCTTGGTATTGTTCGTTTGAAACCCTCCGTGCTTGGTATGAGTATCTGGGCCCCATTTCCTCAAACTTGTTATCAATAACAAGAGCTAAATTTTTATGACAAATTTGCTCTCAGCCAATCAGATGGCAAGATTTCAGTAACTTATTATAACATTTATTGTAACTTGTTATTGATAAAATGTTTTATGAAACAGGGTCCCAGATGTCTCATGCATGGATAAAACATTGTGATTGCAGTCACGACCTTGACCTACCATATCAAACTTCTGTTTCTCATTGAGGTCTGTCTCTGCTGCTTTCAGGTTGGCTGAGAACTCCTGCAGGGATGGGGTACCGGTCTTGGTCCTGGCCCCTCCCCTGGAGGGCTCCGGGGTGGTGCTGCCCTTGTCTCCCTTCAGACCATACTTCTTGATATCAGCAGTCTTGCCCTTCATCATGACGGCCTGCCGAGCTCTCTCAAAGAAGTCCTTCAATTCTCTCTCATACACCTTCTTCAAGTTGTCTGTGTAGATCTAAAAATGATAGCAGAAGGAAGAAAGTAATAATACTACTAATAAAAGTGGAGTTTTATAGAGCGCTCATGTCTGGCACATTGCCACTCCTAGCACTCCATTATTATTACCCTGGCTCAGGAGTATCAAGGATCTACTTCCTGCCAGGTACCCATTTACCACACCTGGGTGGAGTGTGGCAAATATAGATTAATGCCTTGCCAAAGGACGTTTGTGCTGCAACAGAGTATAGATCTGCATATCAGAAGGGAAAACCAATAATAATGCTTTGACCGCTTAATGAGAATACAAAAATAACATACAGGTAATTCTAAAAACTATGCAAAATATGAATTTATTGCTTGAATGTTCAGCTAGTTCTGATTTCAATTAAATATTTGTTTAACTACATTGGAAGCTATCAATCTAATTAGTATAATAGCTTGCTAATGGAAATCTATCATATCATCTAGTGAAGTCCTACAAGAACAATATAAGGGACATAACAAGTTTGAACATATAACCTTCGCATCTCCAGTAAAAGTGTTGATACCTTTTGACCGCCACTATACAGCAGAGTTATCCCCCTGTGCCTCTCAACACCCAATGTACTAGGTGAAACAGAGTGGGTCCAAGCCTTTCAAACAACTTGGAGAAAAAAACAACACAATGATATATCATGCATAACGAGACAAGTCAAACTTACTTTTCCAAGTTGCTGGAAACTTGTGCGATCTGCCTTCCTGAGCCACTGCATGAGTTCAGCATAGGGGATGAGATCTCGGTGGAAGGTGAAATGCTTAGGGAGGGTCAGACGATTACCCAGCGTGTGCATCATCTCACTCATGTCTGCTCCCTGTAAACCAGAAAAAACAACCATGTCTATTTTATTGCATCTGACAACCTCACCCGAGACCAAAGTGATTGATCTAAATGTATTATGCAGGTGAAATAAAATTTATTTTACTTTACCTCTAAAGGACTACATGGTGCTCTTAAAGGGGGTGTAGCTTGGCAAATACTGATTAACGCCATTTACGTCTTCTTTTGGACAACTGCACGTAAACGATGGACTTGATTAACGGTACTCTACATGGTCAGCGCTCGCTAGCATTCGTGAAACAGACCGAAGTTTTCCTCACACTTCGGTTTCGCGTATGTTGCACGCACATGAATGCTGCGGTCGCGTCGTCCGTAGTCGTATTATTCCCGATTGGCCCCTGAGTCAGGCCACGGGAAAGACCTGTAGACTCGTCATGCTACATCCTCTTTAGAATAAATTAATAAGGGTTATCTAAACAAATTAATTGGAAACGTTTCATCATTGTTCCTTGCCTGCATCTCTGGGAAATTGGAGGGAACATTTGTACACAACACAGGATTCAGTCATCTGCTCAGGGTAATGATTGATTGATTGATTAATCAATTATTGGACTAGGCAGGTGACCTAAAAATTAGTTTTACTTTTCCCTTTTAGGTGTGCATGGTAGTCTTCAGTGGCGGATCCAGGGGGGGGGGGGGGCACAGGGGGCACGTGCCCCCCCGGCCCCCCAAAATATGTTAAAATCTGCCCTATATTCGACCAAAATGTACTGAAAACCAGGGGCGTGCCCCCCCTCTTACCCCCCCTCCCCCAACGGAGCAAAATGTCAAATTAAAAAAATTTGTGACAAAAAAAAAAGAAAAAAGTGTCCTCTTCCCCCCCCCCCATTTATTCAGCGGCTGGCTGAGTCGTTGCGATTTTTTGGGGGACTAAAAATTATAAATATATGTGTGCCCCCCGGCGAGATATTTCTGGATCCGTGCCTGGTGTTAAAGTGCAAAGAATATGGGTTATCCAAATTTAACAAACATATTGGAATTTTTCATCAAATCGAGGGAACATTTGTACACAACATAGGCTTCAGTCATCTGGATTTGAACCTGTGACCTTCGTCTTAAATGGCAGATGCTGTACATACCAAACCACAGAATGATAGGAAAACATCCCTACATCAACATCATAACCATGAATTACAGTAGCTTATGACATCAATGGTTAAACAGGCAACAATTCCTTTGTTCCAGTATGTATAAAACTATCTATGCAGAATCAATGGAACAATCCTTATTCAATTTCCAGCACTTTTTCTACATGGACGTCACAGCGCGACCCCTGATGTTGTAAGCTTTATACTCTTCAATTTAGCCTTTGGATCGTTCCACTTACCTGTTGTATAAAGACGTTATTAAGATGAATGGCAAGCCTTTGTGCAAACTTCTCCTGGAGGTTGGTCAAGAGTTCTCTCTGTTCTACCACTGCACGCATCTTACCAAGACCTGGAAGATATTCAAGTAAGAGCAGAAATTAAAGGGACTTTGTAACATTGTTCAGATGAGAGATAGTGGTGTTAAGGTAGTGACTTCAATGCTAGATGTACAATTAAAGATAATCTGAAAATTTGAGCGAAAACAGACCATTATTCATTGTACAAATTGGGAAAAACTGATCTGATCGATTCCTTAATTCTCCCAACTATATTATTACAATTTAATTACATTTTAGGTGAATGGAAATCTCACAAAGCAATAAAATGGCTCTACATTCCATTCCAGACATTCAAGTGTTGACAGATTTTGTTATAGCCTGTTTTATATCATTCTTTCATGGAAAAACGGTTGGGAAAATTCAAAAATGATTGGGAGAATTTACTGTTAATCCCTATATAAGAGGGTGTCATACATCGACACCTTCAAAGAAAACCATAGATATCTTTGTGGTTTGAGAATTTTTTCAGGATTGTTTGGCATGTCAGAGGGTTAGTACAGTAGAAGGAATATAGTAAGTAACATTTATACAAAAATTAAGCAATTTTTTTCATCAACCTTCAACAATGTTACCAAGTCACTTTAAGAGACAATCTTTGTACAATGAATAGGCTTGTTTAATAGTGGCCACAGACAGGTTTGCTTTTAGAAGTTGCAAATTCTACTCTAATATGGAAAACCTAATCGTCTGAACTTTAATTTCTGTTCTTAGGATGTTAATCTCTAATAATAAAGGTTCCTAGTTTGAATTCTTGACACAGCCCCATTTGCTTTATTAAATGGTTTGATGGTTCTTGACATACATCTCCATACTTTTTGGATACCTCAATGAAAATATATATACAGTCAAATCTGCTTTAGTGACCACCTGTCTACAAAGGCCACATTTGTTATTTCCCTTGAAAATAGTTTCTCATTGAATCATGTACTAAAGGAACCTGTCTACAAAGGCCACTTTTTGTGTTTCCCTTGGGCGGTCGCTATAGATAGGTTTGGCTGTATCCTTAAAGACCACAAACCTGGTAAAAGTTCTGCATCCATTTTCTCCTGGAGGACCTGAGCTGCAGCTGTACAGTCCATGATGCCTTTGGGTGATCCTAGATCCCTGTCTAGGAGAGCTAGCTGCTGTTGGTGTGGCATGTCTAGCTTCTGCATGATGGTCTCAACGCCGCTCAGGAGCTGGCCGTGATTCTGGCTCTGGATCTGGATCATGGAATCCTTCTGCTCCATGATCTCCATGTGGACCCGCACACCCTGGAGACAAAAAATTGGGTTATAATAATAATAATAATCTTTTAAAGTCCACTCCAAATTTTATTAAATTAAACCGAAAATGGAAATTCTTTTTGCCCAATTGATCGTGAGCCCGGCAGCCACTGAACAGCGCCAGATCGACGTTGCTCTATCCCTTATTGTTGAACGCCAAACATGGTAGCAGCAACTCCTGTCTTTTAACATCTTTTGGTATGACGCGGCCGGGGTTCGAACCCACGACCTCCCAGTTGTGAGGCGGACACTCTACTGACTGAGCCAACACACCGGTTATTACTGGTTCCAGGGGGGTGTTTCACAAAGTTGAACTTAACTGTATGTTGGATTTAAACATTATGGAGCGACATTTGTAGCCTTAAAATAAAATATATTCAAAAACGAAAATTCAAGTTTTTTAGACTTCTCATAAATTCCACATCAAAAACATGAAATCTCCTTGATAATAGAAAACATGAATGATTTGAATCAACATTTTTGTATGCCTTTTAAAAAAAAAAATCTAAAATATTTTCAAAGATGCTAACGGCTTTCCATAATTGTAAGTCCAACTTAGGATCTTTGTGAAACACCCCCTGGTCTCAAATGGACCTATTTCTACTCAACATTTTGTAAGACCAGAAACTTTGGCAAGATTAAATGTTCGCTCATTGTACACATTGGTTGTTTTTAGTACCTCATTACTTTGTGCATTGAAAAGATTCAGGAAAGTGATTCATCTAATTTACAGCATGACACTTTCATGAATCTTGGTTATAAGGGAAATTTCTTTTTTTACAGTTTTTTAGTGAACCACACATACAGTGTAAAGAGTTATTTAAGCAATTTTTTTTTTCATACCAGATGTCATAACACATATCTTCCATATGAAAGGAATGACCAAATTGTGGATTCAGAGATAGGCTTATTATTCTTGGTTACAAAAAATCAAAAACAAATTCTTCCCCAATATTAATGGATACTACACACCAAGGGAAGAGACTGTCAGATCATTACTCAAATGTCAATTGAATAAAAGAATTAGAATGGCAGAGTGACAGATCCTGGGTTTACATAGCGCTTTAATACATCAACGATGTCTCTAGGCACTTTTCTGATATATCTTTAGCCAAGTCAGTGGATTCAGGCTTGCCCGCACACAATGTATGCACATTCTCCACTCCTTGAGGAGCATTCCAGCCAGCTGCCATTATACAGATGGTCACAATGCTGAGCAAACTATAATAGCTTTCGTATCCTACGGGGTACCCATTTAACATCTGGGCAGACAGTGGCAAATGTGGATTCATGTCTTGCCAAAGGATGTTAATGCTGGGCTGGGATTCAAACCCTTGACCTTTGGATTAAAGGTATAGACCAGTTCTGGTCATGCGATAGCATTGTGAAAGAAACCATCAGAAAAGGTTGATCATCTAGCATATTGTTGTGTACTGCAAGGTTCTGGAATCATCAAAGTGATAAGAAATTTGGCCCAGTCTTGGTAAAGTTACAAACACTGTACACAAGAAGATGTATTTGGGTCTACACGATATCTATCCAGTCCGGATAGATATAATAATTTACCAAATATATCAATTAGTAGGCGGTTTCCCGGAAAAATTTGTATCATCACATATTAGTCAAAATATATTATTTCACATGATTGGTAATAAGAGCTTCCATTTCATTTTTTGAGAGGGGGGCGTTTCCAAAACTGGTCTATACCTTTAAGAGTCCAGTGAATGAACCTCTATATCACGGCACCTCCGCAGATTTGAATGTACTTACCTCTAACATCTTGTCATATTCATCCAGACTGGAATCGACCTTGTTGACCTCCCTCAAGCTATCATCTAGAAGAAACATGAGTCTAGCCACCTCCTGCTGGGACTCTATGATAGAGTGAATGTTGGCCTGATGGAGGAACAAAGGTCAAAGGTCATTCACTATCATTCAAGAAATTCAAGACCAAGTTGTTTTGATCTCACTTATACATCAAGTTAACTCTAAATGTATTGCTTTACAAAAATATGAGAAAATCTTAACAAAGTTCAACAGACTTATCTGTTATATGCTACATAAAGTAATGCTTTATCTGACAAGTTTCATTGACTTTATGTATAGGCTTTGTGACTTTTAAATCTACTGATCAAAAGTTTTCTGGTAGGTGTTCAATTTGTATACCAGTAAATAAGGCATGAATTTGCAAAAATTGTAAAAAGGAAAAATGTATGAAATGTACAAATGCTTGGCATAAGTACTTTAAAACCAGAAACATTGTGGGCATGAAAATCTGGCAAATATCACAATCAATAAAATTTAATGCTGTCAAGTAAGTGAATCAAAACATAAAACATCTGGAATTCATAATTGATATCAATTTTGGGGTATGAAACAGCCATCAATAAAAAGCCGCTAAATTCTGTGATTTTCCATTCATACATGTACCTACCCCATCCAGAACGGACAAGTCATTGGCCAAGCGTTCAATGAAAGCCTCAGCGTTGCCGATAGCAAACTCACATTCTGCCATCATCCTCTCCAGGTCTGCTTCTTCCCTCCCTGATAACGCCTGGTAATCTTCATTATTGAGATCATCCTCGGATTGAGCTACCTTAGCTTGGTCCAACGATAAATATTCTGAAGAAGAACAAAAAGAATCATTAAAGGCATCGTTTAACAGTGTCAAATCTGAGATGCATGGCCCTACGTGCTATCAGTGTCTGTGATATGGTGAAATATTGAAGCCCTAAAAAAATTGTGCTGTAAAATGATCATTGCCTCAAAAAAGTAATAATCTTGAAGTGACTGTTTTTCCATCCTCATTTTCCCCAGTAAACTGTAGTGTTATAAAAACTGTTAGGAAAACGCAAATTAAATTTTGATTTCCAATCATAAATATCTTGATAATCAGACAGGGGATCGGCTTGTACAAGTCATGGTATTCCTGAATGACCTAAAGGTTTATAACTATGATCGCAGCATGAGCTAAATCCAGGATTTTGTTTCAGAATTTGAGGTATGTTACCGAGTCACTTTATTGAAATGACTGCAATTCAGCAAAAAGTTTAAATTCAGCTAAAAAAAAACTTTAACAAAATATTTCACTATAAACACAAGTCTGTAGAATTAAACAAATTATTACTTTAGATCATCTATTATAAACACAGAATTCTTTAAAGAGCTGCATGAATTAACTTTCCTCTTCAAAGTGGCTACAATTTATGTACCGCATTATGTCTTTTACTTTTCATTTCAGTATGAATACAAGATTGGAAATATGTATTTTTGGATGGCCACTTTAAATTGTTCAAGGAGAGAATTCTTTTTAATTTAATGAATTAAAATTTCTCTCTCAAATTGGCAACATTGTGTATTTTTCTTTCATTATTATATTCTTCTGAAATCTAGAAAGGGCTCATGTTGTCATAGAAACGTACCTTCCAGAAGAGCTGGCTTCACATTGATGAAATCTGGTTTCTTCAGCTGCTTCAGGTATCGTTGACTCAACTGTAGAGAGAAAGAGAGACATTGAGAAAGAGAGAGAGAGAGAGAAAAAAAAAGAGGAGAGAGAGAGATTATGAGAGAGATTATGAGAGAGAGAGAGAGAGAGAGAGAGAGAGAGAGAGCGAGAGAGAGATTACAATGAGTGATTTCAAGTTCAGTGTTGCGGCTGGAGTTGGGATTAACCTCAGAAAATGTGACGTATTTCCGGTAGTCAGTATTGAAGGCTGGTGTTGAATGTCGTCTGTTGAAGAGAGTATCACGGTTGGTGTTGATGATTTGCCCTTAGGGATAGGGAATTTCATGATTTCAAGTTCGGTGTTGGTGTTGGTGTTGCAGCATATCGCAGGTAACTAAGCGGGCATCTCTCACGAATCTCACGATCACGCCAAGGTAAAATCAAATGTACAATCAAAATAACTTGAATCATGGAAGCCATATATGTTTTTTAAGAGAAATTATATCTTACTTTTGTTTTTTTAATATGACTTAGATTCTATATTCTGTATGATAAAATTTGAATGTTATTTCGCCCTGATTTCAATTTCATTATCGAGACTTTTCGCGTGAAGGTGTGACATCACTTGGTGTTGAGCTATCGATAACGTGATCGGTATCGTCCTATTAAAATGACCACCAGTGTTGCGAAGGTTATTCCAATATTTAAGAAGGGTCAATCTAATCTGTATTCAAATTATCGGCCAATTTCTCTCCTTCCTATATTCTCAAAGATTCTTGAGAAATGCATGTACAATCGACTTATCACTTTCATTGAAAGATTTCAGTTGCTTTTCAGTAATCAATTTGGCTTCAGGTCAAAACACTCAACCTCTTCTGCTCTCATTGAATTTATTCATACTATCACAAGAGCTATGGATGCTAAAGATATATCTATCGGTGTGTTTTTGGATCTTTCAAAGGCCTTTGATTGTTTAAATCATAAAATATTATTAGCAAAACTATTCTGTTTAGGCATCAGAGGTATCCCTTTGAAATGGTTTCAGAGCTATTTAGATGACCGAAAACAATTCACTGTTTACAATAAAAACCAATCTGATATGCAAAAAATCTCATGCGGAATTCCGCAAGGGTCAATTCTAGGCCCTCTACTTTTTCTAATATATATAAATGATATTCATAAATGTTCTTCCAAACTTAGTTATGTCCTCTTTGCAGATGACACTACAATTTCTTTATCAAACAAAGATGAAGCAACCCTTATTCAAACTTTAGACCATGAACTAGAACATGTCGCCCATTGGCTCAAACTTAACAAGCTACTACTTAATACAAACAAAACTCACATGATGATTTTCACCAAAAGAAATATTGATATTTCCAACTATAAGGTATATCTAAATGGCTCTGAAATCACAATAGTATCAAACACAAAATTTCTAGGAATTCAAATTGATGACAAATTGCGTTGGCATGACCATGTAAATTACATATGTACAACAATTTCACGAAATATTGGTGTAATGAACAAAGTAAACTATCTGCCTAGAAATATTTTGTTATCTCTTTACTACACACTCATTTACCCTTTTCTTATATATTGCAATATTGTCTGGGCCTCAGCTTCTCAAGTAAAAATGTTGAGAGTATATAGATTGCAAAAAAGAGCAGTGAGGATAATTTGTAAAATGCCTTTCCTTGCCTCCACTAAACTTTTATTTACTCAATTAAAAATCTTGAATGTATTCGATTTGTATAAATTAAGACTGGCCATTTTTTATGTTCTCTTGTCAGAGACAGATCTTGCCATTATCCCTGACTCGCTATGTTTCCATTAACTCTTCAATCCACTCCCACTGTACTCGTTCAAATGCAGACTTTCACATCCCATATGCAAGAACTTCAGTTTCTCAAAAGACAATTTCCTATGCAGGTCCCAAACTATGGAATGCATTGCCACCTTATCTAAAATCTGCATGTTCTCTGAATGTTTTCAAGAGACAATACAAAGAAAGGCTTCTACAATCTTATCCACATTGAGTCACCTGTTGTTTGTTGTTTATGTCAATGTTAATTGTTATATCCCTGGTTTGTATGGGTTTTTTCTTTTTATAATTGTTATTTCTATTTTCTATTTTGTATGTACTATTATTCTGCTTGGGTCTAATTTCATCCTATGTATTAACTTTACTTCTCATCTTGCCTTTCTCTCCTTCAATTTTCCTTCCTCTTCCCCTCTCTCTCTCTCTCTCTCTCTCTCTCTCTATCTATCTCCCTCTCTTGTTTCTCTCTGACCCAGCTGTAGCTGTATATTTATTCTCTCCCTCCTGTTGTTGTACATGCAACAGTATACAATGCAATTTATTTTATTCTAAAGGGTCGAATTCACAAGATCTTTGAGTAGATCTTTAATCTGTCCCCACTCAATTTATGTTATTTGTGTTGTCATCTACTGATTTTGCTATGTCCATCTTTTTATATTTGTTATACATGTATGCGTTTATTCGCAATTCTATGTGTCTGTTTTTTATATTGAGTGAATAAATTATTTGAATTTTGAATTTGAATTGAATTGAGCTTGCTTCAGCAGCCTTTCCACGCTCTCAACACCAACACCGAATAATTGAATTTCAATAGTCAGCATTCAAATTGCATAAATTAATTGTTGCTAGGTAAAACAAACATTATAGCTTGTCCTACCTAACAACAGAGAATGTATGTAATTTGCATTCTGACTTTTGAAATACAATTATTTGTAACAAGTGAATGAAATAATTTATAAGAGGCCCTTAACAAAGATTTTTCGCATCAAATTTGATTACATTACAAAAATGGCCTATTGGAAATCATTCATCTACCTCGAAATAAGAATCCAGTACACTTACCTTCCAAAGTGATGACATGAAAGCGTTCTTCTCTGCTACATTGCTTGCTATCCACTTGTATACCTTCTCAAAATGAAGGTCAAAATCAGGAACATCCTAAAATATGACCAAAAAGAAGGAAAAATTAACTATTAAATACTATACTTACACACATGCAACAAGAAATCAAAGGAAAAACATAAGAAATTATATAATTTTGGTATTTGCACACATGAAGCTATCATCAATCATATGGTTTTGTCAAATACATGAACACAGAAGGATAAAGTGTTGGAACGAACTAGATTGTAGAATGATTCTCTGTACTGCTCCTCCTAGCCATTGTGGATCTGATTTACCCTTGAATGAAGAAACCAAAGTTAATGTACACAAGTATCAAGTATCTTTGCTCAAAGTTTTGAGCAGATATTTGTAATACTCTTGGTTCAAATTGAGCATCTTGTCCTTGTATAATCACATGGTAACAATGGGGGAGCCTGGTGCAGAGCATTTCAGCATGCTGACATTATGTTTGACATATTTAACCAATACTTGTCACTACCCTTGTCAGGAAGAACTTAACCTTTGTTTAACCTGAAAGTTACTTAAGCTTGTTATAAGCACTTCATGCGAAAGGCACTGGTAAAGTCCATGTAGTAGACCAATGACATTGTTTCAGAAAGATGGCAAAAAGGAGATTTTTGCTCAAACAGGGACATATATAAGACCTGTTACTCACAGTTTTGGGATCTTTTCCATCACATATCTTGAGCTCAGCTAATGGCCATGACTGTCTCTTCTTGTAAGCATCTTTATCTGTCTTCTTCACTTTGTGAAGGCATACCTGGGCAGGTTGGTCAGTAGTCACTGTAAAGCAAACAGGCATAATATTTAAAAATTTTAATGAAATGTTATTTATTTAGAAAATACTGCTAATCTGAAGACTTATTTGAATTAAATTTTAGTTATAGTGTATAGGGAATTATCAGTTTCAATCTCAAAGTTTTGCATTCATGAAAAAATTGGCATGCATGCAATTCAGATACATGTAAGTTAACAAAGAACATTTTTCATAGACCTGTGGAAACAATTCTTTGAATGAGAATACCAAATTTTGGCTTGAAATTGCTCATCGATCACTATGATGTATCTTCCATCAATCTCCAACTTAACTTAAAAAAAAGAGATGTTTTGTGCAGGCGTGCAGCATCCTGAGATAACCTTTATAAGAAAGCTGTATGATGATGAAGTCCAGGATGAAGTTAAATGCTTAATGTATTTGTATAATTGTTGTCACTCTAATTTTGTAATCACCTTGTTTATATTGTTTCATTGTTGTATTTCTTGAAAATGCAGAGTAAATAATAATTAAAATACAAATAAAAAGTTGGACTCATTTAGGCCATACATAGAACTGGTAGATGTGTTTTCACAAACCTGTAGCACAGAGGAAGCTAACTTTCTTCTTCTTGCCAGCTTTTGAGACGTGGACAACCCCGATCAGACGTTCATCATTGGGTAGGAAGACGTCACGCTGGAGCGTATGTCGAATGGCTGTCATCTTGACTAACTCCCACTGGACTCATGTACCTTTTGATTTTAATTCTCAATCTGAAAATAGAAGAAGAGCAATCTGTATTGTTAAACACTGTATTTTCACACTTTAATTAAGTTAATCTTGAAGTCTAATGATGAAATTGATTTCTATGGCTGTTACCTTGACAGATTCCAACTGCTCAAACACTTTACGATAATAGTGATTAGTTAAATATGCCAAGGCGCATACATGGAGATCGCCGTCTGTGCGTCTTTTTACACTAATTGCTATTACTAATATTAGCATAAATTAAGTATCAAAAACAAATTGGCAATGTGAAAACAATTTTCTTTTCTTTCTGTACACAGAGTGTATTTGCATTTCAGGTAGAACCAACATTGCAAACTCTGATAAGAGGTAAGCAAATTTCTATCACTCCAGCATCAAATTTTCATATTTTTGATTAGATTCTTGACAGATTTCAAAGTGACTGCTAACTAGTGCTAACACAGGCCTTCTCAACTGGCGGCGCGTGCGCCACTTGTGGCGCTTGCGGTCAGTCGGAGTGGCGCACGACTGTTGCAACAACATAACAAAAGAAAGAAAGAAAGAAAAAATATATTTTAGAATTAAATACTCGGCTAAATCAAGAAGTTGCAGTCAAATTTGAGCCCAAAATGCCTGCTTAACAAACAAGAAGAAAGGGGAATTTATCGTGTTTTACCAATTTTTGGCTCGGTCGTTACGCTCCCTCGTAGCACAGTCAACCGTACAGGGTGGCACTTCAACTACAAATTCTTTTCGTTTTGGCACTTCTAATAAACTAGTTGAGAAGGCCTGTGCTAACACATATTTAGGTTTTGTTTACATGGTCACTCTTCACACAGTAGCAGGGGCTAGGCCTCAGCTCTGGGCCTGGGTATGGGTGCCAAATTAAGGCTAACCTAGAGTAGAGTCTCCGGTTTGCGGCATCGCCCGGTTTGCGGCCAGGGGTATTTGTTTTAAAAATAAAATGAATATGACTCGATAATAATCATTGAAACCTACCGTGGATTCCACGGTAAGTTCTGCTTTGCCGAAAACGTCCGTAGCAGGTGCTCCTGTCGGTACGGAGTATCCGTCAGCGATGTCGGAAATCTACGGCGCCAGTCGCCGATGAAAATTCCAGCAGGTGCTAACTTTTAAGTTAAGAGATTGAGGCATGACTAGATCAATATTGTAGCTCTATTTGTCCGATATTTGTCCGATTGGAGGTGAAATTTGATGTTTTTGTGGAAGTATGATGGCTGTGGTCTGTCTCCTATCGCAGATATTTTGATTGTGCCACCGCATGGCCAGTTGCATGGGGTGGCCGCAAACCGGCACGTAATTACGTGTTTTTTCTGGTTTGCGGCGGGGGGTGTTAATACACACATAACATGCGGGATCGTGTATGATGGTATGTGTGCTGATGTGTGTACCCGCTATGACCCGATAGTTTCTAGTAGTACTTACCCCCGGATGGGATGATCCATTCGAGGAAAAGGTGAAATTGTTTAAAACTTGACAAATTTACCGTAGCAACAGATAAACATGAGAATTTGGGTTACCCGTAGTAATTTGGTACATGCTTTCATCGTGACGTAGCGCATAAAGCTTTGTGACGTACGCGTGCCGCAAACCGGTAATGCGTGCCCGCAAACCGGGGAACTCGAAGCATTTCGAAACGTGGTCAATGCTGACCACGCTGTGGGTCAGTTAGGTTATTTGTGACTTCTATTTAATAAGTAAGTATATGGACTCTTTATTGAGGGTATTGAAGTATTCTGTGAGTATTCCAATAAAAATAGAATCGGCAGTTCCCGCCGATCGGCCGCAGACCAGAGCCACTACTCTAGGTGATAAAAATTTCTTATAATCGCCTAGCCCTATCTACAATAGTAGTGATAAAGACAAAGTGATTTATGTAGAAACATCCAACGAGATGCGCGAGGCAGTGACCCCTTCCCTCCACTGCTCAGCTCTGACACTCCAGCTACTTTGTCACTATCACTCACTCACTGTATCAGTGCAGTGTAGTGTCACTACAATAATCCTCCACTGCATATTTGCACTAGCTACTACAGTAGAGGCACTAGGCACTCAATGCATGACGGCTGGGTTTTTCTGCCCATTTTTCTAGACGCACAATTTCATCAGATTTAATCAAAGCACGACAACAACATCAACAATCTTTCTTACAAAACATCCATCGTCATAACTTTCATTTCATAACAAGCACTTATATTTTACCTTCCTTATTTCTATGAGGGCTGAGCTGAGTCGCGAGTCGATTATCGGTCATTCATAGACTTCCGGATTAATTAGGTATACGGTAAAGCGGACGGAGCGGGCGCGGGCGGGCGGCGAATTTTTTTTCCGTACTCGAGAGGGCAAATACCCCATGTGCGCATGCGCGTGGACTTGTGATTTCTCTGCTACTTCCCATACGAAATGTACATGTATTCGCATGTACTGTGCACGATTCGCGTTCTACGAGTAAACGATGGCATAGTAGTCTTCAAACACAGACTCTGATTTGCCAGTTTGACAAAACAATTACGCATATATCGTGCGTAGCAAAAGTACTAGTATTCAAGTCTGAGTAGTTGTATGATTCAGACATTTTAGTGCTTACAGAAATGCATCCCAAATTGAATAGCATGGTATAGTAGTCTGCAAGCACAGACGCTAATCGGACAGTTTGACAACATAGTGTCTTGAGTAGTGCTTTATATTCAAATATGTGTAGTTTTATGATTCAGACCCTACTGGTGCGTGTATTGGAAAGGCATCTCAACTTGCAGAGTGGCATAGTAGTCTGCAAGCACAGACGCTAATCTGACAGTTTGACAAAATAGTGTTATTCAAGTCTGAGTAGTTTTATGATTCAGACCCTACTGGTGCGTGTATTGGAAATGCACCTCAACTTATCATACATCTACGCAGACTTGAATAAAGTACTTCTCAGCACACTACTAGTATGTTGTCAAACTGTCAGATTAGCGTCTGTGCTTGCAGACTACTATACCATTCTATACAAGTTGGCGACTTGAATAAAGTACTTCTCAGCACACTACTAGTATGTTGTCAAACTGTCAGATTAGCGTCTGTGCTTGCAGACTACTATACCATTCTATACAAGTTGCAATGTATTTCCATATGCACTACTGGGTCTGAATCATACAACTACACAGACTTGAATAAGCACATCGCGACACATACGCATATTGATTTGTCAAACTGGCAAATCAGAGTCTGTGTTTGAAGACTACTATGCCATCGTTTACTCGTAGAACGCGAATCGTGCACAGTACATGCGAATACATGTACATTTCGTATGGGAAGTAGCAGAGAAATCATAAGTCCACGCGCATGCGCACATGGGATTTTTGCTCTCTCGAGTACGGAAAAAAAATTCGCGGGCGGGCGCGGGCGCGACGTACTACGTGGGTACGGTACTTCATCGGAAAGAGATTTTTTCTTTTTTGTTTTGAGTATTGAAAACACCATCATGAAGAAAATATTGTAAACACGTACAAAACGCGTGCTGCTGTTGTGGGTTAACGATCAGTGGACAAATAAACTCTAATTTACATCTCTCAAATCATTACTTTTATTGAATAAACCAATCATGTTGACCTCCAGGAGTTTTGTCAAGAAAACCCGGAAAGGGGGAGTTATGAAGGTGGTGAGAGAGCACTATCTGAGAGACGACATCTGGTGTGGGTCTGCAGCTTGTACAAAGTGCCCGATCGACAAACCCGTTTTGGAGAAGGAGCCTGTGCCTGAAGTGGAAAACACATTGTGCAGTTACCCTCATTATCTCTTACTTGACACGAATGTAGTTTTACATCAGGTTAGTTTCTTAGTTTAGCCTTAAGCTTGGAAATTATACAGTATGGACTAATGGCAATGAACAGTTAGTTGGCACTTGAAATATTGCAATTCGCAATTGTGCAATGAATTATTCCTCCGGCCTAATTTTGCTGAAATATTAATTTTATTAGAGTCTATAGATTTTTATGTGAGAAATGACAGAAAAGGTTTTCATAAAAGGTTGATCGTTGAGGGTCCATTGGCATTGGTAGCAAGTCTTGGGTAAAATTAAAATTGATGAAATAAATAATAATGTTATTTTTTAGACGTTTAATACTTGCTAATTTTGCTGAACAAATTTTTCCTTTTTAATTTTAATTTTGTTTTTATTTGAGACAATCGCATGGCCCAATCGCATGGCCCAATCGCATAGGCCTGCAAACAATTCCAATCCTGAACTTATGAACATAGCTTTCTGTATATGGATCAAGTATAGTGAAGGTATTTTTGTTTGTTTACTCATAATCTTTAACTTTCCTCTATTTTTACAGGTGGATATACTTGAAGACAAAGCAATTAAAAATGTCATTCTCCTGCAAACAGTCCAGAAGGAGGTATACATTTCATCAGAAATATAAGTTACTACGTACCGGAAATGGAGGCCGTCGTGGGGGGGGGGGGGTAGATGGGTAATTGCGGATGAAGGATATGGTATATAATAAGGGTTTCATGGATATCTTTTTATGGATAAATGTTGAAGGTTTCTGAAATCAAATCAATATTTGCCCTCAAGTCTGGACCTTGTTTTTGTGTAGCCCTGCCTAGAATATAGAATGTAGGCTCATCATTTGATCATCAAAGTTGATGTATGTTTTCATTGCATTTAGTTTTAGTAATATATAGATTTGTATAAATTAGGTCATTCCATGAATGTTTACCCTCTTTTGCTCTTCAGGTTGTTTTGCTTGACACTGTTTAAAGATGAAGTTGAGTTCTGATCATGCGATTGCATTGTGAAAGAAACGGTGTGGAATCGACCAGAAAAGGTTGATCATCTAGCATATAAGAATTTGTGTGTATTGCATTTGCAAGGTTCTGGAATCATCAAAATGATAAGAAATTTGGCCAAGTCTTGGTAAAGTTACAAACACTGTACACAGAAAGATGTATATGGGACTACACGAACACGTGGCGTAACATTCCGTCCCGAGTTTTACGATGTTACATGACATATTTAGAATATGAAGGCATTTGAAGAGCCATGCTTTTCAGGGAGCATGTCTTATCTGATGTTCTTCCACACTTGCATAATAAGAATGAAAACGCTCACAAATTATTTTTCACCTCTTCCCAGAACTCGACCTTCTCTTTAATAGTAATAGTTCATTTATTTACATGAAATGCATGAATAAATTAATGTGAAATACAATTTGGGACTTTAATTTAACATATTCTTAATCCTTGACAGCTTGATGGAGTTTTGGTAATATCATCCTATCATTTTTCTTTCAGGTCAAACACAGGAGTTTGCCTTCCTACAAAAGGATACGAGACCTCATTGCAAATGAAACAAAAAGGTTCTATGTCTTTACCAACGAACATCATAGGTGAGAGTATGATTGTATATATTGATGTTATTCTTCAAAATGTATCGCTTTTTTGCCATTAGGTGGGGGGGGGGGGGGTGCACCAAAGTCAAAGCAAATATTAGATAGAAAATCGTTAGGGTATCCTGACAAAGAGTTGTCTGATTTCTACTTCTATTCTTCTGCTTGTCAAAGCCATTTTAGCATCTAGACAAGGGTTCTGCTGCCGACGGTGGGCGACTTGTGCAAGTTTGTGCCAAAGTATTTATATGGTGCAAGAAAAAATGATGATGCTGTGACTACTCGCAGCTAGTGGCTTCCTTGAACTGCTGCAATGTGGGCAGCTCGATGACATGACCCTGGGATTATTTTAAGCCTAATGGCTGTAATCAGTTCCACCTTTCCAATATGAAACCAGGAACCATCACGGCAGTAGGTCATTTGTTGGACCCTCATCCTGTTCTTGTGCACTGTGATATAAAGACAGATAAAGAATCATGTTGTTTTCTGGGCGTTGTGTTTATTCATGTCAATTTGGCTTTTTAATGCTGTCAAGCTAAATCTATGGAAGTAGATCCCCTTAAAGTATGTTACAGTTAATCATTTTTCTGATGTACATCTTTTTACTTTTTTTTGCATCTTCAGTATTTGTTTGGATGGATGACTCATGAATTATTGTTTTTATCATTTTATTGTATGATTGTATTAATGTTGTTGTGATTATTTTCTTCTCTTCAGAGATACATACATTGAGATCGAACCCAAGGAGTCTCCAAATGACTTCAATGACAGAGCCATTAGGAAGAGCCTTGCTTGGTATGATGAACATTTCAAAGATACTCCTATCAAGATCGTTCTGCTAACCAACGATATCGATAACAGGGAGAAGGCAAGGAATGAGGGTCGCGTTGCATACACAGGTAATCATTGTTGGTGTCGCATTTGTAAATATTGAGTGGTGGATCGTTTGATAATGTCTTCAAAGAAACATCCATCATTGTCGTTCTGCTGATCAATGATGTTGATTATAGGGACAGAGCTAGGAAAGAAGTTTGTATCAAATACACAGGTAATCATCATTGGTGTTGCACTGGTAGACATTCAGTGTTCAGTCATATGATGGAGCACCATCAATGGCAATGTCCCAGACGTATACAGGAGCTCACTATTATTATTATGATGATGATTGCAACTTTTGCAAGACACTTCTGTCAATGGGGACAGGGCTAGGTAGATGGTCATATATTGCGCATACAGGCAATGATTATTGCTATTGGTGTTGTACTTGTAGATATTCAGGGTTGGAATGTTTCATTTCTAAGATGCAGGTAATCATTGGTGCCATAAATGTATTTATTGAATGATAGATTCCATTGTCTGTTTGGAGCCTGAAGGGCATTAACTCATACTTTAACAAAAAGTTAATGCCCTTCTCGCTCCAAGCAGATATTTCAATCAATTCCTTCAGAGATGCCCCCATCAAATTGCTCGTTTGAATTCATGAATTTGATGACAATGGGGGAGGCATGCAAGGAAGTCACCAGTATTAATGAGAAAGACATTGGGATCTCATTCTCAGAACTCACTGACTTCAGAGATGATTTGTTTATGTTTACAGTCAATGAATATGTGAAAGCAATGGAAGGCAGACCTGAGTTGATGGACAGACTGGCACAGATTGAAACCAAGGAGAGGGAACGGAAGGCAGTAAGTCCTCAAGTTTTATCACGGAATGCACTTTATACTTGTTCTAAACACAACACATGAAGATAATGCTACACACTGACCCTGCAATAAGTAGTTTGTTCGCATACCGTACCTTCTAGCAATAAGCAATTATCTGTGAACAGTCTTACCCAAGTCAAAAGAGCATTTGATATTTCATTATTGGAAACAAACAAACAACAACAACAACACACAATTATTGTAACATTTAGCTTTAATAAGCTTACAAGCTTACAACCTTACAATTTAGAAGCCAAGCTTTCATCCACTCCTTTGGACATTGAATAATTACTTGGCTTGAGAAAATTCACAGGAGTGGATGTAAGATTGCTTCCTAAATTTTAAGGTCGGTAGAAGCTTAAACACCATGTTATAGCTACATTACCAATGAAAGTGTTCTGTATTTATATAGTAGTTCTTTTTATCAGAAAAAAATTACAATATCTTTAATGTCAAGTATTGTTTCTTTGGTTCTCCTTCATATCTACTATTTCTTTTGAAAAAGAATGATAGAACAAATATTACAATGTTGTCAGAAAATGTAATCCTGCAGATAGCTATCAGTCATTGCCTCAATGGTAAATCAGTGTATCTTACCCTTCTCATATGCTAGAACGATAGTGATATCACAGCTCCAGGTGGCAGGAACGTCCTCTACCCAGAGCACCTCAGCTCCTATGAGATCAACGCTGGCATTAAGCAGGGCAGATACAAGAAGGGCACCTTCAAAGCTAGCAGAGAGAACTTTAGAGAAGGCTACGTCAGTGTACAAGGGATGGAGAAAATGGTAAGAGTGAAATTATGGGGTTTAGAACTTATCAAGAGGGGCACCTCAGCTCATATGAGATCAAAGCTGGCATTAAGCAGGGCAGATACAAGAAAGGCACCTTCAAAGCGAGCAGAGAGAACTTTAGAGAAGGCTACGTCAGTGTACAAGGGATGGAGAAAATGGTACGTGTGAACTTGTGGGGTTTATAACTTATCGAGAGGGGGACTTTAAAAGTAAGCAGAGAGAACTTTAGAGAAAACTACAATGGTGTAGAAAAGATTGAGAAATTGTAAGAGTGTGAGCTTGTATGATTAATCACTGTAACTACAAAAGTGCACATTTAAAGCAAGTAGAATCCACCTTAGAGGAAGCCACTTCAGATTGCAAGGGATAATGAAAATGTGTCGAAAGAGTTTCATCAGTCCATAAATTTTGCCACCAATACTTTTTCATGAACTAAGTGGAGCTTACTCTTTGTAATTTCTTTGTTATGTAGGTCTTCATCAAAGGGCTAGCCAATCAAAACCGAGCCGTACAAGGTGACATTGTAGCAGTAGAAATGTTTGCAGAGTCTCAATGGACAGCCCCCTCTACAGTCATCGCAGAAGACAAGGGATCAAAAGAAGATGTTCTAGATGAGGTAACGTGGTTTTCTAAATTTTTTTTTTACAGTTTTCAAATTGTGTTCCCGCAGATTCAATCACGAGTTATTTCACTCTAAAGAGGAACATCTAGCATACAAATGGGCACTTCTCACAGTTTGTATGATTATGAAGATTGTTTTATTTGTTTCTTTGTTTGTTTTATTTATTCACCGTGTAAAATGATTGTTTACAGATAATAAAATTCAGTGGGTTACATCGAGATAGAATACATAGTAGGAACGGTGCATAAACAAAATATGTTTGAAGCACAACGTCCCTAAGATAACAAAGTTGGTAATTATTAGGTTTAGATAGAACATGGCTTAAAATAAGACATTCTATTTATATAGCACTTTTCATGAACATTTCTTTTATATGTGAAATGCATATTGTTTTCATATCCAGAAAGAACCAAGTGAAACGTCACATCCTCCTTCAAATAAAATTAACAAATCACAATTTATTGAGTATTTGAAATATTATGTGGGGTCATTTTTCCAAGGCCTATTATTCCACAGCAATTATAGAATGCACAAGAGAGTTATCATTTATTGATTTGTGGAATGTGAATTTATAATTCAATCAATGAAAAACTAAATTTAATGCTTCCAAAATTATGACATGATTCTGGTTCATGATAAGGATTATTTCATTTTACAGGATACTGACAACTCACACATTGGTCCCAAGAAGGGAGCCGTACCGACCTGTCGTATCGTTGGGATCATCCAACGTAATTGGCGGCCATTCTGTGGCGTGATCATGCCTGCTGCAGTCAAAGGGGTAAGGATCGTCAAGCTTCTTGGTATCATGGATTATTATCTATGTACAGGGTTATTTATCTTGTAATGGAATTAATAATAATAATAATATTCCGCTTTTATATAGCACTTAATACATCTGCAATGTCTCTATACTATTACCCTGGTAATTGGATTCAATGCTTGCCCGCAACACACTGTGCACAATCTCCACTCCCTGGGAAGTATTCCAGCTAGGGGTTGCTTGACACTCAAAAATTGATACCAATATTTAAACCACAGTGAAACTTCTGTAGAAATCACCTGGATGGAGAGACCAAACGTTTGTTGGAGTAGATATTCATTGATTTTAAAAACTAACTTTATTTTCATTATTGCAAAGTTGAAACTTTGATTCAACAATGTTATCAAAATTCAATGCTTGGAAACATTCGAAGTAATGATTATCATAAATTACAAAACGCTTGATGAATACAGCCCCGGCATAGCACCTGAAGAGCTCTCCGAACACTGCTGAGATGTGTGAGATCACAGTATGGACATGATTTGCACAAGCAGATAATGTCCCATGACATCTCACACATTTTCAGTGCCCGTGTTTTCATCTTCTCTTGAGTTCTTTCTCTTACTTCACTACCGTCAGGCTAAATGTATAATCTATTGCCTCACTCTAAACCCCGCGCATGGTTTCATTTTGATCACAAATGCAGCGATACAAAAATAAAGCAATGAGTCGCTTGTAAACAAAATAAGACGCCATTGTTTATTCAGCTGCACAACCCGCGGTATGTTCGGCGTTTCAAGAGGGAACAAATGCCGTCCTTAATATCATTCCGAGGGTTTTTCAATCGGAAAGTCTGGTTTCTTTGATTGTTAATTAACCCCTATCCTGTGTATTTACAAGCAAAAGATTTTAGTTATCAGAATCGGGTCATATCCCCTTTTGAATGGTTTGACATGCCATTACATTTTTTATAATTTGACAAATAATAGCTCTGCAATTATGTTCATTCTCTATGGGATGCTGTCTGCTTGGGCAGTATTGGTCCATATAGTGACGTCATTAAAACATTGTTATTTTTCTGGCGAATCTCTCGTATATCCCAGCTGCTATGGAGGTGGTTGTATTTGTATTTTTATAAATCACCCGATATGTAGTTGGCCTAAAACTTGTACGATGGCCATCTGTTAGCTTACCAGTTTCTAGTGATACATTAGTTGACATATTTGTGATTTTCTTTGAATTTAACCTTCAAGGCTGCACTTTTTATTTCTGTTGTGTGCTTGCTATTTGATATGCTTAACTCAGTAACATATTCTTAAATATCATCTACTTCTAACTGCCCTTGATTAGGCTTGATATACAGGTTTGACTATAGTAATATTTTGTGCTGAAAGCCAGAGGACCGAACCTGCTCATAGACTTTCTTTATAGAGTCTTGACGCCCTTCTGGCTTTCAGCACACGACACCATGCTTTTGTCTTAAGTTTTACATTACATGTTACACCAATGGAAAACAAATTTCTGTATTTTATATGAACAATAAAATCTTGAATCTTGAATCTTCATTAAACAAAAATATCTGATGGCATAGAGATTGTTAGCATGAGATATTTGATGATAAAAGTGATAAAGGGCATGAGCTTACTTTTTATGGCTCTGCTCAAAATATTGTGTGGTTTGAGAAATTCATTTTTTGTATGCATGTACATCCCTTATATTCCATGACATATATTGTAGAAGGGAAATGAAATTTCAATAAATACAGGATCATGCTATATCTCTTAGTGGAATAATTCTTTAAAAGTTTGAATATTCATATGTCCATTTCATTTGTTTAGTCTTACAATACTGAGGAATTTTTAAATATTTTTTTATAACCAAGGATTCATGATGGTAATGATAAGGCAATGAAGCAGTCAAGGAATTTCTTCCTACCAGGTATCCATTTACTTTACCTGGGTGGAGAATGGCAAATTTAGAAATGATTAATTAAAGCAATGAATACTATGACGGTGATCTTGTCTGTCTTGATTCAGGGCACCAAGCATCTGTTCATGGCAGCTGAACGACTCATACCCAAGATACGTATCGAGACACAGCAGTATGAGACGTTGGCGGGAAATAGGATAATAGTCAGCATAGACTCGTGGCCTAGAGACTCAAGATATCCTCTAGTAAGTATTCATTTCATATCAAGATTCTAAGGTGGTTGAGAAATTTTGGGTCATTAGGTCAAAGGTCAAGGGTCACATCAGTTATTTTATGGTGATTTGAGAGACAGGAGTATGAGACCGTTCCAAGAAATAGGATTATAGTCAGCATAGACTCATGGCCTAGAGACTCAAGATATCCTCTAGTAAGTATTTATTTCATATCAATATTCTAAATGTGGTTGAGAGAATTTGTGTCATAAGTAGGGTTCAAAGGTCAAGGGTCACATCAGTTATTTGATGGTGACTTGAGAGACAGTAGTGTGAGACCTTCACGGGTGATAAGATCTAGTCACCATAGATTCCTGGCCTAGAGACCCTTAGTATCCGCTGGTAAGTGTTCATAGCATCATAATCTGCTAAGGGGGCCCGTGATGTCAGACGTCAAAGGTCCCTGAGGTTAATGAACATGGACGAATCTCCAAAGCTCTGCAGTGCATAAGATAATACATGTATTAAACTTACATAATGAGGGGAATAAGAATGACTTTTATTGAATATTGTGTCAGATTAATCTACATATATGAAAGGATACATATGCCATATGTTTGAATATCTTATCCAATATTTTCAATGACTTGTAGTGTAGATATCGTACTGGAATTGAGGCCATTGCACACATCTTTCCTCACAATTTTCCAATTAGAATCAAGAAATGAGAAAGTTCAGAGGCAAATTTTGCAGGCCAGTTTTAATATGTGCATGGCCTAATGTCAAAAGAGAAGATTACACCATTACACAACTACATTGTCAACAGAGTTTTTATTTTGTGTTGAGTCTAGTGTCATAATATTGATATATTTTCTTTTGTTTGATACAGGGTCACTTTGTGCGTAATCTTGGGGCCATTGGAGACAAAGACACTGAGAATGAGGTGTTATTATTGGAACACGATGTACCCCATCTTCCTTTCTCTGAGGCTGTTCTAAGTTTCTTGCCAAAACTGCCATGGACCATCACAAAAGAGGTATGCCGATCCAAATTATTCATTATTTCTACCATTGTGATCTATCTGTTTGTATTTATATTTTTATTTAAAATCCAACCTCAAGTTTTGGTTGCAATTCAATCGTTCGTTAGTATGAAGAATATCAAGGAGTACATCATCTAGATAAGAAAATCCTTATTTAGCCAACTGATTGTCTCGTCATCGAGTTCTCAAAGTCCAGAAGCACCGTGAGGGGATTTGTAGATAGGACAATCATCTATGACGTGATCCATAGTTTGGATCTTTCCACAGGCACAGTTTGGCGATGGATCAGTTCCAATTTTATGCAGAAAATATTGTGTACGGCCAACTCCAGTTCTGATACAGTTGAGGTTGACCCAGGCTTTTCTTGAGAGGTCACTGCCACTTGGTTTTGCATAGGGCTCTGGGATGAACTCCTTCAAGTAGGTGGTAGATGAATTCCACAGGTCTGACCAGCGTTTTGGAATAAAGAAATACATCAAAAAAATAGAAGATTTGATTTCCATCTGCATTCCTACATCATGTTTCTGTTATTAGATAATTTTGAAAGACAGTGGGATCTCACCCAGTAATGTGTATGAACAGGACTCAAGAAAGTTTGTCCAGGTTTAAGACTGTCTGGTCTTAGGTAAGGACAGTCTTAAGCTTAGGGTGAACATTTCCAAATAATATTTTCTAAAACAATATGTTCTTAAACAAAGGCTAAATGTGTTTTTTAGCCTATCTTTGTCGTCAAGACTATTCCTGCACTTGACAGTAGGACTATTGCTCAAAATCATCTTCAGTAGGACTGTGAAATACATGCTCTAGATCCCTTTCTTGCTGGCGATGTAGGACGAAACAGTGAGAGAGGACCTGAGGCATGTAGACATCTGCAGTGTAGATCCTCCTGGCTGTACAGATATTGATGATGCTCTTCACTATAAACCCTTGGAAAATGGCAATGCAGAGGTGAGTTCTGGAGTCTCTTCTGGACATTGTATCTTGTACACCACATGTAAAGAGTTTTCAGATATTTTTAGAAGTCATTAGAGTTTAAAAAAACATGCTGAACACATGTATGATATTGCTTTGGGCCCAAAGATTTTCAAACCTTGTTTAACATGTTTAACATCAAATTCTTGGACTCATGACTTAAAATGGAGCCTAAAGTAAGCCAAACTCATAAGAAAACGTGTATATCAAAATATTGTTCAAGATTTGTTTACTTTTATTCTCTTTCTATACTTATGAATGATCCTTCATACATGTGTTTCCAATTCTATGAAATCTGACATGGCAGCAGTTGCTCTGCTCTCAATTCTAAAACTAGTTGAATCCCTAAATTCAATTTTCAACCAAACTCTGACCTGAACTTAACGAAAACTCAATCGATCTGACATGTAATCCATGCATGCCCCTATATATTTGATAAAGTAAAGCCTAGAGCAACTATCTGATCGCCATTTTTCTAGGTCGAATACAACATCATAATCTGTGTGAAAGTGAAATTTTGCCATATATTTTATTTTTCTAAGGTTGGTGTTCATATTGCTGATGTGAGTCACTTCATCAAGCCAGGTAATGCATTAGACACAGAAGCCTGTAGCAGAGGTACAACAGTATATTTGGTTGACAGAGTAAGTAATTGTGTTCCTAGCAGTTCAAACTTTATCTGGAATGGCGTTTGAGGGGTTATTAAACTTTTCCCTTGACGGTCTGGATGTGATTTCCGTGAAAGCTTAAAGGTCACAAACATGGGATGCCATTCGCGCACAAAATTATTTCGGTCATTTGCATACGTCAAATGAAGTAGAGCAATGTACTGTTAATTGCTGGAATGCAAGAAGTAACTCAAACATTATTCAATTTTGTTTCAGACACAGTCAACTTAATCCTAAAATTTCAAGTAATGACACTTGTAATACTGAGGAAAATGAGGGTTGTTTTAAGTCTCTGTATCTGATCTAAGTGGAATCGTTGCAAGTTTTAAAAACAAGAAACAGAGCCTTCCTCCATTGCGGTCCAGATGTGATCTGCAGTCTGGACTTTGAGAAGCCTTGATTTAAATGTTCACACATGGAGATGATGCCTCAAGCCTAGATCTCTGCTTTAGAATTATTATTAATTTCTATTTATTTATTGTTTTTCTATTGAGAATAGACATGGTACCAGACTTACTGAGTTCCAATCTGTGTTCTCTTAGAGGTGGTGTGGAGAGACTTAAGTTCTCAAACACTCTTGGATTAATTTTCTGCCTTATTAATATCAGTATTATTATTATTGTTTATCATTTATTATTGTTATTATTATTGTTTATTCATTTACTGTTTTGTTATAGAGGATAGACATGGTACCGGACCTACTGAGTTCCAACCTGTGTTCTCTGAGGGGCGGTGTGGAGAGGTTTGCCTTCTCCACTCTCTGGGAGATGACGCCTGAAGCTGAGATTGTCAATGTCAGGTTCACCAAGAGCATCATCAAATCAAGGGTAAGAGGCCAGGGGGGATTCCCCCTTTTCATGAAATAATAATAATAATGATAATATTCTGCTTTTATATAGTGCTTAATACATCTATGATGTTTAAAGTGCTTTACAGATATACTATTACCTTGGTCATTGGATTCAATACTTGCCCGTACACACTTTGTGCACAATCTCCACTCCCTGGGGAGCATTCCAGCCAGGCTTTACTTGACGCTCAAAAACTGTTTGACCAACAATGACGGTCGCATCCTAGCGCGTACCCATTTAACACCTGGGTGGAGAGTAGCAAGTACAGGTTAATATCTAGCCAAAGGGTATTAGTGCTGTGTCGGGATTCGAAACCTCAACCTCCGTATCTCCAGTCAAGTGCCCTAAACCACTCTGCCACGACACTCCTGATGAAAGCATCTGTTTAGCACAATCAAGAGTTGTGCCTAGAAACATTGATATATTAACCCATTGACTAGTGAATCCTCACAGTGCCCATAGGTTTGATACAGGAATAACTCTGTTCCAGTAGGCAATGGTTATAGGCTCGTTCAGATATGATGTGGTAAAACCTTAACGTTCATTTTACAACATGTTAATGAATGGCAACTTTGCGCAAAAAAGATCCTACATGTATTTACTGAGCGTTGAGGTATTAGGTTTTAAAAATGTGAAGCGTGTTACATTTCCTGCATCATTATACAAAAAATCTGCTGCGCTTTACTGCATCATATCTTAGCTAGGCTTTAGTCAGGTTTTGAGCACGCTATAGAACGTGATTGCCCATTGTAAATTTATTTCGAATACTATTCCAACTTCGTTTTAGTATTTTGCATGATTGTGTAATGATCACTACTCCTTTTATATTATCACCATCTTAATCTGGGCTCCGTCTTATAAAGAGTTGATATTAATCAAAACTTATTTGCGATCAATTTGGATCAATCACAACTCTTTATAAGACAGGGCCCTGAACTCCTTACTTTGATTTGCTCATGTTAGGTAGTCAAGTTTGAAGGTTAAGAAAAATGTGATTCCCCATAGAAATAAACTATCCATATGTATCATCTTTATTAAACTTGGTCTTCTATCTCACCTCTCCGCAATTCTTCTGCATTTGTTCTTTTGATTCTCTACAACATAACCGTTTTGATTCCTCTCTGTAGGCAGCGTACACGTACGAACAAGCACAGAACAAGATCGATGACAAATCACAGAATGATGCTCTTGCAATCGGTCTAAGAGGACTCCTTAAGATGGCCAAGATTCTCAAGCAAAAGAGAACTGATAATGGGTAAACGGATTCAATATATCATGCTAGAGAATAATTTCCTCCTCTGTAATGAAGCCTGTATAAATTCTGTATGTCCCCCTCTCTGTATATGTTTTGTTTTTCTTCTTGTTTCATCCATTAATTTCTCTCACTCATTTTGTATAATTGTTCCTTCTCTTAATATATTTCATAAAATAGATCATTTCCGTAATGTAATTGAATGTAATGCACAAACCTTTGTCAAGTGCCTCTTTACAAATGATTTCATTCACCTGTTACAAATACATTTATTTCAATACTGGTAGTCAGAATGTGAATTGCATATTAATTGTTGCTAGGTAGGATAAACATTATGGTCTGTCCTACCTAACACATGTCATATATGCAATTCACATTCTGACTATTGAAATACAATTATACGTAACAGGTAAATGAAATAATTTGTAAAGAGGCACTTGACAATGATTTGTGCACTAAGTTTGATTACATTACGAAAACAGTCCATTCTTTGAATTGTATTAAAGCCACACTGTACTACTTCTAGCTACTTATGTTACTTGAGTGCTGAGTTAATGAGATAGCCACCTGTCAGTGACCTCGCTGTGTGGTCTAATCCCTCCTTTCCAAAGTAGTGGAGATAAGCTTTAATACATTTCATAGAATTATTTTTGAAAAATCATTTTTTCTTGACACCTTCAATACATGCACAAGTTGACTTGTTATACAATCATGTACTCCTGATACTATCATGAATGTGACTTTCTCTCCCTCCCTGCTCCTCTCTGTCCCTTCTCCTCCAATCCTCTTCTTTCCATCTTTCTTTCTTCCTAACCTAATTTGTATGCATTGCTTCATATTACATGAATTTTTATTTTCACTCTTGAAAGGATCTCGCTTCAAGCTAATGCTTAAAACGACCCCTTTCTGTATATACCATGTCATATCATACATTTTAAGTTCTAAGATTGTAAATGTATATAAATAATTATCAAATCTTTCCCTCTGCAGAGCTCTGACGTTAGCATCATCTGAGATCCGTTTCAGCATGGACAGTGAGACCCATGATCCTATTGAAGTAGAGAGGAAAGTCATGAGGTGAGTCAGTCAACCTTGTTTAGTACTAAAGGCGTTAATATACAAATAATACACAGCAGTGAGGGCATTAGTAAGAATTACCCACACAAGGTATCTTTGGAAAAGTCTAACCCGCCCGAGGCGATAGCCGAGGGCGGGTTAGACTTTTTCAAAGGTACCGAGTGTGGGTAATGTTACTAATGCCCGAACAAAATGATGTGTATTATTTGTTTTATAAAATTATGACGTGGATCCTTGTTATTTGATAAATCAACCTCATCTCAAGAATGAGATCTAGACTAGGTCTACATCTAAGAGTACGATCTAGACTAGTCTAGATCACTACATTTCTAGATCTAAGTAGAGATTCTAGATCTAGAACTCATTGTTTTTTATCTTACTTTTTTAGTCTTACCTTTTATATCATCAGGATCATCCATCATAAACTTGTAAATCAATGCAACAGGTCATAGAAAAACTTGAAATTGAAACTCCAACTGGAACAATGAACGTCTAGACTCGAGTCTACGTAGAACTTGAAGTAGGCCTAGCCTCTAGGCCTAACTTAGAACCCGAACCAGCGAGGTAAAACTAAAAATGTCATTCCAAAGTGCAACTTCCAAACAGCGATAATGTACATCATGACATGTAGAATTGTTTAAAAAGCTGAAATAGTCAAAGTCAAACTCAAGTCAAAGCCAAACATATGTACATGTAGATCTAGGCCTAGCCTACACAAAGTCTTGTCTTGAAGTTGAACATTTAATTATTATAAATGTTCACCACACAATCGTGGATTTGAAAAGTATTTGATGTCGTTGAAAGGTCCTGGTGTACCTTCTCCTGCGAAAGCGAAAAAGATAGTTGTTGATGGGAATTCACATGAACATCTACATTATCTGAGTCACGATCCGGAACTACTATTTCAAGCGGCTGTCTGGTCGTGTGCATGGAATAGGCGCGATTAGGCCTGCTTGGACCAGGTCCAGGACCAGGATCTGGAACCGATTGAGTTGCACTAGGCAAAGTGATGTTTCTTTTCTCGTAGAGATGACTCCCAAGATGTGAGGACATTTGTTTCTTCCGCTCGTGGCTAGTGTTACAGTAATTCCTGAGTGACTGCTCACTGTGGTGACCACTCACTGATTGAATGTCTCGAGACTCGAAACCGGCTCTATCCAGGGTCGTGATGCATGTTGCTCTTAAGCAGTGGTTTGTGTACAACTTTGAGCATCCAGCTTTCTGGGAAATTTGTTTCATCTTATTTCCCATTGTGTTTTTGCCAACTGGAGCATTGCAGTACCAGTTGTCACCATCTTCTGGCTTCTTTGCTTTTGGTTTCTGCCATAGAAAAGGGCAATCTTTGTTCAGCTTCGATACAAACTGCATGAAACTCTCAACTGGACACTTTGAACTTCCAGGTATTTCGTACATCACTCCGTTGTTCGACACCTCATCATCATCCTCACGATTGTTCTTTGTCAATTGATCTCTTTTAGTGATGTATCGAAGTCCGTCTTCATCTGTCTCAAGTCGAAAATCGTCTGGCTTAAGTTCTCGAAGATTTTCTCGACCACGATTACAGAAATATGTCATAAAATCGACGAAGACTTTGTTCTGTAATCCAGCTGGCGTGTCACAATCGAGCACCGACGAGTTTTGTATGATTTCCATGTCACTAGATGAGATCGCGGGTTTGTGCTTGGTGGAACCTTTGCCTTCCTTCTTGAGCTTCACTAAGACGGCTTTAAACATTCTCACACTTTGTGAGAATGTTGCCTTGTCACGAATATCAAAGTTATGCAAGTCCAAAAAGTGTCTCTGTACACCATACCTGATCACTTGCATCGTTTTCTTGCTGTACCACGATCCATCTTCGCGACGGAGACTTGAATAGAACGTGCACAAAACGTCATCCAGTCGAAGCCTGTCGGTTGTGATTTCACCCAATTCAATTTGTTTCAGGCCCAAAAAAGCTTCAAATTTCGCAAAGCCAAACTTTATGCTCTTCTTGGTACTAGCAGAATCAGTCCCATTCAATAACTCTTGCATTTGTGCAGTTGAAAGAATTTCAAAAGTAGGCACTTTAAATGCCGCGGCAGCCATTCTCGCGAGTAAAAGTAAAACGATGAAATCTCAATGGTTACGATAGCAACAACAAGATGTGGTAATGACCGGTCATTACCACTGGGTAATGACCGGTCGTTACCCAAATTACGCGTTAGGCAAAATAAATGCCTGGTCACGTGTATGCTTTCAACCAATCATTTGATTAGGATCTACGTCATCATTTTATAACATTGGCTACCCATCCTGTCCTGTATCCAGTTTAAAGTACTTTTATTAAAGATAAAGTTGAGTTCTGGTCATGCGATTGCATTGTGAAAGAAACGTTGTGGAATCGATCAGAAAAGGTTGGTCATCTAGCATATAAGTATTGGTGTGTACTGCAAGGTTCTGGAATCATCAAAATGATAACAAATTTGGCCCAGTCTTCGTAAAGTTACAAGCACTGTACACAGAAAGATGTATATGGGACTATGCACACGTGCGCGACACGTGCGTTTATCTCTCACAGTCCAATAGATAAACTAATTTACCAAATATATCAATTAGTAGGTGGTTTCCCGGCAAAATTGTTATCATCATGTAGTAGTCAAAACATATTCTTTCACATAATTGGTAATAAAGAGCTTCCATTTCATTTTTTGAAATTGGGGCGTTTCCAATACTGGTCTTTACCTTTAACTTAACTCATCACTGTTTCCATCAGTCTGCTCCATCATATCTCATTGAATTGTTCATACAGTATAAACCGTAAAGAATGTTGTGAACTAGTAAAAAGTCTTTATTTTGTGTTCCACAAACTATGACAAAATCTGACATTGAAAAGTCATTTTCATATTCACTGTTTTATGGAATAACTTGCTGGAATACATTAGAAATGTAGAAACATACAAAATGTTCAGAAGTAATTTGAAAACATTTAATTTACCGCTTTGTAAAACCTCACAACTATGAACCCAGTGCACCATTTTCACTCCTTCTGTATTATGTACTGTAAAGGGCATAGAGACATGCAATCATACATACATGTATGTGTTATGTGCTATACAAAACATTAAATTATTATTATTATTATTATTATTATTAAAGGCAAAATGAGAAAAGAGGACTACATGATGTATGGGGATCACATCTTATCTGCCTTAGATTTTGTAAGGAAATTTAACTCTTCAAATTTCCTTCAATCAAAACTGTGTCACATTGGCTGTGTCTCCTTTGAGTCAGATTCTAAACTTAATTCGCAACCATTGTTTTTCAAAATATAAGAGCCTACAATGTTTAAGAGCAGACCTCATTTATGCTGCTCCCTCTCAGGATAATTCTTGTTTAGCTTGACTGTAAGATTGATATTTTCTACCTACTTTTTTTTTCTTCCCTATTTCAGGGAAACCAACTCGATGGTTGAGGAGTTCATGTTGCTAGCCAACGTCTCTGTAGCTCAGAGGATCAGACAGGAGTTTCCTCAGAGTGCATGCCTCAGAAGGCATCCTGTACCTCCGCTATCAAACTTTGAACCTATCATCAAAGTGGCCCTCACAAGGGTAGGTCAACTTTTTCTTCTTCTTTGGTGCAGTCTGCTTCCTTCAATCTTGAAGATTCTTGCAGAACTTTGGTGTAGTGTGTGTCACAAGGGTAGGGTGCATGTGCCAATAATTAACAAGGTGCAAGTAAAAGCAGCATTGGATCTAGCTGCTGCAGCCTCACAGATGGAGACGAAAGGCTTTGACAGATGGAACTGTCACGACATTGGCTGGGAGGGTGTTCCATGTCCTCACAGTTCTGGTGCAAATGCAATCTTTTCTTTAATAGCACTTTCTTTATATATTTCTTTTGTTTTACATACATTCAAACCTGTCGAGGTACTAGTAAACAGAAACAGTGGCTATTGTAGAAAGAGTTTTTTTAATGGTTCTACAAGACACATTCCTTTCTTGAGGGAGACAAAAAACGTGGCTGCCATAGACATGTGGCCTTTAACGAATCCATCCCACTGGCTGTCTGCCCTATTAGAACAGAGAAAACGGAAGACTTCATGCACGAAACGGAGTTTGTTGCTACGGCAGGCAGCCAGTGAACAAAAATTTGTTTGACAAAATTATGGAAATTTAATCATTACTTTAAACAAACAGAACTTTGTTATTCCTGGCTCATTTTTCCTGATTTAGGTGTCGTATGAAAGGGCAGAAAATGAACTTTCTGAAAATGTGATTTTCTCTTTAAAATTCAGATACCATTTGCCAAATGACTTTTTATTACCTGTCTTCAAATTGTTTTTAATCACCCATGCATGAAATATGCATCATATGAGTTGCATCAAATGGAAGAGGAGGATTTAAGCTTTACAAATATGTGTCATCATGTACTATATATAATTGTGATTAAGTTATGATAACACATGGATAATTCTCGGTTTCGTTTTTTCTGGGACGCACTGTATAGATATCAACCCATTACCTTCATTTCTCCTTCTGTTTTTGACAGGGCTTTGAACTTCAAGTGGACAGTGGTAAAGCACTTGCTGATTCCCTGGACAAGGCCAATATTCCTTCCATTCCATTCTTCAACCAGTTACTGCGGATGATGACGACACGGTGCATGACCCAAGCACTCTACTTCAGCAGTGGTATGCTACCTGAGGATGAGTACCTCCATTTTGGCTTGGCCTCACCGATCTACACTCACTTCACCTCTCCTATTAGAAGGTATTCAGTCACCAATGTCATTTTCATTATCAATATGATTATAATCGTTTTCGTCATAATCATCATCTCCATCACCTTTAGCATCCATCTCAATCATTATTCTTATCCTCATCCTCCTTCCACCATCATTACTATTATTTGCATCTGCATCATTATCCCCTTTATAAGTTAACATACTCCCCATCATCAAAGCTCATCATTTTCATCATCACCACTCTCATTATCATGATCTTCATCATCACCACTCGCATTATCATGGTCTTCATCATCACCACTCTCATTATCATGATCTTCATCATCACCACTCTCATTATCATGATCTTCATCATCACCACTCTCATTATCATGATCTTCATCATCACCACTCTCATTATCATGATCTTCATCATCACCACTCTCATTATCATGATCTTCATCATCACCACTCTCATTATCATGATCTTCATCATCACCACTCTCATTATCATGGTCTTCATCATCACCACTCTCATTATCATGATCTTCATCATCACCACTCTCATTATCATGATCTTCATCATCACCACTCTCATTATCATGATCTTCATCATCACCACTCTCATTATCATGATCTTCATCATCTACATTGCCATTTTCATTGTTATCATCTTTGCTACTGCTTTATTTACCATCATAGCTATTAATGTACCGGTAATTGTTTCTCATTTTTCCTTCTTTATCTTCTTGGTCTCCCTATTTCTTCATGCTGGTCATTTTTATAATTTTTATCTCTTACTCATTCTCCTCTTCTGTTAATAGTTGATTTTTAATGGAAGGCATCTACTTCCATACATTCTATGTATATGTATATTCATATGTACATGTGTATACATACTATTTGTCTTCTTGCTGGAATGTCATTAACCCCTTGTAAAAGGATAAATGCTAACTTTAAGAAATGATGATGATGATGATAACCCATAGTCTATCAATCCAGCATGAACAAAGAAGCAGTGATTAAACAGATGCTTGTGTGATTGTTTAGGTACTCTGATGTGATCGTCCATCGGATGTTGGCCGTTGCTATCTCTGCTGATGCCTGCTTCCCAGAACTCCTGGATAAGGCCAAAATTCAGGTGAATATACAACATGCTTGGTATCAATAATAATAAAACTATTCCGCTTTTATATAGCGCTTAAAGAGAAGGTTGAGTTCTGGGAAGAGGTGAAAATTACTTTGTGAGTGTTATCATTGTTATTATGCACGTGAGGAAGAACTTCAGATAAAACATGTTCCCTGAAAAGCATGGCTCTTCAAATGCCTTCATATTCTAAATATGTCATGTAACATTGTAAAACTCTGGACGGAATGTTACGCCACGTGTTTGTGTAGTCCCATATACATCTTTCTGTGTACAGTGTTTGTAACTTTACCAAGACTTGGCCAAATTTCTTATCATTTTGATGATTCCAGAACCTTGCAATACACACAAATACTTATATGCTAGATGATCAACCTTTTCTGGTTGATTCCACACCATTTCTTTCACAATGCTATCGCATGACTAGAACTCAACTTCATCTTTAATACATCTATGATGTTTCTAAGCGCTTTACAGATATACTATTACCCCGGTCATTGGACAATCTCAACTACTTGGGGAGTATTCCAGCCAGGCGTTACTTGACGCTCAAAAACTGTTTGACCTACAATGACGGTCGCATCCTACCTGGTACCCATTTAACGCCTGGGTGGAGAGGAGCAAGTGCAGGTTAATATCTTGCCAAAGGATATTAGTGCTTGTTTGCTACAAACCATCTGAGGAAGAAACCGAGCATGGAAAATAACATACTGCAATTGGATCCAATGGATTTTTTTTTCAACCTCTCACTATCTGTTTCACTCATTTTTCTCCTTTTACCAAAACTGACATGAAGCCTGTGTTGACTTGCCCTCTAAAATTGTTCTCTTGTTTATGATATGGTAATACTCAAATAAATCGCAACACCAAGTGTGTGCTCCTTTTTTAATAATAATACAAAATAATAATAAAAACGTTAATTATAAAGCGCTTACCAGAGAAGGCATTTGTTTTCAAAGTTTAGTAAGACTAGTCACCCAAAGAATCATAAGTGTTTTGTATTGATGCAAAATTCACATCATTGCGAAGGGGAAGCCTTACTGATCAAATATAACATCTTCCCTCTTCAAAATATGTTTGGGACCCACAGTAATCATCTCTCAAAAATGTTAATTTTGAGATCCAGAATTTCTGCCTTTAGTGGTCTTCCTTAGAGCATCAAGATTAAGGACGTCACATGCGAGACAGAGCTAGCCACAAAATTGCATTTCACGCCTTTCCATGATATCTATGATTTTTCAGCAAATTATTCAGGTTTTTCAAGAGAATTTTTTTCCATTCATATATAATTTGTCCATAATTATCTGTTGTCGTGAATTTTCTTTGGGTTACTTCAGTTAAGCAATTGTTATTTACTTCTGACAGGTGTCAACTATTGCTTACCCCTTAGAAGTTAGAATTCTCTTTCTAATTAACTCCATTCTTTTCTGTGTGTAGGAGATCTGTGACAATCTGAATTATCGTCATCGGATGGCTCAGTATGCAGGGAGAGCTTCAGTGGATTTACATACTCAGGTAGGAATGTATTCCTCTCTTCCTGTGTGAACACACCCATGACTGTGTGAACGCATCCATGACTGTATGAATGCATCCATGACTGTGTGAACGCATCCATGACTGTGAACGCATCCATGACTGTGTGAATACATCCATGACTGTGTGAATGTATCCATGACTGTGTGAACACACCCATGACTGTGTGAACGCATCCATGACTGTGTGAACACACCCATGACTGTGTGAACACACCCATGACTGTGCGAACGCATCCATGACTGTATGAATGCATCCATGACTGTGTGAACGCATCCATGACTGTGTGAACGCATCCATGACTGTGTGAACGCATCCATGACTGTGTGAACACACCCATGACTGTGTGAACGCATCCATGACTGTGTGAATGTATCCATGACTGTGTGAACACACCCATGACTGTGAACGCATCCATGACTGTGTGAACGCATCCATGACTGTGTGAACGCATCCATGACTGTGTGAACACACCCATGACTGTGTGAACGCATCCATGACTGTGAACACACCCATGACTGTGTGAACACATCCATGACTGTGTGAACTCATCCATGACTGTGTGAACGCATCCATGACTGTGTGAACACACCCATGACTGTGTGAAAGCATCCATGACTGTGTGAATGTATCCTTGTGTGTGTGTTTGTATGTTCAATTTGGTTTTTACTGACGTGTATCAATCTACGTCTGGGACCAACCTTTAAGGTCTCCATCTGAAAGACGTGACGCAGTCTGTATCTGGGGTCCACTGAGTCAGTTTGTAGGCGAAGACAGAGAGCTGACCATACTACTGACATTACTGCTGGACCAACGCACATCTCCCAAAGCAAACAATTATTGTGTTTCTCTTAAAACGTATTTTTGGTTGTGTGTAAATGTACCCTTGACCGTTAGTGAGAACATATCTATAATTGTGTGAACGTGTCCATGACGGTGTGAACTTTTCCATGATGGTGTGAACGTTTCTATGATTGTGTGAAGGTGATGATGTGGATATATGCTCGTCTCTTTTAGATCACAGGCATGAATGTGTGAAAATGGCCCCATCTGTGAGGTCATGAGATCAGTGGGAAAACATTAAACAGAGGGTACAATATTCTGAAGGCCAAGGACATCTTTTGTTGTTGTTGATGTTGTTTTTTGTGGGGGGGGGGGGTGTATTTATATGTAGGGCATTCAACTTTGATTTAAACAAAAATATTTCATTTATGTCATGGTACATGTATGTTGAACAATTGTTCAATTCATTGTTCAATAGACATTTATTAGTATACTCAAAGCTGTGGAGGTTCTTCCCAGGTTCTTGATGAAAAACTATCTATTTCACTTTATGTGTAGCAGTGTACTTCTACAGATGGGATCCATCATGAGTACATTATCTGTTGCTATGTCAGGTAATCAATGTACATGTTTTGGGGGTTTTGTCAGCTTCTATGATGGAAGAATGCATAAAATTTGAAACATTTGTGATCTGGGGTAAATTTTTATAGGATTTGTCATGGGCAAATTTGATAGTATCTGGCTCACTGCATTAAGATTGGGGGTACACCCACTATTAACATCATGGACAAAGAAAGAGGACAAAATATACAGTTCCTCAGGTAGACAAAGGAACATTCCTTCACTGCTATGATGTGAAAATGTGTAGAACAGGTGAATATGCATGTGACACCTGTTCTACACATTTTTACATACATGTAATAGCAGTGAAGGGATGTTTCTTTTTCTACCTGAGGAACTGTATATTCTGTCCTCTTTCTTTGTCCATCATGTTCATAGTGACCAATGATGTAATTCCTATCCCATGAATTGACAGGTTTACTTACATATTCAAATGTTATGCATATTTTAATGCAATGGTTGTTCTTGCCAACCTGAAAGCTTGCCTGAGGCTTGCCCGACATGTAATGTAAGCAGACTGAATTCCAAGTATTGTATTGCATTCATCAATAACTTGTTAATGGAATACCTCGTCACTAGGTCCTTAGGAGAGAAACATCCTTGAATTAAAATATTACCTAACCCATCTATTACATGCTTTTGTTTGACTTGTAACCTGTTCATTGGTGTGTACAATAGACATGTGTACTAATGTATTTTAATATTTCTAACCCTTGGTAACCAACTATTTGAGTCAGTCACCTGCTATGTAGAATTACATCTGTATGGATGGAATTCATTTTGCATATATTACTGGTTGCTATGTAGGGCAAGCTTTTCAGTTGTCAAGAGAAATTTTTGTATTTAATGTATGCATAAAATTAGTAAAAAAGTCTATTCTATTTCAAATAGATTTCATAAAGAAGAAAGAGAAGATAATGACACTTTCTTGTTTGCCATACAGGTGTTGACCATTCATGGTATTGTTTCCTCAATTTGAACATAATTTTGTTACATAGTGAATAGTAGTGCTAGGTGAGGCAACCCTCTGACAAGCTTCCTACCCAATGAGGGAAACCTGGAAAGCAGGCAAATACCGTGCATAAAATTTGAATACATTGATGGAAAGGTTACTCTCATCCATCTCAATATTATCAGTTTATTCACATTCCATTTTGTAGAAGAGCGCCCTCTGTTGATAAGGGATGTGTCATGCTACTTGGTATGTAAACTATATGCATGTCAATCATCCATCCCACCCATCACTTATATCCAAGCTCCGCCCACGGTCTGACTTTGTGCACCAGTGTGTATGTGTGTGTTGATGAAGGCTTCCCTGTAATCGATGCCTGGATATTGTTATTTTAGACCACACCCCCAAACTTGAATAGGTTGAAAAAAAATCAGGTGATCTGAATTTTGGGTGTGTAGGCTTAGCATGGAGCAGCGATTGCTTTGGCATACGTATCAATGAATAGACAGCCAAGGGTGTTCTGCCATGTGTTAGTACACTATTGGCAGGGAAGTTTCTGTTTTTAAAATAATTCTTGTCCTGTCCTTGATATTTGATAGGATTGAGAGAGAGAGAGAAAGAAAGAAAAACAAAAGATGAAGGGGAAATAACAGGAACTCTGCCAAAGGGAAAAGACAACACATGATAAGGGTGAATTGTAGTTTAGCAACTGGCTTGAGCAATTTCAATGGTGTTTGCCCGATTTAAAGGTCTTGAAAACATGCAAGCTTTTGGTTTGGGTTATTTAATTTAAAGAATTCATATTCCTGATCCTATTTGTTTGTATTGTTTTGCTATGAATGAATCAAGACAGACAGTTTTTGAAAAATAAAATGAGGGGTTTGAAAGGATTTATTGCTTATAAACGATAGTTTCATAAATTGTGAGCGTATTGTAATAAATCAATGACAGTTACATGTAATCTCAGAGCTTATGTCTTTCGATTTGAAGAAGGAAGTGAATATTCGAAAAGTGGTGTCTTAGCCAAGGATTCTAAAATAGTATTTGATCTCAGGAAGTACAATTTGAAAATACACTGTATATCTTCCTCATTCTAGACAAAAAATTGACAGCCCTAATGAACTCCAAGGAAAGATGCAAACTTTGTTCAAATATTTGTCTACTTCACGGAAATTCCGTCATTAAATAGGACATTTATGTATAAATGCAATCAAATTTAATGCACAAATCTTTGTTTTATGGTACGAATAACTGTATTTCAATACCGTAGTCTGAAAGCAATTTGCATAAATTAATTGTTGCTAGGTACATTGTAGGCCAGCTTGTCCTACATAAAAAAATGTAATATATTTATATATGCAATTTGCATTCTAACTATTGAAATACAATTATATACAACGGATGAATTAAATAATTTGTACCATGCACTTAACAAAGATTTGTGCATTACATTTGATTACATTACGAAAATGGCCTAAAGTCAACAACAATCCCCAAATAAGTTCATTATTGTATTTGATGTCCCTTGGTATTATTTGTAGGATGAGGAGCATAGATGTAAGCCAATGCTGTGAGATAGGGATCTTTATATAGAGTGGTAGTACACTGTATGCTAAAAAGACCTTCTCCACTTCCTGGTTCTCATTACCAGTATTAAAACTGCTATACACTATACATACAATGTACATACAATGTTTGTACATGTAGTAACACTGTTATTAGCTCTCAAACCTGCTAAAGTGACCACCTGTATAGAACGACCATCCTTCGATAAAAGACCACATTGGTCTGCCCCCCCCCCTCCCTGTAAAGACTATCTTTCTTCTTTTCCTTGATTGATTGGTCTTAATATACAGGTTCACTGTACTTGGGTGCATGCAGACCTACGTGTAGCCCTTTAGCGCCTGTGTAATAACTACAGTATTCAGATTAAAAAACAAGCCTGCAATTTTATTCATGTTCGCAGAATTTTATGAATACAAAGACCTTATAATTCATGGGTTCTCTAGTCGTATGGCCTAGGACTTTAAAAGATAAATACCTTAGTTTTACACATATTTATTTATTCATTAATTCTTTCGTTCATTCATTCATTTTTTTAATATATATATATATATATATATATATATATATATTATTATTTTTTTTTTTTTTTTGGGGGGGGGGGGTTGATCCCCTTGAGCCCCTGCCTACATTCTAATTGTGATTTGATATCAAAGGTATGTTTTTCATCCTTGTTGTCGGCTTATAAATAAGGCACCCTGATAAATGCATTTCTTATGCAAGGTTTGTGTTTAATAAAGGTATACCAATAGAGACTTTTTATAGGCTCTGGAATCTTCAGACATCTTCTGACATGACGAGACCAAATTCCATAGATTTGGGACAAACAGTAATGATAACAAAAGAGAAATTGGAGCCTGGAATCTTCAGACATCTTCTGACATGACGAGACCAAATTCCATAGATTTGGGACAAACAGTAATGATAACAAAAGAGAAATTGGAGCCTGCCTTAGCCGTTTATTCCTTAGATAACAAGATAGGTGTGGTGAAAAAACTTAATTTCTCTGAACCCAAATACCATGTTTTAAATTTGCTCAAGTCAATCTGAATCAAAAAATAAGTTAATATTGGAGTGCATTTACTTTTTAACCTCATGTAATTTAGACCTACTTTTAAACCTAACATATAATAGATATATCAGGCCTATAAGTTTTGTGAAACATACAAATAAAAGAGAGCCTCAAAGTTACATAGATAACCTATACTCCTTCCTCCGTTTCCTGCATGAAGCGATCGGGGTCCTAACACTTCAGTCATTCAGAAAGACTACGTAATCACTGAAGTTGTTTTGCAGAGTGCTTTTTTATTGTATGGTAGAGACTAGAGTACAGGACCATAACATTTAATTCTGAAGAATTTCAGGAATGTTGAATACTATTGGCGATGTGTTTTACTGTGTTTTACGGGCAAAAGCATCATGTGCTGTGCCTGTTACATCAGTCAGTTTAGTAAACAAATTTTTCAGCGGCCTAGCCTAGATATCCAATTTCATTTTGCAGAAATAGGTCTTTGTTTTCATGCATCATTTTACAATATAAATTGTATGGTTAGACTAGATGATACTATGATTTTATAGAAAATAGTGCTTTATGCTGCTTTGCAGATGGATCCTAAATTGGTGTGTGGGTCTGTATCCTGCAGAGAGATGTACATGTAGTACAACCAGATAAACTTTTCTAGTAAAACATTGGGTTTGCACACATATTGATGTGCTCTTTTCACCATATGTTACACCCTTATATAAGGACAACTATTGTTGAATGACTTTTCTAGAGAATTTCAATTTAGAAAGAAGAATATTGTAGATATTTTGATAATCGACAAATCAATGATGAATTAATTACAACAATTAGTCTTGTATCAACAATTCATCAAGTTGATAAGATATTGAATTGAAATAGCTTTTTTAGAGAAAGGGATTCCCAAATTGAACAGTGTAGACCTAGTACATAAGAAAAATAACCTTGACTTATGATGATGTCCTATCAAATTTATCAGAGTTGATTTATTTTAAATTAAAAAAATATATATATATATATATATTACTTTGGTGTTTACAGATATACTGTATATGCACCAATCTCAACATGTTTTCATGTTTCCATGTTTCCATGACTGTCACAACATTGCACTGTTCACTTCATCCATTCCAAGCATGGAGTCTAATCTATTTGTGAAGTAAATTATGAGCCATAGTTTTTGAATTGAAAACAAATGTATTCAAACAAGAATATGACCTTCTGTGACACATACAATTTGACTTGTTTGTTGTTCTCATTCTTGAAACTCTTTTTCTCTCTCAATCTCATGCCACAATGATTTTATTTGCTAACCTTGTTTGCAGATCATGCAGGAACATGCATAGAACTAATCTATTTTTATGAACAAGATTGGCTTAAAGGTAATACAAAGTTTTGGGAAATTTTGAAAAATGGGTGGATAGTGAATCTTTACAATTTTGTTATATTTGGATGCCCCTGTGGATGTATTGTAATCACTAAAAAAATTAGCCCCTAAAACTCTTCTGTTTTCGAGAAAAATTGAATTTAAAAATTTACCGGTGCTCCCGGTAAATTTTGATAAATTTCAAATAGCGCCTATGGCCGTACAATGGTAGCTGGGACCATGAAAATCTCAGAATATGTAGTTATGATACATAATTTCCAAATGGGAATAGCTAATCGGTCGATTTAAGTCAAGAAACGTTGTTTCATAGCTAAATTGATATCTTGACCTTGAGAGGGAGCTATACAACATAAAGAGTTTCTTAATTATAATTTCACAACTTTAGACTCAATTGTAACCGCGACAACGATCAATGAATATTGTAGGAACGCATATGCTTCCGAAATTGTTAATTTGAACCAAATTCATGACCCCATACCAAAACTTTGTAATACCTTTAAGTCTTTTCAGAAAATGTTCTCATACATGTACGTGCACTTCCTTGTCTCTATCTTATTTATTTTTGTATCCGATAAGGTCAATAAATTTTGAGTGCATGTTACTTCCTTATAATTAAAAATCCATCACAAAATATATATATATAGGCCTATATATTTTGCCTAATATGTTGTAGATGATTTAACAACCCATTTTTGATTGAAATCCTGCTTTTATCATGTTGACATTAGTTGTTATATATGGGCATAGATCTTCATAAGGAATTACCGGTACTAAATTTTCAATCAAATTTCAGTGAAAACAAGATTCTTTCTGAAGGTATTAACATGCACAGTATATGATACAGTAATTCAATGAATTTGATCCTTTGTAGTAAATACATGTAGATACACAGACATAATTTACTTAAAGCAGAAATTTGATTATATTCTCTTACATATATCTCTTCAAAACAATGTAATATGTTTGTTTTGTATACTCATAGTATATTGTTTTCAAATTTCATCTGATTGAAGTCGGAATACACGTGTGTTCGAATGAGTTACAACTTTCAAGACTTATCATCTTTATAAAGATGCAAGGCCGTGGTAGATTTTAAAGGAAATTTGTCGTGTCAATCTATTTCATGTGGGATATGAGAATCAAGAACTAAAGAAATTAACATGATTGCAACTTTATTATAAATGCTTTCCTTCCTCCATGTGGATTTTGTATACTTCGTATACTAATATTGAGATATCCCTTAATTAGATGCAGGTCATTAGTTATAGGGCAATAGTGATTTCCTATAATCAATTGTATAACATGTCAGGTGATGAGGGCTAGCCTAATGTTTGTAAAAACAGAGAATACCCATGGGCATTTGAATTCATTATGAATTATTGTTGTGGTTTTGCATTATTGCCAAAAGCCATTATGGCTTATCACAATATATGCTGGAAGACCTGGTACATGGATTAAAATAGGTGAGATTTACTCATCACATACAGTGAACATGCAAGCTACATAATGCCGGGGCCTGTCAGCACTGCACAAATTTGTCTGTTCATGAATGCCTTTTTTCTGTAAAAAAGAACTGTGTGAAACTTTTGAAGCTCTTTTGGAGCGTTCCGGAAATCTGTAGTTCTCTATTCCTTCTTGTTAATTTGTCTGTTTAATTGTCTTTTGCACTAATAGCTGTCAGTTGTGTAATATATTCGTTGAAGAGAAAGTTGCTATGATGTAGACCTTCAAGTAGGCTATAATCTAGCAGATATGTGTAATGGGGGAAAAATTAAAAAAGTCAACCTTACAATAAGGTTTTCATCCTTGCAAGGCTGGGAAAATATGCTATTCATTATTACATACATGGACATGTCTATCTGCTCTCTTTCATGACAATATATTTCTGTGTACAAGGCTAGATTATTATATTGCTATGTGAATTTACAGATACATGTATATCCCATTGCATAAAGGCCCAGATGTGTTCGTACACCCACATGTTATTATGCACATCTACCAGCATAAAACTGTCCAGGAGGCACATGAAAAGATCATCATACTGGCAATGTTTACATGGGACCATCATTATTTTAAACTTTAAGTTAGCAAAACCTGAAAGTTATATACAGCAATCCACTAAAAATGATGAAGGTCCACACAGCTACACATCTGGTGGAGCCTCAAAGCTGCGTCCGCACAGCACATAACTTCTAGTGAGGACACCGCTGCTCGTAGTTGTCGCTTTAACTTTAAGATCTGTCATGTGAACCTCACTACTGCTAGCATTTGGAAACCAATCACTTTCCCAGCTTACGTGTATGTCTTGAACATTCAGTTGTTATTCAAATGGTTGACAGCAGTACATTCATCCACAATCATTTTAATTCAACTATAAGGAACTAATAAAGGTACAAAAGGCCAACAGTGGATCAGTTTCGCATCTCTTCTTTCTTCTCTTTTTTCTGCTGAACTCTTTTACTTGTTTTATTACTTGAAATTTTTGCTAGAAACTGAAGTAAAGCAATATGTGAAAGTATAGGCAATAAAGTAGCAAATTGATGATTTAAAATCCATCTTCAACTTGTTTTTACCCTCTGTAATGCATGAACATAAACTTTATTGAGATAAAACTTTGTTGACATTTACCCTTGCAGTATTTTTGGGGATGTGAAAAATATCAACAAATATCAAATAATGATAATAATAATATTCTGTTCTAGTATACCGCATATCACATTATAACGTCCCTATTTGCTTCCAAAGAGCTTTGGAAATTATTACCCTAGCTTTGAACCCTCTCCTGCTTAAAAAGGAAACATAAGAGTAAATACAAATACGGTTATATGGCCTTATGATAATGATTGTAAGAGTGGGTTCTGGTATAGTGCTCATGTCTGTCATGCATGACACTCCAGGTGCTCAAATATAATTATACTAGGCCTGTCTTCATTAGCTCGAGATTGCCAAATATCCCGCTATTTGAACTATCCCGATCGCAAATTATCCAGCTAATTTGCGTCTTCATCAGCCCAAGTAGCAATTAGCGGGATATTTGGTCAGGATAATATCCAAAGATATCTCGGTCTAGTTTTCAAATTATCCCACTAGTTCCCAAATAGTGGGATAGTTTGTGGCCTTCTTCATCAGACCGAAGTACAGAGTCAAATTTCCCGATCCCATCCCATTATGCACAACAATTTCTGGTTTTCCGTGTTTGTAAATAAACTAGCTCGTAGAACAGCCGGTGTGGTACTTGTTTACGTTTTACAGTGCGGGTAAAATCTTAAATCCGCACCCTGATCGTACAGTCGATCTCTGAAGTGCGCATGCGTTAAACTTATGATTATTTTTTAAGCTAGTTTGTGATAAACGTATCAATCTGGTGAAGACACGATTTCGAGCATCAGGATAATATCCCGAGTCTGAAAAAAGCATGATATTTGGCAATCTTGAGCTGACGAAGACAGGCCTCAAGGGTCTACTAGCATTACTGCTATTATGTACGGTGCTCTAGCACAGTGCTCAAGCAGGAAATCATTGCATGGTATCCATTTACTACATTGACAGTAGTAAATGGAGATTAATGTCTTATCAAAGGGGAGTGGCTCCAGGCTTGGATTTGAACCCTCGATCTCTTGATTGAAAGTCAAGCAAGTAAACCACTATACCACAACGCTCACAATACGATCAGATGAACAAAAATAATGTTTTTCTGTCTTTTTGCAAACTCTGGAAAATCTAAGTCTCTTTATCACCAAATTACACCAATATGTTTTATTTCAGAAACTTTCTATAGTGCAAGTCTAATGGTATAGTACACCACAGAGCAAAAAATGGAAATTCATTGAAGTGAAAATTCATGCTGTCTTCATCACCCACATTCATTTCATAGTGTACAGTTTTTATGAGCTGCTCTCTTTCAAAAGGGGAAATGGTATAGTGCTTTTACATGTACTTGTTTAGTGTGTGAAGCTAAGACCATGATTTTATCTCAGTTCCTTCTTCCTTGTCATTTGAATACAGTATACCAGTATAAGGGCAAAAGTGAAAATGTAACCAAATATGCTTTTGGTAGACAAAAAAGTATAAGATTACAACACTCATGCTTCAGTTTAAAGTTGCCGTTGCAAAGGGTTATTTTAATATCATTTTAAAGTGGTAAGGGGGGGGGGGCTGTTAGAAGAAATTATACAAAAAAACTGCTTTGAAGTACCCCCAAGAGAAGAAGTTATCAGTTGTTTCTATTAAACAAGGGTCCTCAGATTTTAAGATTTGCAGACAGAAGCTACAGAAATATTATAACAAGAAAGGTAAAAAATAAATCAATAAAGACAAAAATTATTTATTTCTTATTTTGTTTAAATTACCTACATGTAATACAGTAAAGTACATTTTATTTGAATTTGAATTGAATGGCTTATTGAGAAAACTGAAAAGGGAAATTCAGCTTTCAATAAAGCAAGAATACATTCAAAAATAAAAATTAATAAGATATAACATTATAACAAAATCTAAGTATGACCAACACTATTCTAAAAGTTAACTCATATAGCTGTCTAGCAGGGAAAAAATTATTTAAACAAATTTGGGGGCTACTTTTCAAGCTTGCTTGCATGAAAATAACATTATTTAATTTGTTTGGCATTGAACTCTATACAAACTTTTGGGGGCTCTTTTATGACTTTTGTGGGCTCTTTTGGGCATTTCGGGGGCTAATGTGCCCTGAACCCCATGTATTTTTTCCCTGCTGTCTAGTATAATACTGAAACCTAATAATGAGAGAAACCTTGAGGAAAAAAATAAAGCCAGTATAACCTTTTGAGAAATGAGAAAGAAGCATAACTGACAAAGTTATAAACTAAAAATATGATTTGCAACAATATATACACATTACACTTAAAATGACCCTGCCCACGCAGGCTTTAAGACCGGTGCTTTATAAATTCTCTCTGTTTCGTTTCTGTTTTAGATTTCATTAGATAGGATAAATGAAAGTAAAAATACTTTATATGGGCCATATATTTTGGTCTATACAATTCTTTGTCTTTCAGTGGGTGTGATAAAAAGTGAAAGAAAGTTGAGATTATTAAAGTGAAAAGAAAGTATGCTTTAAATCATTGCATCAAAAGAGGGGATAATTAGACCCCGTTCTCACTCACTTTGAAAGTGGTCTTAGTTAGACCGCTCCAGACCGCTCCAGAGGAACAGGTCTTGAGGAACGGTTTGCGAGCGTTCACACTCCGAGCAGTTTTTATGGCTCAAACCGCTCCACGAGTCAAAGTGGTCTTGTTGCTATGGCAGCTCAAGTAGGCGGGTCAATTTTTTTGCGCGCGGAATCCAAACCCTATGTCACCTGATGTCCCGTTCGCGACGCGTCCCGTATACATGTATATGTGTAGTGCCTGCCCGATCCGCTCATCGCGCGGAACGTCACTTCCGTTCAAAGTATGCTTTCCGTTCACATTGCACGTTAGAGCGCTCTGGAGCGCTCTTAATAAGACCCGCTCCTCAAGACCACCTCGGAAGGTGGACTTCTGGAGCGGTCCAGAAGTCCGCTTCCTGGACCACTTTGAGCGTTCTCACTCACCTAAGAACCGCTCCTGAGGAGCGGGTCTTAGTTAGAGCGCTCCAGAGCGCTCCAACGAAGTGAGTGAGAACGGGGTCTTAGAGATCTTATATATAACAGCTAGGGAATACATTGTGTGAGGTAGTGATTTAAAGTGATTTATCTCAACTAAACTAGTTTCAAAGTTTGTTGTATTCTGTGTTCCAAATTAAAGATCTATCACATTTTTAAACTTATAAATACCCAAGTCCACTGCATACAGAAACGCCATAACCCATGCATACTGTAGGTGTCTGATGTCACTACAATCACCAGCCAATCAGGCTGCCAATCAGGCTGCCTTACTACATTGAAGGCTTACATTATATACCCCCACATTTTAGAATCTCTCAGGAAGATTTCACATTTGTAGATTTGTCTTATCTCATCCTTTGAGAAATTCTTTCAAAATTCAGGTATTTTAGTCAATGTTACACTTTTGATTTGATTTTATTGACCAATATAAAAACATATAAATAACAATATACATGATAACATGAGAAAATAACATTGGATGTATCGCCCTGCTCAGCTGTGCCAGTACAGCACAGCTGTTCTACCAAGGGGTGCAGTTTACAATACAAAACAAATGAGAAAAAATGATATATCACAAATTAAATTCTTAACATATTGGTAAAATAAAAAATCAACATCGTTTACACAGTATCATGCCCCCACCCACCCAAGAGCAAAACCCAAACCCCTACCCACCCAATTATTTATCAATATTAAAATTCTTTTATTTCAAAGGGAGATAGTTTTCAACGTATGTTTATTTTGTAATCTTATGAATTCATTGTAATTTTGGGATGATTTTACAGTAAAAGGTAAAACGTTAAACTGTGATGCCCACACTGTAGGTGTGCAGCTAATAATTCAGCTATTTCTTAGATTTAAGAGAGGTCCTTCATAAAAGCACTACCCTTTTCTATGATAGTATTATGGAAAACGGTACTTTACCTTGCAAATGAATAGTGTCACGTACTAGAGATTTTCTGCTCTGAATGATCTTTGATGTTTTTCAATAAACATAATATGCTTGAAATAGTTACATGTGGACTCTCTCATGATGATGATGAATGGTGAGAAAATGATTTGTAGGGTTGTTAATTCTTGCCTCAATAACTCCTCACATTATGAAACAGAGATTCATGTCTCTACTATCTACGTTTCATATCTGTATGCTGTTTATGATAAGTGGTCTAGCCGTGGAATCATATTAGTATGTTCTGAGCCGGAAAGCAGTAATGACAGACTTTACATACCCCCTGTCCAAACACAACATTTTCTGTGATTAGGCGTGATTAGCTATACCGTTTCGCGATAGTTTTACGATGAAAATTGTGTGTGTGGATGCTCACTAACGATACGTCGTATAACGAAACTAGTCTAACGAAACGCAGGTTTGGGCATCGTTTTGAACTGAAACTCAATAAAGAATCACGCCTAATGTTGTGTGTGGACAGGGGGAGTGTAACTAGTGTAACTAACTGGGCGGGGCTTAACGTGACCTCGAGCGAAAGGAGACCAAACCTCTCGTTTCCGCTTCCATTTCATGACCGCAGTAGCAAACTGCGCACCTCTCCGACATTTCGCTGTAGAGTTTCAGGATTACTTTCTTCTGTGTGTGGACATCCTGGAATTTATACGATGATTATTTATACGACGTTTCTTGTGTGTGGACACTCTGAAATTTATACGATGATTCTTTATACGACGTTTCGTTACAGAGTTTTGGGATAAATTGTTTTGTGTGTGGACATGCTGATAGAGTTAATGCCCTTCTGGCTCTGAGCATATTAACATCTCTCCTTAGGCTTTTTAAATTGTATTATCAGACATAGACACTGTATTCCATAATGCTACATAGGCCTAATGCTACATACTGTATATAATAGATATGTGCATTTTGATAATATGCTGTAAGAGGTTGCTATTATTAAAGCATTTTACAAAATTGCTCTGCCTAGGTGACTTCCCTTTTTAATATGATTTCTCTACTATTCAATAAAAATGTAATACAGTATCAGTTCTATGCATTTGTAATTTCAATCTTCCAATAAAATTCTTTTGTATATACCGGTATATACATGTATATATATCTATACAATCGTATTTGTTTAATGTTGTTTTGAGTGTGTCACTTATTTGTGTGCAATTTTTAAAAAATATGTTTTGAATATGATTTGATTTTTCCTCTTCTAATTTGGCAAGCCACTGTGTTTTGTAAAACCTGCTTTATTTCATTGTTACATTCATCTTTTAGTTGGCATGACTAAGTATGAATACTAAAGTGAGTCATTGAACATATTACCTGTGACATTTGATATTTGTTCGTCTTTGTGTGTGAGATGGTGCTCCAGCATTATGCCCCAGTGATATCTGCTTTATTCCGACAGGGATGTAGAGTCAAGATTATGGTCGAAACTAGGTTTTAGGGTTAAGGTTAGAGTGAGATCTAGTGTTGGGTCAAGGGTCGAGGTCAGAAATTCATTCATTTAGTGTAGGATATTGACCGCTGAACAATTTTTGCCAAAGCATGCGTCATGCAATTGTGTGAAACTACATTTCTTCAAATTTGATTACACAAACGTGAACTAGATCTTATGTTGACATTTCAGTGACAGATAATGTCCTCTAAAGCATGTTTGTCACATGTACATGGAAGCCTTGAATCTCTGGAACCTTGCGTTTCAATTGACTTAAATTGTGTTTGCTTTGGTATTCTTAATCAAGATGGACATCTTAATTACAAGAAACACATGTGTTCTTGGCTGATTAATTCAATTACAAGGATATTACAATGTCCAAACTTTGTTCAGAATTCAGATAATTATTGTAATAGACTGTCACTGCAGTGCCAATGAGGAATGATACAAGCCACATCTCCCACAAGTCCATGACTGTTTTACATCATCGTAGTGATCACTCAGTCTCAATGTCATTCAGTACATAATAAGCCCTGTTCAGACTTGGTATGATAAACTGCCTCATAAAAAAACCACCGCGGTAAAATATAAGTATAAATCAGGCCTTATTTAAATCGGTTACCCAGTTTTTTAATTTTTTCCTGATTAAAAAAAAAAAATCACCTGATTTCCGTAGGGATTCTTCCCAATTTTATCCGTATTTTCCTGATTTTCCCCTTATTTTCTCTATTCTTTCCTATTATTTCCCAATTATTTCCCAATTCTTCCTACTCAAAAGGGGGGGGGGGGAATGTTGTTAAATGTTATTCCCCCCCCCCCCCGAGTCCTCTTCTTTTCTTTTTGTTTATACTCAAGGGGGTTGTGGTTGAGGGGAAGAAAAAAAAGTAGGGGTAAGGGACAAGTTTAAAACATAAATTGGGAGGACCCATGCATCCCCATGTACTGATTTGTGTGTTATACAGGACCCCCCCCCCCCAAAAAAAAAGCAATGATAATAATACTGCAGCAAGCTATGATGTGTAAATGAATAGTAAGAGAAAATTTAGTCTAAGGATTAAAAAAAAAAGACTACCGTTATAATATATGGATGCAATAATTCAGAGCCCCCATGCGTACCCATGCATTGATTAGTTAGTTATAAGATACAGAAATGTGAAGTGCACTACAATCATCTCATTTTAATTTGCTGCAGCGTTTTTTTTTGTTTGTTGAAAATGGTTGTTATTGCCTCTGTCTGTCTGTTCAGTCTATCAAGGTCTGTATCATCTTCTCCATCTTAAATTGGTCTCTAGGGAGATGGGGTCGTAAGGTCAAGAGCTCAGCATCTCAAGAATTGGACAAAGGAAATATGTTTGCTCTTTAATTATTGCAGCTAGGTAACTCTAGCCTTTATATTTTTAGTTTGATTGTGAGGCTGCGATATGATATTAAAACAAACTGAACTGTAATTATTTTTTTCTTCAATATTCAGAGTTAAAATAATTAGAATATATTTCAACCTTGACTACAAAATAATTATCGTCTCAGGCCTGTACGTCTAGAGGATCTTGAGAATATAATTTTTATATATTTGAAATTATTAAGCAGTTTCTCTATTCTAACTATCGTCTGTTTGGAAGCAGAAGGGCATTACCTCCGTATAAAATGGTATGAGTTACTGCCCTACTGCTCCAAACAGATGTTATGATTAATTTCAAGAAAGTTACATCGTTTAGATAAACAAATTAATGAATATTTTGTCTGTTAAGGATCAGTTAACGCCCCTTCTGGCTCTTGGCAGGTGATTTTAAATTTTTGGAATAAGACAGAAATTGAATGAATATAAAAGAAGAAAAACATATATATAGCCACAAAAAAAAAGGATATCCAAAGTTTCAAACTCAAGCTAAAAAAGATATGGATGTACGTGTAAATAACTGGACGGAATTTGGAGCTGGTATGTAACAACAAGTTGATCTTGCGACTTGATGACTTCACTGAGTCTGATCAGATTGAGAACATTTGTGTTTTCAATCAATCTTATGAACGTGCAGAGTCTGCAGACAATCCAGCTTGGAATCCTTTTGAACGTGCAGAAACTCTAGTTTGGAATTCTCTTGGATGTTTTTTGTCCTTGCTATCTTAGCCTTCTTCTTTCCTCTTCCTAATGGAGTGGAATGGGAATTGGGGCAGGGGCCCGGAGGGAGGGGGCACACGAAAATAAGAGCAGTGGATGGCTTTGTTCTTCTTTTAAAAATCATGATATTATTATCATTATCATTAATGATGAAAGTGATGATACTACTACTACTACTACTACTTTAATTACTTGGGTTAATTTTTGGTGCAGAGATGTAAAGCTTAACCTACGTAAAATTACTATTACTACTACTAATTCAAATTTATGAAGTTGATTTTCCTGAGGATACTTATCCCAGAAATACTTTATAATCTTACTTTCCCAGAGTTTCTATTAAAAAGCATTCAAGCGGTGCAAATATACAGTGCACTTCCCTGGGTCAAGAGTAGCAAATGTTGATGAATGTCTAGACACATGATGGTCATATTGTGTCTGTGGATTAGAACTGTGTACCTGATCCAAAGTTCACTGACTTACATATCGTCACTGTTTTCACGAAGTGACGGTAGTGAAAAAAAATTGCCTTCACTTTGCGTTACGATTTCCCTCACTACCGTCACTTCGTGAAAACAAGGACGATATATCTCCTTGATAAATATTGCTGGTTCCCTTGAAATGTTTTCCATGAAGTCCCTCCTCACAACCTGAGAAGATGAGATAGTAAATGATCTTTCTACTGATGTGTGACCTCCACAGATCAAGTAAATCATTTCAAGAATTTTTAATGAAGGATATGTTGTCTGGTTGGAGCCACATAGGCTTTAATCATATACTTAAACAAAGAGTTAACGCTCTTGTGACTCCAAATAGAGATGTGTTTACTGTTTAATGAAAGAAATGGAAGGAGACAGGGATTAGTCTAAAAAGATAAACAGAGAGTCTCTCAGACCATAGATGTAATTATAGTCTATTACGTCTATGCTCAGACTCGAGGACTTTGGGGGGAGTGGCATATTGAGCAATGAGCATAATGGAATTGGGAGCCTCTCTCCCTAATAACTTCATGATGTATTTATTTTCACTTCAACTTTTTTTCTCATTCCAAACAACACCTAAAATGGTCCCAAAATATTTTTGTTAATTGGTTATTTGTAAGAACCGTACATTCCCCCCTCTAATATTACAGATTGTTGAGCCCCTAACGTGAGCATTTAAGTAATCCTCTTTAATGAATATCTAAAAATTGTTTTTCATGTCATGCTGTTTACTATTTTTTTTTATCTATTTATTTTTTATTAATTAATTAGTTGATTTATTTATGTTATTCTAGTATTATTAGTAGTATTATTGTTATTAGTGTTATTATTATTATTATTATTATTTATTTTTTATCGGGGGGGGGGGGGGAGATTACAAATTATTGAGCATCTTCACATAATTAAAACATTGTGTCTCATGCTGTTTTTGTTGTCATGCCAAAGCATCAACCTGCTTCTCTTTCAACGTCTTGTGATTTGACAAAACCATGAAGGCACAAGACAGTATGATTCTATATTTGAATTGGGTTCCAGCTGTGTGCTGTCATGCATGCAAAGAAAGTAATTAAGTTGTGGGAGAAGTGCTCATGATAGGTATGTTATTTGGATGATGTTTACTTCAGAATGATGTATGAGCATCTAACATCTTACTTTAACCCTTTGAGTACAATGTTAGAGATAACATGGTATGAGGTGCACTGGAAATGCATTAAAAATGAAATTAACTTTGCATCCAATGGATTACATGTAAGTGTGCTTTTGTATTTTGCTACAATCAGGCATCCAATCAGGCATCCAATCCACTGCAATCCAATCCTGGAATTTGAAGTCAAAATATTGAGTTTCTTTCGAATATAAGGCATCATGTGACATCTTGAATGTGTAAATTTTCTTTATTCTAAAATTAAAGATTTTTTTCTTTCAAGGAAATGAAATTTAGGGAATTCATTTTCATTCTTGTTGTTCTTGTTGTTGTTCTTTTGCCTCCTCTTTCTCAGTCTCTTAACTTCCCCTCTCCCTCCCCTCCCTTCTCCCTCTCCCTTCTCCCTCTCCCTTCTCCCTCCCCCTGTCCCTTCTCCCTCTCCCTCTCCCTGTCCCTTCTCCCTCTCCCTTCTCCCTGTCCCTTCTCCCTCTCCCTTCTCCCTCTCCCTTCTCCTTCTCCCTTCTCCCTCTCCCTTCTCCCTCTCCTTCTCCCTCTCCTTTCTCCCTCTCCCTTCTCCCTCTCCCTTCTCCCTTCTCCTCTCCCTTCTCCCTCTCTCTTCTCCCTCTCCCTTCTCCCTCTCCCTTCTCCCTCTCCCTTCTTCCTCTCCCTTCTCCCTCTCCCTACTCCCTCCCCCTGTCCCTTCTCCCTCCCCCTCTCCCTTCTCCCTCTCCCTTCTCCCTCTCCCTTCTCCCTCTCCCTTCTTCCTCTCCCTTCTCCCTCTCGCTACTCCCTCCCCCTGTCCCTTCTCCCTCCCCCTCTCCCTTCTCCCTCTCCCTTCTTCCTCTCCCTTCTCCCTCTCCCTTCTCCCTCCCCCTCTCCCTACTCCCTACTCCCTCCCTCTCTCCCTTCTCCCTCCCCCTCTCCCTTCTCCCTCCCCCTCTCCCTTCTCCCTCCCCCTCTCCCTTCTCCCTCCCCCTCTCCCTTCTACCTCTCTGTAGCATGTATTTGCAGTTTTTACGTCCAGATATACATTTACTTCTCCCCCCCCCCCCCCCCAACAAGAAGGTCTTTTATGCTATTTCTGGCCTCTACAGTATACCGTAAGTCTCCATGTATAAGGCGCAACTGTGTATAAGGTGCACCTCTATTCTGGGCAGGCGGAAAAAAAAAGAAGGTGCAGTTAAAGGCGCTGATTTGTGCTTGTAAACTTGTCACAAATAAAAGTAAAAATGTCGTTTTTAGAAGAATGTGTAAGATCATAAATGTAAATTAAAAACAATAGAGTACCAAGGTCCTAGGATAGAACCTTGTGGTACACCATTTGTTACCGGTATATAAAAAAAATTGAGGAATTATTATTATAAACTACATATTGAGATCTATTAGAAAGATTACTTTCAAACCAAGATGACAGACAAATTTTAGTGTTGTTATAGTTTCTAAGTGGTGAGTCAACACACTGATTACTAAGCTGGGAGACATTGCCAGGCATAGCGCCATAAATCAAAATTAAAGAAGAAGAAAAAAAAAAAAAATTCTGTACCTGTGTATAAGGCGCACCCCCCGACTTTCAATTTTTTTCGGCGGCAAAAAAGTGCACCTTAAACCCAGAGATTTACGGTATTCACTATTTGAGGTTGCCCATCTGTCTCAATGAAGTCCAAACATATCAACTTGTTCACTGTAGCCAAATATTTTCAATGATCCTTTTGCTGACATGCAGATGCATGTGTATTTTTCTATGATAAAGTCGCCAGTCATTAGAATTTATGACTACCCGGTATTGACAAACTTAATAGATCTTCTCTGCATAAAATTCTATGCAAGAATCTGATATTTATGAATAATGCTGATCTAAAAAGGTGAGTTGAGTCGCCAGGGTGTCCCTATGGAAACGGTTGCTATGCTCAATAATGCTCATGGTATGGCTGGCATCTTATCAATGTAAGTTATGGCATAACTTACATCACAAGACACTATTGAGATGCAATATGAAACTACTCATATCACTTTCTATGAACGCTGGATGCTAGCAATCATCTTGCCTTGATGTCATCCAGCTTGTATAATTAGGTTGATGATTATTTTTATTAATCATGATTTTTTAGAAGCGAAGATGATTTCAACAGTCTGAATGTTTACAACTAACTTCATAAGCTGGGATAATGATATGGTTGCAGAGCCCTCAGGGAAAACAGTATTGATACTGTTGAGGCTACCCTTGGTAAACGAGACATATTATTATTTATCATCATCATCATCATCATCATCATCATCATCATCATCATCATCATCATCATCATCAATATTGCAGGAGAAAAAAAGAATTAAATACAATTGTTAATCTCAGAAAGAAAACTTCTGATGAACATGTATATTCCCGGAATATATATTATCAATAATTTTTTGAAGAAAACAAAATAAAGTACAATTGAAAGCAATCTGGGTACTTTGCATACTGATATGAAACCTTCAATTCAAATCTCATTAAATGTTTGCTCTGTTAATAATCATAATTTTCCATTTGCATTTTGGAGTAAGCTGTGTGAGAAAAACAATTATGTTTAGAGCCAGAGGGGTATTAATTCATTCACTTTATCAAATATTTAATATCCTTCTGGCTCCAATTAAATGATATGATCCATTCATGTATCAAAGACAGTGAGATTTGAATTACAGCTCCCATTTCTCGAGTATATTAAACTGTGGAACTCAAGAGCTGAAATAATAATGAGCAGAGTAATTGAAGTTTACACAAGTGGTTATAGTATTGCATATTAAAGCCACTTATTTCAGAAAGAGCAAGTGTTGCATGATTAAATTAAATAATGATGAATCCATTGAGATATATACATTCTCATGAGAGTTCTTGAGTTTTGTTTCTACTCCTTATGTTCATCATGAAATGAAAAACCGTTCATAGAAATTTTCCATTTCATAAATGGGTTTCATTGATAGGGAAACTTCTGGTAAGTGTATGGGAAATGATGCCTGTGTTTTGTCTTCTTTTCTTTCCTCTCTTCTTACCTGAGAGGAATTGCTATATATTTTCTGTGTGATGTACATGTGCCTAAATAATACTGAAAATTGCAAATTAATATTTGATGTATGTCTAATATTTCGTCGCTGTTTTCACGAAGTGACGGTAGTGGAAAAAAAATGCATTCACTTTGCGTTACGATTTTCCTCGCTACCGTCACTTCGTGAAAACAAGGACGATTTGATGTACATGTATTGTGCATGAGAAATTAAATGAGGCTGACATTTAACTCAGGTAAATTCTTAGTTTATTTGCTTTATTTTATTTCTTATTATTATTTCTATCATGAATAGGTTTACACTTTTTAAAGTGTTTCTATATGAATTTGTCATCATTGTACATGTTTCTATATGAATTTGTCATTGTACATGTTTCCATATGAATTTGTAATTTGTCATTGTACATTTGCTACTGTATATTATCTATTTGTGTATATTATTTTCTATTGTATATTGTTCATGTGCCTATGTAACGCCAACAAATGAATTTCCTAATGGACCAATAAAATTAATCTGAATCTGAATCTCTGAATGAATCTGAAAAAATTGCTCTATTGTAGTTGTCTTTTGATGTGGTAAACCATAATGATCACTGCCATGTCATTTATATCTCAATTCTGGGCTTTGGGCCATGTCTGTTGACCTCCAAAATAGGGTAATGTGTGTTATTCATTTATGTGATGAATAGTAAAAATGTGAAAATGCATGTTGCTTGTTTGTTGTTTATTTCCTAGTGTTTTTAAGCAAAGGAGAGTTGGAAATCTTTCATATCCCTACACATGATCTACCAATTATTCCTCCTCATCTTATATTTCTTGAATAATTTATTCAGGGAATTTTAAACGCAGAGTTTCTTGAATTTCTCTACATTATATTTTAAAAAACACAAACATTATCATGATCGTTGGTTTTATGATTTCTATTCTTCCTCCATGACTATATAATGCCTACATGGCCTTCATATTGCTCCTTAATGTCCTTTACTTGTATATTGTCAATTTACACTGAAACCTTGATGGATACTGTTTTATTGAACTGCCATAAAGAAACAATGAATAAAAGGATGAGGAATTGTGATTCACTGTAGGCATGTAATCTAAATGGTTAATGACACAGTGAGTCACGCATTCAGTGCCCATTTATTGGGAGGCTAGAAAAGAGGTTCTCTTCTTGCGCAATCGATCAATGATATCCACAGCATCGAGCAGGGCTTGGCTTGTGGGGATGCCAGGACACCTGTTGGGATGCTAGGTTTACCTGTTATAGACAATGGCAATAGACCATTTTCGTAAGGTAATCAAATTAAATACATGTAGATCTTTGTTAAGTGCCATGTTACATATTATTTAATTCACCTATAACAAATAATTGGATTTTAATAGTCAGAATGGAGATTGCATCCATTCCATGTTGTAAGGTAGGACAAGCTATAATGTTTGTCCTACCTAGCAACAATTAATGTATGCAATCCACATTCTGACTAGATCGAAATACAATTGTAACAGGTAAATCAAAAAATTTGTAACATGGCACTTTAAAAAGGTGTACCGGTATGCATTTCATTTGATTACATTACGAAAATGGTCTATTGAGAGAATTTTGTGGCCTCATATGTAGACAAAACCTCAATTGACCCATGGATCATTACTACAATTAAAAAATGACGCCGATTGTAAATTACCAGATGTAGGGAGGAGGGGGGCAATAATACCCCCTCCCCATTATACTGAAGCAGTTGAGAGGGTTTTTAAGGCCTTGTATGCAGGCAAGAGCTTCCTGTCTTACCCGCACATTATTACTACAATTAATACCATGGCATCCAAGATAAAAGAAGATTATTGGCAGAGGAGGGGGGGGGGGGGGGGAGGATCCTCCTTTTTGGATTGGATTGCAAGTTTATCTGTTATATTATTTGCAGTCCTCTCATGCAGACTAAACCCTCCAATCTGACTGGTAGATGTTAACTACAGTTAAATAAAGGGCAAGTCCATCCTGATATTAAATTGGTTTTAATAAAATGCTGAAAAATTAGTGAAACAAGTTAGTTAACGTGATCTCTCTGGATTGCAAGTATTTTTAGTGTTAAATCAAATCTATTGATGGGGGGGGGGGGGTCTTTATACAGGCACAACCTTCCCTCCAATCTAAGCTGTAGATTATCAATCATTTTCGGGGGAGACATTTCTATTTTGATAATCTTCAAATACTGGTGTACACTATATGAAGAACAAGAAATCTCACTAACTATTGTACATTTTTCTCTGAACTCGACCTTCCCTTTAAAGTTAAGCACATAAGAGGATTAGAAAGCCTCTTCGCAGACGAAAGCCTTCAGTCTCATCAGTAGATAATCACAGCAGTTGATACCATAGCCCCCAAGGATACGATCACCAGGTCCATGATATAACAGAGGGTGTTACCAGAGAAGGGGAGGGCCAGGTTATGAACAAAAATCTTTTGGCAAATTGGACAATCTATTGAGCTTTGATTAATGTTTACTCTTATCTGCAAACTAAAATATGTACATCATTACATATATGAGGGCTTTCTATTTTTTGTAACAATTTTGCAACTGCCTTCATCCAACAACCTCCCCCCCCCCTCCCCCCCCCCCCTCCCCCCCCCCCTCCCCCTCCCCCCTCCCCTCCCCCAGTCAAAAGTGATTCCCTTCAATTATTTAAGCCAGCATAAGGTTTATGTGCTTCACTTGGTACAACTTATTTTAGATCATGTTTTTTTGTTGTTCTTTTTTCTTCTTTGTTTTGTTGTTATTGTTTTTTATGGGGGACTTTGGAACTTTCAGACCATTACCATGATACCCATACACTCAAGGATAAAATGACAATAGGGCATAAATATCTGTCCTATCAATAAACATTACAAAGCTTTAACACCCTACCTGCGTTCAATAAATTATGTGTTTACTTCATCATCCTTTACCAGAAAGTGAGTATTCTATGAACACAATATGCTACCCTTTTTTAATAAGGGAAAGTTTTGATTAGTTTGAACCCTCTTCTTGGTCTATTCAATTTACGATAGAGGATTAATACTCCAAGTGGCATTCCGGTGCCACGAGAGTGAAGAGTACCCCTCATAGAAATCTGTGCAAGCTTACAAATTAGCAGCGAGCAGCGAGTTTTAAAAATGAGATCATTCTAATATAATTGGTGCAGATGCAAATTGAATGTCTAGCCAGAAAGGGGAGCCGAAAAAAACAAAACGGGGGGATTTATGCAGATTTCCTTTGAATACATTTCCACTTTGGACTGATGAAAAGCTGAATGCATCAATCCTGTTGGATAGTTAATCAATAGTCAACCAGGGGGGATTTTGTTCATATAGATTTTCACTATGGGCAAATTAAAAACTTAGTGCAATTCATTCAATTGTAGTATTACATGCATGTAAAATTCTATCAGTTGACTGAATTGGTTGATCAACGCTACTTCAGGATTTCCTATTGGAAAAGTGGGATTTCCTCATACCTTTTTTTTGTATACTTTAAATAAAAAAATTCATTGTACCTGTATTATTTTATTTTTTTTGGTCTGATTTCTGCTTCTTTAATTGATTTAGTGGAGTGACTCGGTCCAGAAACATATACCATTTCATAAATTAGGCTACAACACATACATGTAGGTCTTTACTTTAAAATGTCATCACCTAAATAATGAATATTATCTTCTTAACTAGTCAAGTGCAATTAATTTTTCTCCTGGTACACAATGCCCTGGGATAACAGCTGTGAAAGTTTGTTGAACCAAGCGTTATGTGTCCGTGTCAAGGTTCCAACAGCATGATGGGTATATATGAAGGCACTATGTATATCAGAATCCATTAATGTTATCATTACTGTTGTAATTGGAGGGGGGGGTGTAATATAATATACAACCTGCATAGAATGACCACCTGGCTTCAGTGGTCACTTATTCTATGCCCTTTAGGTTTTCTTAATATACAGGTTTGCACGTATATTATCAACAACACATTGTTAGTGTGAGGTAAACATGTTTGTGTTTGTTTGACCATTTGAAACATCCAATGTGAGGCAAGAAAAGAAGGAAGTATATGTATATTACATGTACACATGTAGTAATCAAGGAGGAAGTGAAGTGTTGGTGTAACTTCGGGTCTGTGTATAGTGTATGGCTAGTTTATCCATGGTGGTAGTATCACAACCAGGAAAATGATTAAGTATAATTACATAGGCTTACAGTGATTTTATGATAGTTTCTGGTTGGTTGGCCTCAATATCGGTAAACAGTGTAGATCCAGCCCAATAAATCATCTATGGGAATGAACAGAGCAACTAGCCTAGAGGTCATTATGAATGATAAAACTTCATATTTCTCAAACCATTGAATACAGACTCATGAGAAGCATTCAAATATAGTTAAATTGCATTGATCACCCTGAACCGAAAGAACGTTTGAGTGATTAATTTGTACATGTATTTGTTTTAAATACCTCAACTTGACACAACCACACTATTGCAATGGTACATAGTTTGGCGGAACTCAATTATCTGCATAACTATATCTTTCTCCAAGGAAATGGGTCTACCTTCAAGTCAAGAAGTAAAAAAAAATGAGAGCAAATGCAAATGCAGAGATATAGCTAGCAGATAAAAGCCTCTTATTAGCTACCATCCCGGAACTGATGGCTAAGCCAAAAAGTGTGCCTGGTAATTGCTCATTTTATAGGTCAGCATTTATGCTTGTTAGATGACAGGATACGAAATGGATACCCACAAGAATATGATAATGCTGGATATCTGTAGACGGTTTTAGCAGGAATATGCTAAATAACATGGGGGCAGTGGTGTTTACCATAAAACTTTGGAGCACCAGGAGTGTCATGTCTGACAGACGTGAACGCTAAACAAGGACCCACTATTATTATTGATGTCTATTTTAAGCATTTGCCTTCTTGGCTTTAATTAAATTGAAATAGAATAATCTTGGAATTGAAAATTAAAGCTTGCATGTGAGCAAAGCCATGGTACAAAGTCCACATAGACTAAAAGATACATATTCAAATCAATATATCATTATTATCTGTAATTTGAATTTAGAATTATATGAAAGCTTTGTAAGTGGTACTGTATACACATGTAAAGAACAGGATAAATGATATTGACTTTATTGAGACATTTCAAGAAATGTAATCTCTTATAATTTCTCATTTGTAATTTTGAAAGAATGAATGAAACCAAGTACTGAAGACTTAGACATCGTTTCTCTCACTGATAAACACATTTTGAATGAATTTGTAGCGAGTGTCCACTCTATGTAGTAAATTTGGAGGATAATCCATAATATTCCCATTCTCGAATTGAAACTGAATTACATGATATGCTAACCCTTGTACATTATACCTCATTTTTTTGTTGTTGCAAACTTCTTCTTAATTCATACCACGAGACAAGGAAGTAGATGTATTTATGAAGTGTAATACATGTCAAGGAATAGCGTATCATGAAATTGTGATATCATGTTATCACCATTTATTTACTTAAACCGTACCTGTACTAAAACAATTCATGTCACAGATAGATGTGGAAAGGGGCAAAGGCTATAGTTCTAGATTAAAAGGATGTCTGACAATACCAGTCTTCCTGATAAATGTATCATCATTAGATTAATACAATTTTATGAGTTTTAATTGTCATTTTGTTTATAGAACACCTCCTTCTCATTCGAACATGTCTGGACTTGAGCAAATTATTTGGAATTTTCAGAAACCTCCATTGTACTTTTAAGTGCTATGCAAACTCTATCAAATATAGCCTTACATGAACCATGCATGATCTTTGGTACACCTGTAAAATTGCGTGTTTAGAGCCAGAAGGGCATTACCTCTGTGTTTAAGCATATGAGTCACTGGTAATGATCTTCTGTCTCCAAAACAGGCAACATTATATTGGATGAGAATGGGGGTTAACACGGGTGCCACTAAACAATTTAGAATGCGAGGTGTCCGGACATAACTATCCCCCCCCCCCCCCCCCCGAAAAAAAAAGGGAAGAAAAAAAAATCAAAATTCTACAGGACTTATCAATATATATGAATATACCTGTATTTATTTACAAATCTTTATTCAAAGAGATATATAATTTTCGAAGCGTTAGAGAGAAAATAGATAACATTGATATCTTTAAAGAAAGGAATGCAAAATAGAAAGCCAGAGAGAGAGAGAGAGAGAGGGGGGGGGGGGAGAGAGAAAGAGAAAGAGGAAGAGAAAGAGAGAGGGGGTGGCAACTAACAACAATACTGGTAGAAATAAACTCCAGTTGAAATCCTGTTGAGCTGCACAGTTCTGATTGGCCAAGTAAAACCTTGGTTCTGGCTGTAGCCACACCCCCAGGCACGCCCTCTTTCGCATATATTATTCAAATGATCCAGGGGCCTTGCAGACTAAATATAGTCTTGGTACCTGACTGTAATTAAGTCTTCAATTTGTTGTTTGAAAGAAAACAGGAAGACAAGAATGTAGAAGGAAGCCAATCATTTGAGAAGGGCTTTTTAAAGCAAAAATTGTGTATTTTATCACCAAAAAAATGTACTGAATTTTGGTAGAATGAGATTTCTTTTGGCCAGCAGGGTTTGGCTTCTGCACTACATGGCTTGTCGGGGTCATTTTTAATGACTTTCTCTGCAGTTATGGGGACAAAAATATTTTGGCAGAAACTATTCAGTGTAGATTTCCAGAATGCAAGTGGATTTCAATGGCTGTTCGAAACAGACAATCCATTGTTGAATTAGCAGTGAGTGCATCCGGAAAATAACTTGCAGTTCTATGTAAATGCCCACTGCTTTCTTCCTACGTAGACATACATATATTTGTAAAACTTTTGGTGCACATGAAAACTTTTGTAAGTATGAGGACTGGTCCTAATTTGAAGTGTTAATTGTGCTGCCTAAGAATTGATTTAAAGATTTTTAACGTAAAAGGTGTGTGCTGTGATATTTACCCTCATTAATACTGTGCAAATGTTTTAGGTTGCTATTAATGTTTCTGGTTTATACACTAGTTTTATGTTGCTTCTAAGAAAAAATTAAATGAGAATCAGGAAGTGTGGAAAATGATGCTCCTACTAATAAATTTAATACAAAATTGTAGCTGTGTAGGTCTAGGAAACTGGTTTCATCTTTCATGGCTTATCAGTAACCAGTTATCCTCTTGTTTAGTTAGAAGGTATTGATCACCTCATAGACATTTGAGTAATTGAGATTAGACAAGCATAACAAGTGCATATTTGCACAATTATAGGCTGGCCTACATATACCTGTATACATTCATGCATTAGGCAGATTATGACTATCAAAACTTGAGCCAGATATAGAGGCATTCCCATTTATGGCCTTCTCCTGCTTGTTTTTCTGCAGAAACTGAAACCGCTATCAACTTGAAGATTTACTGGTAGCTTTCTTTTTATAGACAGACAGGCAGGGGTTCTGCTGTGATGTCCTTATTAGTCCTTATGTTTCTATCTTATTCTGACAGACAATTAGCATGGAAGAACTTTCACTTTCATTCTTTCAGTATTCCTTACTTCTTCAGCTTATTCATCATGTGGGAGTTGAAAAAAAATTATTTGCAGGAGTTCCTTCAAGATTTGCTCTAGCAGATATGTAAGATTTTCACAGAATTGTCTTGGGGGTGCTCCATTAATGTAAAGGAAAACAATTATTGTAGATCTCTAAATTACCCTTCACTAATCCTACCAACTTAAAGATACAGAATGGAATTCAGAAAATGCCACTTTGCAAATCTAAGAATCAGCAACCAGATAGGAAACCCGCAAGATGTAAACTCAGTTGCCCACTTCCTTTTTCTACAACAGGAAAAACAATTAGACAAGAACCAGGGGTGGTACGTGTATGTAGGAAATCAGTGGGAAAGAATAGGATTGAAAAGAAATCAATGGTAGAGTAAGCATGATGTATAGAGGAAACCGATCTGGGTAAATTCTGTTACGCTATCTTATCATGCACAACCAGAACCAGGTATACTTCCTGCTTTTTTACGTGACTGGTTTCCAACTAACCCACATTGATTATATAAAAAATATTTGTCGCTCAGCTTCATATGCCTTGTACAAGATAGGTGGTATTAGAAATTTTCTTGATAAAAAATCTACCGAAACGCTTATACATGCATTTATTACAATTACATGCCGTCTTGATCAATGCAGCAGCCTTCTTTATGGCCTTCCGGAGTCGCACATTGCAAAACTCCAGAGAATCCAAAACTCTGCTGCCAGGCTTGTAACACGCACACGTTCTTGTGAACACATCACCCCAGTACTTCGCGAATTGCATTGGTTGCCGGTGACGTACTGCATTATGTACAAAATCTTAGTTTTAACTTATAAATGCATTCATGAATTGGCACCAATTTATCTGCAAGAATTAATCGAGGAATACAAACCCTCACGCAATTTACGGTCATCTTCACAATTAAACCTCGTATCTACTTCTGTGTCAACTCTCTCTTATGGTAATCGCTCCTTTCGCAAAGCTTCTGCTGAACTTTGGAACAAATTACCTTTAAATGTAAAAAACTGTCAAACCGTTAACCTATTCAAAACTAGTCTCAAGACACATTTATTCAAAATTGCGTTCGATGATTAATTATCTCTGTTCACTTTGATGTGTATTCCATATGTATTGTTATTTGTAGGTTTATTTGCATTTTTAGTTTTGTATAAGATGTAATTGTATATCAGTCTATTTTGTGTGTATAGCGCTTAGAGACTTCGGTGGTAAGCGCTTTATAAGTAACGTTTTTATTATTATTATTATTATTCAGACAAGAGAAATTATTGGTATAGCAGTATTTAGCTATTCAATAATTAATTTTAAAAATATGTATATTTTGAACCATTATTGTATCTGTCATATATAGTGAAACAGAAGTTTGAGCATCATTTCTAGCAAAAAGTCATGAAATCAGGGTACAGTGTCTGCATGGACATTGTATGGAAAGAAATCTGATTGTGATATCATGTTGATATGCCAGGCAAGCTATCAGCTTGTTTCTTTAAAGATAAACTTTAGTACTGGTAATGCGATTGCATTGTGAAAGAAAAGGTGTGGAAAGGATCAGAAACAGTTGATCCTGTAGCATGTAAGTATTGGTGTGCACTGCAAGGTTCTGGAGTCATCAAAATCATAATAAATTTGACCGAGTCTTGGTAAAGTAACAAGCACTCACATAGAAAGCTATATATGGGACAACACACATGGTGTCGGGGCTAGTACTACCTTGATTTCCTTGTCTTTCTATGCTCATTACTCAGCCAGTATACATTTTCTTCCAAAATTGTTTGGCACATGTCATTTATTTGTAATGTTGAACATTCAGTGTAAGTTTCGTTTGATTCTGTGAGAATTATTATTTTCTTTTTACCAGTACTGGAGTTTATCTTTAATGTCCATAATGTTAGCTATGTAGCTAACATTATGGACATATGTTGTGAACTGACCTGTTTATACAATATTTGCTTCATGTAAATGCCCCCTTTCAATATATACATGTAATCTTTTTAGAACCAAAAGGACATTAAGTCTGTGTTAAAGCCTCACTGTACTACTCGTAGCTACTTGCTCCCTCTAGAAAACAATGCCTAATCAGTCACCATTGGTCCCCCATGATCCTCCTTTTCTTATGTTAATTGAAAGCTGAGTTGATGAGATAACCAAATGTCAGTAACCACCCTGGGTGGTTTAATCCTTCCTAGCCAAACTAGTACAGACAGCCTTTAAAGTATTAGCTTTGGGTTAACACCCTTCTGGTTCAAAACAGACAGTATGACATTCCATAATTTGAATATTTTTATTTAATTATAAATACAAGTTTGGTATAAATGTTCTCTAGTGTGAATGCCCTAGAGCTCACTGCAGCTGCAGTGGGGCAGAAGCAGTCCTGAGCACAAAGGGGAGGATTAATGGGAAAACTGTTTGTTTGTCAGGCCACCCTTTTATGGCGTTTAAAGGCCCACTGCACTACTTGTAGCTACTTGCGCCCTCTATATAACAAACAATGCCTAATCGGTGACCATTGGTCCCCCATGATCCTCTTTTTCTTATGTTAACTGAGAGCTGAGTTGATGAGATAACCACCTGTCCAGTGACCTTGCAGGGCAGTCTAATCCCTCCTGTAAACTATGGCAGATAAGCTTTAAAGGAAACAATGTTGATTTAAGTGAAGATATTAAATTTTAAATGGTTTGAAATAGCTTCAGCCTTTTCACACACAGCTAAAATTCTATAAACATGATTAGTATAAACGTGTTTGAAACGTGTTTAAATTAATCACGAGCCTTTCACACACAGAAATTTCGTTGCGATCGTTAATAGTTTCGTGATTAACTACTGCTCGTAAAATGCGCAGTAGTGCCATTGCGCATTGAAGGTCATGTCATATCAATCAAAGCGCACGCTCCATCCAGTTTAAACACGTTTAAACACGAATTTCCTTTCACACACAAAATGTCAAGCTCTCTAGATACGAACTTCGTATCTGCAGCCTGCTTTTAGGGGCGTATGGATCGCGACTTCGTATCTATCCCAACATCGTATAAACGATGTTCACACTGGGAAATTTTGTCTATAAACATGTTTAAAACTGTTGAGTGATTCTAATCATCTCTAGATACGATGAATTTTAGCTGTGTGTGAAAAGGCTGCTTGTCCCGTATTCCGATACAATGTAATTAAAATATCTCTCACTAGTGCTCAAGAATTGGTGTGGTTTTGGCATTTATGTGTGAAGATATTGTAACTCTACTTCCTTGTAGAAATAAACTGTCTTTGTATTGTATCATTCCATTCTTGAATTTTCAAATGAATTCCAATATTTATATTTTTGAAAGTCAACTGGTTCAAGGGCCTAATATTTCAGATTTTTTATTTAGACTTCCTTGATATTTTGCAGCATCAATTGCTTAGAAATATTTCAAAGTAATAATGCCATATTCAAGTTTTCTTCAGCTAGAAATATATGATAGCATTGTAAGGACATGTGTCAATTTAGATCAGCTTTTGGAAAGGCAGAATAGAAATGGATGTGTGATAAATATTCCTCATTTTAATAAATTTTGTAGCAGCACATTTCGATTTCTGAAAGATCATCATTAAAAAGCCTAATAAATCATTACTCATTAGATACCGAAATTGAAATGTGTAGATCTGCCACTGATTCCCTAATTAGTGGTTGAGTTAATTGTCTATATTTCACTTTCATTTCTAATAATTAACTGACCAAATATTAATTACTTCTCTGTTATTATTACAATGAATACTTTCACTATTTTTACGAACTTTCATTTAGCTTTACAAAAAACATGAAAGTGCAAGTCTAATACTGCAAGAGAAAATGAAACTGTTATAGTGGAAAAAGGAAATAAATGTCAAAAAATCCATTTGTCATGTTTGTTAGTACTTTTAGTTTGCAAGTTTCTGAAGTGCTTACTGACATGCTAACAGGGCTTGGGGGGAGGGGGTAAAATGAATAAGCTTTTCTTATTTAAAGCAAAAGAAAGATTACATTTTATATCTAATCAAATTAACCATTTGCCATAAGGCCTAAAATAAAAACTTGTTGTATTGCCCTTTGCGACCGACCCAAAAATCTGAAAATCTACGGTCGGCATTTAATTTTTTTTTTTTTTAAACTGCTTTTTAGAATGTTTTGTATTAATGAATAACAAAATATGTATTTTGTTTGACATAGGATATAAAAGCATAAGATCAAATTATTCTAAAAACAATCTTCACATTGTTAGCAAGTTTTACAGGTAGTTGAAAACCAACTTCGTCAGCAGGAAAGCACAGTGTGTTGTCTCGACACAACATTGCAAACCATGGATTATTATGAGGTGAAAAAGATATGAATGAAATGATGACGCTGAAACACATGTATTAAAGCAATAAAAACTAAGAAATATCAGCCACAAGAGGGCGGGGGAAAAAAAAAAATCAAAACTGAAAAATATCGGCCCAAAGAGGGCGACAAAAAAAAAGTTTAAAAAAAAAAATCTTCTCCGACCAACCGACCCATGTTTTGGCACCTAAAGGGCAATACAACAACTTTTTATTTTAGGCCTAATGATGGAAACTTCTATGAAGCATACAAGAAATATTTCATAAAGATTCAGAGGCTGCATAACATGTTACACTATCTATCAGAGGTATTAACACTATTAGGCATCTTGTACATTTCGGCCCCCAATTCTAACTCTGGACCCCAAATTTCATAATTTTAGACCCTTAAGATAGATTTCAGTTCAAACTCCTGAGAAAAAAGTGTATAGCCCTGCCTATTTCTTGAATGGATGTGTATTTTTTTTATGTACATTATATAAAAACATCAAGAGACTTTAGAATAGCTGTACATTTTATATTGGAGATTGAAGGTATCATAAATGCTTTTTTCCCTATCAGGTTGAAGATAAAGATAAGTAAATCAAGGATCATGTTTGTAGTCCTTGCATTTGTCTGTAATGTTTTGTGTTGTTTGTTTGACATTCCTGTGTAGTTGGTTAATTAAATGACACATTACCATCTCCATAGCAACACTGTGGCTTCCACAGGCTTTAAAATGCTTTGTGATAACTGTTACCCCAACAGTTTCAAGGAAGTTTCTTTGCTTGTTGGAATTTTATTTGCACTATAAATTTGTTGACCATCTTAATTTGATCCTTTAGTTCCTTGTTTATCGATATCCAGTGATGAGAAGGAACTAAAAATGTCAGTTTCTGGAATATCCACCTCTCTCCCCCCCCAAAATGCAGGCTCTGAGAAATTTGGCCCTCAAAATTATCAAAGCAGCCCCTATTGGCCTCTCAGGAGCCCTGGCTTTCTTTGTAATTCTCCTCCTTTGAACAAAACATGTTGATAAAATATGTATAGGTTTGGTGCTGTACATTGAAAGTATCAGACCATGGAAGATATTTCTTCCTCAGATGTTCCTCTTTGAAAGTGATGAAGCACTCCCAGTACATAAAATGGATTGAATCTACTCATGCACATGTCTGTATTTCTGGAAGTCAAATCTTTATAGTATGGAACTACAGTATTTTTAAACTGCTTTTTCTCTCCTTGTTTCAATGTTTCTGTTTTCTACCTGTTTTAATGGGGTTTTTTTAATACCAATTCTGAAGTGTAGTTTCAAAAACCCTTTTTAAGAAATTTGCATAAACCTATTGTTATAAATGTGGAAAAGATACACCATTAGTTTAAACAAAAATGTAATGGACTTCATGACTACAAGATCGAGATAATATTAATAACAATAATGTCCACTTATATCCCCCATATCTGTCTCACAGTGACACTAATGGCACTTCAACATTATTACCCCTGGTTATATAGCCGAGCGTCCAAAGTAACTAGCGCTCACGCATATCAGGAGCCCATTCACACCCGGGTTGAGAGTGGCAAATGTAGATTAATGTCTTTTCAAAGGACATTAGTGCCATGCAGGGATTTGGAATCGTACCTTGTGATCTACAGTGCGTCGATGTTAAACACTAGACAACAACAGCCCTACGATGGCTTCCGTGAAGAAGCTCCGGAAGCAAAGAGAACATTTTCATCATTTATCCTGTGGGAAGATACCCCTTTGACAGGATGCTATCGGGTATCGTGTCTTATCTTGTGAATTATTCTCCTCTTTCTTGTTATTGTATCAAACATCACCTGATATTTTGTGTGATTGATATGAATTATGAGCTATCCTGGAGAGACCAACTGCGGGGAGGTGTAACTAAATTCTTTCAACTTTGAACCTGATTGTTTTGGCTATATATATCTTTTCTGAAAATAATCATCTGAAAACCATCTTGTCGCATGAAATCGTAGTAGAGGTGTCATAATCAAGCGTTTTAATGCAAACAAGTATTCCTTTGCTACATGTAGTTTGTAATGCATCAAGATTAATGCAAACACCTAATGAACTTAATAACAACGTAGAGTTTTTAATTGTTATTATTAAGCCAAAAGGCAATGACAGAATTCAGAAGTTAACAGGATAAACTTCACCCAGGCAGAGTAATACTGAGAAATCTTCTCCAATATTTTTATTGCACAAAACTTCTTGGAAATTTTAACCCACCAGGATGAAGACATTAATTCAAGTTGTGGTCGACCTTCTCAAATTTAGTTTTCAATCTTCATGAAAGTAGGGCAAGATGTTCTTGGTGTGGACACACCTCGTCTGTATCCTCTCACCACCGCTCCAATAAAACACCAGCTCGTTTGAGTTTCCATGAAATACGTAAAGAAAATAGCGATGTGGTTAATGACATGCTTGAAACGTGAAACTGGTGAGTCACTGATGCGGTCTGGTCTGGTTGAGGTTTTGGAAGGAGAAAGAGAGAATGTTCACATCGTAAGAAATGTGTACAAAACCCGTTTAAAGTAACATGTTGAGATTTGAGGATCACTGTATAGCGTACAAAAGTGAAAAAAACGTGATGTACTTATTTCTTGTAATTATGTATTTTTTTGAATATTACTGTAACGCCAGTAATTATTATAACTTGTTTGCAAAGACCAAATAAAATATCTTGTATCTTGTAAAAACATTTATATAGAAGCTAGTGTTGAAGAGGTCGTTTGACCGCTGTCCGATCATCAGTGTTCTCTCATGATAAGCCCTGCCCATTTATACGATTTTGTCGATTTTGTACAATACAACATTTCACATCAGAAGTGGAACCTGATATTTGAAATGATGCTCAAACATCCTGTTTTGTTGTATGACATTTCATTATACAGTGTTTTGTTATACAATGTTCAGACTTCAAAAATATACTTTGTGAAGCTGAACGATGAAATTTGGAAGTCTGAACAGGGAGGTGATGGAAAGAGACAGAGAATGAGTCAGACAGGGCATATTTCGAGCTAGAAATGCAATCATTCCCATATAAGCCATTGCTCTTTCCAGATGATGTTGTGAGGGTCGGTTTAGTGGAACATCTTTCCGAGAAGTGACAGAGCCTCTCTTCGTGAGAAAGATTTTTACTTAAAGTGAGACAAAGGATGTCTCCCAAATCTGGTGTAACTTAACGCTATCTAATTAGTGATATTTTTATGGCTGTGTGAATCAGATTTACATGTTCTATTTTTGGTTACCATAGCGACAATTGCTAATTGGTTTCTAAAAATGCACAAAGAAATTGTGAGAAAAAAAAATCTGACTAAAAATGATCACATACTTCTTTAAAAATGCAGTAGAAGAATTGCAAGAATTTAAACCATTTCTTAAGGCTCGTTCAGATTTGAGTGGTAAACAGGCACAGTCTTTTTAAAGCATGTATGAGTAAATGGCAACTGTGCACAACAAAGGTCCTATCCCTAAGCTCTGTATTATAAGATACGGAAAGTGAAGTGTGTTACACTTGCGTCATGGAAAAATGCCCACTGTAGTTCATAGCAATGCTTAGCAGACGAAGCAATCTTGTCTCACAAGATTACTGAAAGTGTTTAGTTCCAAAAAGATACATCTCTACTCTCTAAAAATAATCGAGTGATCACGGACGTCACTCCTCTGGAGAGTGAAAATGTAGTGAAAATAGAGTGAACATTCACGCTTTTCTTCTTAGAGAGCACTCTAAAATCAATCGATTTTCACTCCTAAACAAGTGATCACGGACGTCACTCCCAGGAAAGTGAAAATAGAGTGAAAATTCACTCTTTTTTTTTAAGAGAGTACCTCAAGTTTTCCTTTCTTTCACTTCTTGGAAACATCTATTATCAGCAGATGATAGTATACATTCGTATATCGAGTGTACATTATAAGTATATAAGAGCACTACAGATTTGGTTTGTGGGAAAGAACCCAGAGGAATTTTAATTAGGAATTTGAGCTATGTCTGAGATGGAATTGATGAGTAAATTAATTTGCAATTTTAGCATAGGATGAAGTCTAAAGATATATCTTGAAGATGCTAATGGAAGAGAGGTAAAGAGAGGAATGGGGATTGAAGAGAAAAGGTGAGAGAAAATTGGAAGATGGCTTCGTGATAATAGAAGTGATTACTACAGAGGTGAAAAAGAGGGTGGTAGCAGAACAATTATTACCGGTAACCCTTTATAGTTGGCTGGAGTGTTTTTTCTTATACCAAAATCAAATTGAAATTAAATTCAATGGATTAAAACAACATTATCAGAGATTCTCATGCTATTGCCCTTCTGCTTGGCACGTTATTTTGAGTGTACTTTTGAAGAAGAAAAAATCAGTAATATAAATCGGGCTGCCAACCTGGATTACTTTCACACTGAGACATCTGTGAAGCATCCCTGGTGTTCCAAACCAGATGATATTTCTCCTCAAACTCTCGAGCACATCTTCCATCTTTCTCACTCTTCTGTCTGTCTGTCGTGGTCTCTAGGGCTATCATCATCATCTTCTACCAGGTATTAGACCCTGCATTATGTCAAGCATATTAATTGGTTTAATTACCCATGAACATCTGCCGTCTCCCTTGCCCAGGACTGAGGTGAGAATTAGGATGCGCCTGCCTCCGGCTTTGAAGTGATGTTGATGAACTTGCACTTAGACGGTGTTTACACCAGGAAAGTTGTCTTATGTCCACTCGTGTTTCGATGATGATGGTGGTGATGACAGTGATGGGGATGATTATGCTGAGGGAGAGGAGGATAATGATGATTATGTTGGTATTGATGATGGTAATGATGATGATGATGAGGAGGAGGAGGGGCATTATGATGATGGTGATGATGGTCATTGTCACTGGTAGTGATTATGGTGATGGTGATGATGAAAATGATGATGATGATGATGATGATGATGATGGTGGTGATGATGATGATGATGGTGGTGATGGTAATAATGATGGTGGTAATGATGATGATGGTGATGAATGTGAAAATGAGGAGGAGTGTGATGATGAGGGCTATCATGTTGACCTGAACAAGATGGTGATCATGATGATGGTGATAATTATATGCTGAGATGAGAATTAAACATATGTTACTTACTACAAATACTGTAAACATAATGTTACCATTCCTTTCCATCTTTTATGAAGGGGTTTCAGTATTCTTACAAGCATACAACGCACCCTTGAGAGTTATAAAACACATAATTTTTTATTTAGATCCCCTTTATTTTTCCACAGACAGTTATGCATTTATATAAAACACTGATGGCTTCAAAGCAACAAAACATGAGCTTTTTTGTACACTTTGCCCAAATCTTTGGCACTATCTCCTGAGAATATCCGATACAGTAATCTCATTGAAATTCAAATGATGCTGTTTTACGTTTGTGATCAAGCATGATATTCTTCCAGCATAAGAATATTACTGCAATCTGTAACAAGATAAATATGTACTATGATGGTCTCATTGGTGTGAAAGATGTCAAGGAAGGAGAAGAAGTGAATGCACTTTGTCTTGTCCAGGGGTCCATACTATGTATGGAGAATGTTATTCTGAGATGCCCAAATGAAGAGTGCTTCTTTCTTGTGATGGGTATCATAAGATCCCATGTTCAGTGTATGTATGTTCAGGGAGCCTTGTGGTATGTACTAGGCGAGTGTGATGGACCAAGAGATGGCTAGTGATAACTAGAAGATTCTGATGATCATCATATTACATGTTTTATGATGTCAGAGTGTAGTCAATGGTTAGTTGATATGAACAGACTCTTGCCTTTGGCAGGTGGAAAATATTAATGAAGGTTATATTTCTGTTGCTTTTCTTTGAGTGGAGGGGGGGGGGGGGGCTTCTTGTTTGTTGTAATGTCTATAGAACAGAAAACTGGCAAGGTATGTTATCTCAATATAAACAAATGTTTGTACATAGGATAGCACCAAAGAGTACCGAAGCTGTGACGTCATAAAAATCTATTTTTAGAATTTCTCAATTTTTTCTTCATTTTCCAAAAGAACATCAAAAATAATGTCCAAATGTCGAAAACCAATTGAATATGTTAAATATTGGCTGAGATATGACCATCTGAATAAAGATACTCCCCATAGGAACTCAGTGGTATATGCTCTGGCTCCTTAGGAGTTCCCATAGGACATATATTCATTCGGATGGTCATAACTCAGCCAATTTTTAACGTATTCAATTGGTTTTCTACATTTGGACATTATTTTTGGTGTTCTTTCGGAATATGAAGAAAAAATTGAGAAATTCTAAAAATAGATTTTTGATGACGTCACACTTCACCACTCTATAAGTGATCATAAATAGGTCTGTATAAATTAGTGCCGTGTCTTGAAATAATATACAAAACATACATGTAAACAAAATATGTTGCAGGTAACTTGTGTCTGAAAAATGTTTTCAAATCCAAATGTTTAGCAGTAAATGTATCTTCTATTGAAAGCCTGAAGGACAATTAGCTCTGTGAACAATTATTTGACTTTGATGTCCTTCGTGCTCTAACAGGCAATATGTTGAAGGTGAGAAAGAGACAGTAAAGGACGAGAATAGAAAAACAGAGAGGATTGTTCTGACTTTCAGGGACTATTGATTACACCCCCCCCCCCACCCACCCACCCCCAAGGAAAAAAAAGGGGAAAAAGCCAACATGGGGACTGGGGAGCAGATGGTTTGGTCTGTGATATGACACCAAGACTGGAATCACATGATCAATAAACCATGACATTACCCTTGTTAAAGGACCAGATCAGCTATTTGTTCACAATCAATGGCTGTATAATGAGAAGGTCATCTAAATCGGTCCGTTGAGAGCCAGAAGAGTGTAAACTATGTGTTACATTATAGCCCGCCCCCCCCCCCCCCACTCCGGGGTCGGAATGACCGCATGCGTGTTACCAAAATGTCCGGTAAAGGGGTACTTTTGGTGCGACAAAGTCCGGCCCGAGAATTGTAAAAAAAGGGGTGTATTTGACTTTTCACCCAGAGATTTCTTTAAAAAGGGGGTGTTTTTCTTTTTTTCTCTCATCTCTTTGGACTCCTGAGAAATTATTCCAAATTTAGGGGGGTACATTGAGCATTTTTCCGTATTGAGGGGGGTCTCTAAGGCAGGAAAAGCCCGCGATAGGGGGGTTCGGAAATGTTGGCAGTTCTCAGATAGGGGGTGCTTTCAAAAAGAGGGAACAAGCATACGCGTACCCTAAATAACACTGAGTGGGGGGGGGGGGGCGGGCATTATACAAGTTATTAAACAACCTCATGGTTTTCAAACGAGGATATTGTGTCCATATTGTCCAGGTGTGTAGATTAAGGAACAGAGGCACTGGGTCATTTCATTTGCTGGAAGGAATGGTCCTGAGTCCTGCATGGACGAACCAATTTATTCAGACAGTTTGAAAATGTCTTGTCCATCTGTCACACAGCATCCGGCTTTCGCAACCAGTATGACTGGAAGCCCTCATGATCTGGACATCAGTTTTAAGTTTTATTGAATGCTTGATTTATTTTCAAACTGATGTTGCCACTTGCCCACTTCACTTTATACAAGATTTTGTTATAGCATGAGGAGGTGATGGAGCCTCCTTCATCTTGTTATGACTAATAACTATAACTATTATTTATTAAAAGCTTGATCAGTAACTCATCAAAGTACACCGGAAGTATGTGTGAGTCCTGTAAGTGGCTTGAAATTACTTCCAAGAGGCGCACATCCAGGCATTTTGAGGGTATTGGGGATAGCGAGAATTCTTTAAAATTTTGTGATATGATATTGATGATGATGATGATGATAATAAAAATTAATACCAACAACAATACATACAATTCACATACAATTCACATACAAGCACTTAATTTAATGTTTCTAAGTGCAGAAGTGATACAGACACAATGCATCAATTTTAAGACGGAGACTACGAGCTCATCTTCTATTCTTAGAACGTGATTCATTGCCCGTTATTTGTGACCTTGTTTTTCCCTCCAACGATGTTGTGGTGTGTGTATGTTAAAATGATATTGATCAGAGAGATTGAGATTGGAAGTTATTATTGATCTGATGTGTTTGGCATAGACTGTTGAGACTGTCAATGGCAGGTGGTCTCATGCATTGCATAGCATCATCATCTAGGAATGTATGGTGTTCCAACCTTTGCTAAGGCGACAATAGACCATTTTCGTAATGTAACCAAATTTATGCATCTACCTTTGTGAAGCGCCTTAATACAAATTATACATCCAGCTATTTGCCAATAAATGTATCTCAAAATTCAGAATTCAAATTGCACACATTAGTTGTTGCTAGGTAGGACAAACATTATTGCCCTACCTAGCAACATGTAACATATGCAATTCGCATTCTGACTATTGAAATGCAATTATTTGTAACAGATCAACAATAGATTCTTTGATAATTTTGTATGTAAAGCGCTGTAAAACAACAGTTAGTTTGTAAGAGCGCTATAGAAATGACTTTATTGTATTGTATTGTATTGTGAATGAAATAATTCGCATCAAGGCACTTAAGTTTAATTTGGATACATTACGAAAATGCCTATTGTTGTCTGCTTTATTAATAATAATAATAATAATAAAGTCATTTTTATATAGCGCATAATAATAAATTCTATTACGTCAAAAGCATAGGATTACTATTTGGGTGAAGTTAGGTTTAGGATAAGGTATACTGCCGGGTCCATGATTGAAGATAGGGATCTTGTTCATAGGGTTAAGTTTAGGTTTATAGAGTTAGGGTTAAGTATATAGCATTAGGACTCGGAATCTGGTTTATAGTGTAGAAAACCAGCCAAGAAGCAATGGTTCAGGATGTGTTGTTGTGCTATCTACCTAACCTTTGAGCATACCACATTTCAAGGAAATCTTTAGATTAGCTATATAAACAGGTAATGTACAGTCAGTCCAAAATGTGTGGCTAACCAAGAAAACAAGGAAATGAAAATAATTTTCTCATAAAATCTTATCTCACAGCGATTATTGACCAATTCCTATATCTTAATTGATAGATTCAAGTCTCTAAATTCTGTATTTCCTTGATATTATTCTTAGTAGTAACAAAAATTGTGTTTCCACTTGATGATTCTGATCAATGTTGTGAATGTTGGGACTTAGGAGCCAGTAGGCTGTGATTAACTCTCTGTAAAGTTCTTCTGTCTCCAAACAGACATCTTCATGTTCCTAATTGCGGCTGGCTTCACAAAAGCCTTTGAAAACACCCTGAGTTACTTATACCCATGGACTGTTCGGAGCCAGTATAGGCTGTTATTAACTCTTTGTACAGTATATAATGTCAAGTCCTGCTGTCTCCAAAGAGACAGTTTCATGTTCCTAATTGGGGCTAGCTTCACAAGAGCCTTTGAACACACCCTGAGTTACCTAACCCATAAACTGTAATTAACTCTTTGTAAAGTCTATAATTTAAAGTCCTTCTGTCCCCAATCAGACATCTTCATGCTCCTCATTGCGGCTGGCTTCATGAAAGCCTTTGAACACACCCTGAGTAACCTAGGTTAACCCTTGGACATGCCTGACGGTGACCCAGCCATGGCCCATCTAGCTTGGCTCCAAGACCATGGTCTAGTACACCAGAATCCATTCTAGTAAACGGAACAGAGCTGTATTTTCCTGTGTATCCTTCCTGCTTGTGATTTGTATGATCCTTACAGGTTTCCCTGGTTGGCTGGTTGGCTGGTTTCCGAGGGTACTGTTAACAGTGTTATTGTGTGTGGGTGGGTATTAAAAGCTTGATCAAGCCAATCAAGAAATAGGTGTGGCAGTCAGCCTGTGTGAGTGAGTGAGCTGGTCTGGGAGACCATGAGATTATACTGGCTGGTTGTTTGGTGGAATTCTAGTTTCTTCTTCTTCCTGGTTTGATTTTATAACTGGCTACAGCTCTGGGTTTATTATAGGTCCATGACTAGGCTTATTCTACAGGGCATATAGCTTATCATGACAAATTTTTAATAATAATAATAATAATAATGGATTCTTGTATAGCGCTCATGTCAGTCAGATTTAACCCTTCTGGCGCTCCCGATGGTCTTTACTCTTTACTCCATTAAATACTGAATTATATTTTAAGTCACTTGATAATATTTTTAATGCATTTTATATTAAGAATTTTTACCATGAAGTTTTAAAAGAAATAATTCAGAATGCATGATGTAATGATGACTTATTACATTCATTTGCACAATTGGCTCATGGTGATTTAATGACAGCATACCTGTATGAATATGAGGAAACAGTTAGGCATGATTATTTTTATATGTAGTCATGTGGATACCTTAAATATAGATGCATCAAATATTTTTTTTGGGGGGTGTCTTTTGGAGCAGGCTTGTTTTGCGATTGTAGCCAAAACAAACTATATAAGGAGCTACATACATGTACACATCCTAGGTCATGTTCTTTTCACATACATTTCATTCAACTTTTGACCTCGTATCACAGTTTAGTTAACCCTTTTAAAGACTGAAGATAGACAGTGTTTATCTATGAGAACAAATGATACAACCTTGGCTTGATGGCTGCTTATTGATCGCTATAGTTTTCAATGAATGAATATTGTTGGCAGCTATCTTCCCATACCTATTTTGATATTGATCATATAGAAATGATATGGCCCTGACTTGGTACATACATATATTGATTGCTACCGTTTGAAAAATACATAGACCAAGGCGTTACCGACTCTAGTTATTTCTGAATGGATCGTAATAGTGGTCGAGTCAGAATCTACATATAGGCCTATATACGAGCTGTACAAGGAAATAAACTGTTAAATGTATATTACATTGTAGCTAACGCATGCAAGTCTTCTCTAAACCACTCACCCTTACCATCCCCAGACACAGCCCCCAGACACGCCCCCTTATTTCTTTTGTGTACCATTTGCGCATTTAAAGTCCACAATAGATCAGTTGCAGCTGTATGGTAGCTCCATAGTTGTTATTGCTAAATGCACTGTATGCAGGAATGAAGACCTGAATGGCCTCCCTAATACGGTCCACTAAATGTACGTCAGATACATGTAGGTATCTGCTGGAAAATACATTTCCAAGGACTTGTCATGTGTTATGTACATCATGTCCTTTGAACTGAGTTAACACTATTTTCCAGTTCACGGTCTAAACATAACTATTTCTCTAACACCCCCCCCCCCCTCTCTCTCTCTCTCTCTCTCTCTCTCTCTCTCACATGATGCAACCCTAAGCCTTCTGTATATAACTATTTCTGTTTGAAGATGAAAGGAAATTCATACATTCTATTGAACATTTTTGTGGAAAATCAAATGGCACATACAAATACAATATCAGAATGTTTGAAAATGCAGATGTAAATGGAGAAAAAGCTACATTTAGAAAACTTTTCTGTCTTCAAGTGTTTTGGTTGAACCCTTATAATTTTCAGAATACATTACACTGTAGTTTTTGTTGTTCAACATTAAACTAGCCCCTTTGAATATAGGCTCATCTCTAATATTACCAAAGTTGCACATAGGCGTATTGGTTTAAAATCATAGGTTGTTGTCATAGTTATGTCATTATTATGCTTGGTGCTGATCATATCTTTGACCAACTCTCAATGACACAATTTTTTTCTTTTTCAAACAATGAAGGTCAGCACTGGCCTGTCTGTCTGCGATGTTACAATAGGTGATAACAATAGGTGTGTTTTCATCAGCCCAAGTTATCCAAATGGCTGCTTATGATCCAGGGAAATGACCCAATAGTATAACACAAGATTATATGCTATGAAGCTGCAAATAGTACAGGGGTGTACTTAGACTTTAAGGGCTTAGGACATTAGCTCTTGAAGAAGAAATGTTATCCCACGAACAAATTAATGGAAGTTGTGAAATAGCCTGCCATTTATCCAATAAGCAGGCTATTCCGCCAGTTATGACATACTACGACTATGATTTGGATGTTTATAGTCTGTAGCTTGAGCTAATTCTTTGAGCAAGGGGATCATTTGATTTGAGCTAAGAGAAACAGAACCTTATCGTTGCTTAGTAAGGGCTATCAAATCAGTCTATTATTCACAGTTTGAACTAATGGAAAAGCAGTGAAGCACCTAAATGTATGTATGATATATACATTGTTTATGCTGCTACAGACCTTGTCATACTCTTTTGTCATACGAACAATGGGTTTGAACTTTGAAGGTCCTCTTTTCAAATGAGAATGCCGTGATGGAATAACTGACTTTCCGCTATTGTGCTTTTCTTATGAGCGATTTCCTAAATTGAATAGGTCCCAATGCTATCCAATACACCTGTTTACTAAACGTATTTCAATTTATGCATGATTCTCTTCATAACCTGTGATTTCCAACTGTTTGATTTACCTCTAATATGTATAATCTTTAGATTGAATCCACTTTGCTTACATGTATGTCAGGCAAGGCTTTGGCAAGCTTTTCAGTTGTCATGATAAACTTTTGTTATGAAAATGGATGCATAAAAGTAGTAAATGGGTGTATTAGTTTGTAGGCTTCACAACAGAAGTTCTTTTCTGTTGCACCAAATGTATGCATTGATCAGTTGCCCAATGAGTCATGAGAGCTCTCTGAAAACTGGATTGTAGAAAACATAATCATCAACCAAAATGTATTTTGTTAAGTATGATCATTATCCAAAAATATATTTCAGAATTCATTGTATCATCATCTGTATATATATATACTACATTTTTCCGCCAAAGGAAGTAATACTCTGAAGCACTGATGATATTCTCCCACTGGTATATTACAGAGTGGAGGTGTGGTAGGGGAGTGGTTCATTCACTTGACTCACAATCTAAGGGTTGAAGGTTCCAATCCCAGCTCGGCACTTACATCCTCTGGCAAGACATTATTCCACTTTTGCCACTCTCCACCCAGGTGTAAAATGGACCCGATATGCCAGAGTGCAACATATCTGGCTACCAGCCCCGGCCCCCCCACTCAGGTTTCAAAATGACCGCATGCGTGTTGCCAAAATGTCCTTTTCGTAACAAAAGAAAAAGGTCGAGCCGTATTGACTTTACACACCGGACTTTTGCTGAAAAGGGGGGGGGGGGGTGCGGAAAAAGGCTCGTATACAAAAGAAAAAGGTCGAGCCGTATTGACTTTACACACCGGACTTTTGCTGAAAAGGGGGGGTCGGTTGGAACACGCATATGCATACCCTAAATAACACTGAGTGGGGGGGCCGGGCTACCAGCTATGACCGGGGTGAGAGCGCCAGGAGCATCAAGATGTGATGGACGTATATCATTATGATATGACATTGACTGCTGAAATGTGTTGTGTCTGGACTCGGTCTATCCAGACTCAAAAGTGATTATGATATAATAAGCATCACATCTTTCCATACCAAGGTTAGACTTCAACCCCTGTGGAGAATGGCTGCATACAGATAAAGTTGATTTATGTGACTGGTATTCATGTTACTCATTGAATAAATCATCCATTGTTAAAGTGACTAGGTAACATTGCCTCAGATTCTCAAGATATTTATGATTAGAAATCGAAATATCATTTTTCGTTCTCACGGTTTTTATACTTGAACAGTTTATTGAGGGAAATGAGTATGGTAAAACCTGTCACTCAAAGATTTTTACGTTTTTGAGGCACTTCATGATCATTTTGAAGTGCAATTTTTTTTAGGGCTTCAACATTACACCATATCACAGACACTGATAACACGTAGGGCCGTGCATCTCAGATTTAACATTGTTAAACGATGCCTTTAATTATTAAAGGGATTTCTCATTTTCATTCACTAAATTACTTGATTAATTTCCTGATTGAAGTAAATTTATATGAAATTGGTATAATTATGGTACTGTTGGTCCAATAATCGGTAAAAATCCGATAGTTGCTATCCATCCACAAGGTCGTTGACACAGATATTCCATCTTCCACATGCCATGCTATACACTCTACTGTCAACACAGCACGACATTGGGTTCTTTGACCCAGAAGTATTTCATTACAATGTCTGGGGGTCATCAGCACAAGGACATGCCAAGAATAGACCTGTTTACTCATCTTATGTGAACTTTTAGAGCAAAAGTTTCTCTTGGCAACTAAAATGCTTGCCAGAGGCTTTCCGGAAATAGCAACAACTAATGCGTGCAAAGTGAATCCATCTATAGTCTTTTATAGAGATGTCATTGTTCATAGTAGGTGTATGGAATAGCTGGTAACCAAGGGTTAGAGAGAGTATAACATGCATGAATTGAAAAACAATACTAACAGGTCTCTTATAAGTTTGCCATTGAATGAAGGGCTTGTGATCTATAGACCTTTTTACCAATTTCATAATAATAATAATACATATGATTTATAAGGCGCCAAATCCACTTGACAGTCAAATGCTCAAGGCGCAGCTTGTGCAAAAGATGAAAAACATACTTGATACATTTATACAAAGTGCGATAAGAAAGGTACAGACATGAAAGGTAATGGTAATCAATTATAAGCTAAATTAAACAGATATTTCTTAAGATTGTTTTTTAACACGCTTACGTCTTGAACAAAAGACTCATGCTTGCCAGACATAGCAACAGTTAACATATGCAAAGTGGATTATGTCTATAGAGAGATGCCATTATTCATAGCAGGTAGATGAAATGTTAGGTAATTTATTAGGGGTTAGGGAGAGAACCACGCATAAATTGAAATACATTAATAAACAAGCCCATTCTACGTGTGAAGAAAAAGGTAGACCAGTTCATGAATGTATTATACAAATCATGGTCACAAATCTACAAAATAAACAATTTTTGATAATTCATTATTGAAGGAAAAAATATTATCTAAAGATAAAGAACACAAAAAAGGCCCCAGATTAGGCGGCAAGTAGCAAAACACGCCCTTGATACTGCCTACATCATTGAGTTTGAAATGCACTTCTGGTCAAGAATGGTAGCTGAATCCATTTGTATATGTAAAGGGCTCTTGAAACTCAAGTAGCCCTTGACATTATTTCATTTTAGAAATAACCTCTCTTTCATCAGATGGAATGTTCAATCTGGGCGATGGGGCAGTGCAATTTAAATTGCAAGGGGTAGATTAGAGTTTGCATCACTCTTGAAAGTCAAATAGCCTTTTCATTTCATTTTAGAAATAAGCTTCAATCCATTCTTTGATATTTATATTGCACTACCCCTATTGTATGCTCTTTGTGTGCTCTTTTTGAAGAGCATAATAAAACCTCGGATTAGGCAGCAACTTAGCAAACCACGCCCTTGATACTACCTGTAGACACGACTTTCAATGGGATGATACCCACGTCGTTGAGTTTGAAATGCACTTTTGGTCAAGAATGGTAGAAGAATCCATCTGCATTAAGAGGATTAATCATTCACTGAATATGGATTCTTGCTAAAGATCTCCAGGCAGCAGACAGCAAGAAATTGTGTAAATAACAAAAGGTCCACGGGAGTGGTTGATAGAAGCTTTAACTACATAAAACTCACGCTCTCTCCAATTTCATACAACAAAAGGTTGTCTTAGGAACCACTTCAAACTTTATGGATGGGGTGCAGAGGGAGAGCTTGTATTTTTTAAACATAGGAAATTTCAGAAAAGTCGTCACTAGCGATAGAAATCTTTTTCCAAGCTGATTTTCATCAGATAAGTTTGTTATTTGTGTTGGCTCAACACACCAGACACCACTCTATCTCTATTTTCCCTGTCCAAACTTTCCCTGTGTAATGCAAATGCCCAGTTTGTCCATTGTTTTGTGGGTATTGTCTGGTAGGACACCATGTGCCAAATACACATGGGAGGTATTAAAACTCCAGACAGAGCAACATACCTCTACCTCGCCTAGGCCACGCCCCCTAGCTGTTGACCTGAGTTGAGGTGAGAGAATACCCTGGGGATTTATTAGCATAACCAAACTGAAACTGATATCCTGGAGCTACTACCAGGGGCCAGGTCAAATAACAAGTCCAATTCCTCTCAATTTTTATGAACAAAAATGCTCTGCAACACAACCATGGTTAGTGGATGGCATAAGAACACCTTTGACGACGTTCATTTTTATAGCAGGTTCACTATTCTAAGACTTTTCATGAGGAAAAGAAAGCTCTGTAACAAAATTTAAGACTTCCATATGGAGCATTTTTACATGTTGTGATTCTCATCCCACTATAGAGGACATGGCTAAACAGAAGCATTGTTGTGAGAGTTAGGCAAATAAGGACTGATATTTGCACATGGTTTGCCCTTGGACTACATAGGCGCATGAGTGGCTGTATTGTTTGTCTGGTCATGACTATGCCCCCCACACGCTTAGTCAGGTCAAGTTGAATTCCTCAAGACATGAGGTTTGAATAGTGCTGTACAATTCCAAGGAGTCCTTAGCAATACAAATGATCAGTTTTAGGTTTAGGGCAGTAGGACCATGGTTACATGTTAGGGAAATTACAAACTATAACTTCTATTGTCAAGAGTTGGGCAAATACGGACCAATATTTGCAGTTGGTTTGCCCTTGGACTACATAGGCGCACCAGTAGCTGTTGTCTGTCTGTATAGTTTGTCTGGTCAGTCGTAACAATGTCTCTGACAGGCTCTTTTTGTCAGGTAAAAAATAGCAATTCTTTTGAAGTTTCATGGGGGGGGGGGGGGGATTCTGAAACATAACCGCTCCCACATAGTTAGGGCGTTGCAAACTTGAAGACTTTAAGTTTTAGAGTTGGGCAAATCAGACAAATATGGCTTTCCCTTGGACTACATATGTGCTCCAGTGACTGTATTCTTGTGTTGTCATACCACGGTGCATGGTCAGGTCAGAACTAGCCATTTAAATTCTTCTTAATTGTCATGAGGAAAAAAAGGTCAAAAACACTAATAATAAATGCTTGGTTAAAGCTATACTTCCATCCATGGTTAGGGCACTGAACTTTTTGATATTTGATTATTCCGATTTGTTGGCGAGTAGTATGCATGCACTGCAGGCTTTAAAAAAAAAAATCCAGAAGTGGATTTTTTGCAAAAATCGTCCTCAACATGGTGTTTGAGCTGTGTAAACAGGCCTTTTTATTGTCATAGTTGGGCTTGCATAAGGAGCTGGTATGTACACATGGCTTGCCCTTGGACTACATGGGTGTGCCATGTCTCAAATGCTTGTCTGGTCATAACAAGGGCTAGGTTCACACAGGACAATTCCAGATTATAATTGAAGGTTTAAAACAACGATCTACAGGACCAATACAGTGAGTTTTTAAAATTTGAAACCACTAGCCGGACAAGCAGGAAGTTAGTTGCGTCGGCACAAAACTTTGAGTGAGGACCTCAATCTCCCCTCCCCCTCCCCCCTGCTCATAGTTAATGCATTAATCACAAGATCACTCATGGTTTATAACTTTGAATAATCTTCAAGCACAATTGTGTCTGTACCATTCCTGACTACAAGATGACCTCAAAGTTTAAAACCACCACCTAAACTTTAAAGAGAAATCCAACCTTGATGGCAAACTACTCTAGAAGAAAGCAGAAAACTCTGGTGAAAGTTTGAATGAAATCAGACAAAAGTTGAGAAAGTTAGTTGTAATCACTATAGATATGGGCTCTTTAAATTGACTGAATTGGTAATGTCTGTCTGATGTAGTGGTGGTCAACTTTCCCATTTGTTCCAAGGCACAAAATGACTCAATGATTCAGGAGGGTCTTTTCTCTTTAGAGGACCTGTGATAATATGATATCCATAATATATTGTGAGTAGTGCCCCATGTGAGATGGCATTTAGGAGAAAAAACAAAAAGTTAATGATATTTGTTTTTTCTCCTAAATGCCATCGACAAACTGGAGAGTTATCCATGACAGTCCACTGACCAAAATTACCTGATAGAGATTTGCATAGCTTTAGTGATCTTATATTTCAAACATTCATAACTTTCTTATTATCGGTCTGATTTATTTAAAGCTTTCACCATTCTATTTCTCTGACTTCTTTGCTACCATTCAAATGAAGTTAAAACATGGATTGCCCTCTTAGTTTATGGACTCTCTGTCGTGTGAACCTAAGTTATATCTTCGCAGGCTCAGGCGCGCTGTCACATCAGTGAAATACTGTGAAGTTTCATGAGAGAAAGAAAAAAAAACCCTCTTCAATCCAACCGATTCTTGCAGTCGTGAAATGGCAATGCAAACTGAAAGTATTGTTAGAGTTGGGCAAATAGGGAGGTGGTATTTGCCCTTGGATGACATCGTAATGTTATAGTTGTGCCACCAGGTGTTGGGCTTGTTCTGACCATAGATTCCTGCAATTCTCAAAGGTAGAGATACATTGGAATACCCTGGCTGGCTTTCAATAGTAAAAGCAATTTCCTTCCAACCACTTTTACTCAGAATCCCATCACAGAAAAGTGTACATGTATTGTAGGCTTCTTGAATATACCGTATATGGAATGGTACGACTGGGAATCGATTTTCTAGGAATACTCCATTGAATTTAAATGAGACTGGCCTCAACATTATTATAATTTGTTTAGCATAGGAAAGAGTTATGAATTACCAGAGTTGATGTTATTGCTTTTTTTGTAATGATCAATCAGATTTTCTTATAGTTTAGAAGACAATGTCAAATTTACCTGGAGAGAATATATTGATAGCATATTGGTACATAATGAATTATTGGCAATCTAGTTTCACTTATGTTTTCATAATGAATGACATTTTTTTTTCAAAAGCGAAAGCCACACAATTCAATTAGAGAGAGAACTCTAAATCAGTTGATGTCTGTATGCCTTCTTACATAGATTTTCTTTTAGATCATTTACAATGTAGGCCAGCATAAAAAAAAATAAACAGAGAATAGTGTAGATGCCAAGATGCAAACAGATACAACTCAAATCTAGAGAAAAATTAATTTTCCAAATTTGATCTTTTTATTCAACATTATGCAAGTAATGTAAGTAGATCAACAGGGTTGTATTTTCTACATCGGACGAAACACATTTGCTGGTATGCAGATATCGATCAAATCTCTTCTTTCTCAGAGAGGTCACCACCCCCCCCCCCCCCCTAGTTCAGACAACAAAGATTAATGGTATAGCTAATAGCTATCAATAAGTAATCATGTTATGTAGTCATATTAAATAAATGTCTATTAGTGAAACAGAGGTTTGAGCATCATCTTGGATTAAAATATCAAATTGTAATAACAACAATACTTATTCTAATGCGTGTACGCCCCTCTATAATGATTCTTTAAAACAGATTCTATCAACAAATTTCTTAGAAATTTCCCTTTGTGTGAACAGGGTATTGTATTACCACCATGGCCTTGTGACAGGCAGACTGGTGAGGGTTCTTAGCAATATAGCAATGAGCTGCGTAGACTTTTGGGACCAGTAACTTTTCTTCCAATCTCTTATAGCAAAAGGGGCATAAGGACAGAAAACAACATCATATAAAGAAACATTATACTTTTGAAGAGGTCAGCTGACACGAGAGCTGGTCAATGGTCATTGCGCACTCGTGATAGGCCATGCCCAGTTATACAACTTTCATATGATATGAAGCAGAGACTAGAGCAGCACCCTGATTTTTATGATGGTTGTAAAGCCTTGTGATGGATTTCACTTGTCTAGACACAGGGTGAGATAAAGGTAATAATGAGCAGTCCAGTCATAATGAGGGAAATAAAACTGAATATTTCCAACCTATTTACTCTTAATTATGATATTATTATGATACCTGCCAAGTAAAATTGGTACAACAATAGATAACAGCTTATCATAATGAAATGAATATCATTCATATTAGACCAGCCCCTTAGAGCTACATGTAGCCCTGGCCCATATTCATAAAACCTATTCATGAAACATACGGTAGTTAGTTGACAACTAGCTTACAGTATATTACGGTTTAATGAATATGAGCCCACGGCCCTGTCTTACGAAGAGTTACGATTGATCTAAATCAATCGTAAGTCCTCCAATCAATCACAAGTTTGCAGTCTCCTATGTCTTATGTACATAGTTGAAATTGATATCCATTGCAAATAAGTTGCGATCGATATCGACTCTTTAGAAGACGGGGCGTAGGTCTTCTTCGTAAGGCACATTCTTTGGAGTTGTTGAAGTGGGAAACTGAGATTTTTGCTTTTGTTCTCTGCCCTTTCAATCGTATGCGTTACTATGGCTTGGTGAGCAAAAGAGTGTCAGTTTGTACCGCTGGAAGGGGTATATCGGCCTATACTTCTAGAAGTCTTTCTATACTTTTGGCTGAACCCTCCATATTTGTTGAGGTCATACAAGTAGTGGTGTTAGTCTGTAGACACAGACTCCACTTGCTGATTTGTAAAATTCTGTAATGCCTTGAGCCGAGCCTAACTCTGTCTGGAGTACCGGTAGCTTCTGTTTTGGGAAAGTGAAGTACAGTCTCTGTAGTCTTATAGTTAAAAACCCTCCATTATTAATTACAACTTTCTTACAAGGATTTGTACAGCAGGCTTTCGGGTGCACCATGTGAGATTGCTGTGAGATTTACAAGGATTTGTTCCTGCAAAATGGAGCTTTGTGCACAATCTGTAGTCATACCTAGTACCCTGTAGTCATACCTAGTACCCTGTAGTCATACCTAGTACCCTGTAGTCATACCTAGTACCCTGTAGTCATACCTAGTACCCTGTAGGAATTTTGTAAACCTGAAAGTCAATACATTTATAATTATTTAAATGATATATTTCATTATACCCACAAAAAAGTATGCTCGAGGAAGATAATGATAGATTACCAGTGTGTTAAATCTGAGATTTCGACCAAAGATAGATATGATTTGTTTATAGTGCCGTTTATTTCCTTGAAGATGGTATAGTATTCCTACTGGTAGGCTGACTTACATAAAGATGGATATGTGTGGGTAGATAATGGTTCTATACATAGAAAAGAAAAGAACTACCTATACCCAACCAGGAAATAACTCTCTAATCTTCATTTATATGCAAATACAAGATTAAATCACATTCAAGCTGCCTTACTCATGATTGCTGTATTTAATCACTTTCATTTTTAAAAGTAAGTTTTTATCAGCTACAAGAATATTGAACATGAAGGCAATCATGTTATTGCAAATGTGAAGAATTATGTGTTATTTGCCTGTATAAAAAAAAAAATGTTGGGGAATTCATAAGAATTAGGTATCAAATTGTTCTTTATCATTATCAAATCATAGTTCTAGGAATTTCAAATTTAGGGACAATTCTTTTTTTCTAAATGTACATATTAAAAGGCTCTCGGAAAATCAGTACAACTCATTGAAAGCAGAAATGAAGGTGAAGACAATGATGATGGTGATGGTGATATTGATGATAATGGTGGTGACTAATGGTAACGACGATAACGATTATAATGATGAATGGTGATTTACGTCGATGAAATTGATCTTTGGGGTACCATCATTAAAAATCCTGTATCAAAGATATTTTGTACTCACATATGAGTTTGCCCAAAAGATAAATGGAAGTAACGCTACATCAGTCATATTTCAAGAACATCATTATTGATAACAGTGGGAGATTTAATTGTTGATCATCTAAGGATTGAAACAAAGACTGTTAGCTTCCATAAAAGTTCATTTATATAATCATCATTTGTAAACCCATTTTCAACCATTTACATCATAATTAACCTTTGCCCCTTTCCTCTTGTTTCTCCCTTGTAGATATTCTTCAAAGACAAGACGGTTGATGAAGATGGGTATGTGATTGGTGTGAGGAAGAACGCTCTTCAGATCTTCATTCCTAAGTTTGGTTTGGAGGGTACCCTGTATGTTCAACAGACTGAGGATGGAGCCAAGACTAGTCCTTTCACTTATGATGATGAGGTAGGTAATAATAGGTCAAATAGTTTGTCTGTTTTAAACGAGAGGTTGTCATTGTCCTCACTCACTTCTAAAAGATTCCCACCTTTGTACATGTCTGCAGTGGTATAATAAACCAGTGGTCTCATAACCGGGAGGTCCCAGGTTTGAAACCAAGTCAAAGCACTTGTGCTCTTTGGTAAGGCATTAATCCTCATTATCTTCACATCCACATCTTCAAACATCATCACATACATTATTATATTTAAACAAAACAGTTTTTAAACCTCCAAGTTCTTCAGGTTTATGTTGAAACTCCATGGACTTGGTCCTTATCTGTTCATGTATTTGATTCTTATCTTATAATGACTGTTTACATACGTTTGAGTCATAGTTCTGTGTGTAAGCAAAAACGTCAACAATGTATATGTTATCATTATTTAGTATCTTGTATGGTTCAAAACAAGCATTATCATCATTATCATCACAGTCATCATCATAGTCATCACCATCTCAGTCGATCATCACCATCTCCACCACTACCATCATCATCAATAGGGACTTCTAGATTGAGTGGACAAGAATGGCATGAACGTCCACTGATCATGCGTGTCCATGGCAAGCAGTTTTAACATTCATTCCTATTCCTTGATATCAAGAATCCAATTCTTTATATCAAGAACTACCATTGCTTTACAACAGAAAATCATTTCTTGATATCAAGAAATAGGAATAAATGTTAAAACGGCTTGCCATGGACATGCATGATCAGTGGACATTCACACCTTCAATCTAAAAGTCCCTATTACCATCACCATCATTGTTGTCGCCACCACGATCATCATCACCACCACCACCACCACCACCACCATCATCATCGCAATCATCACCACCACCACCGTCACCATCATAATCACCACCATTATCATATTCATCATGCCCATCACTGTCATTTCCACATCTCCAGCGTGATATCCATCATCACTATTGATCTCCTCACATTCATCATTATATCAAGACAACACTCTATTCACTGGGGTCTGTTTATAGTCCGTTGACCCCATCCTGTGCAGATGAACCAGTATTGACAGGTGTGACTCCTTTTACAATCCTATTCCCAACCTGTCACCTGCTTATGTGTGATGGGACACCTAGGTACAGCTGGTGGGAGGTAGCAGATAATTATCAGATATAAGGTCATTCACACTTCAATTTCAAAACTTTCCACATGTATGCAAAGGGAGACAAGGGATCATTATGAAGACACTCCAAGGTCCATTCACACTTTAACTATCCATATACAAAGGTAGACAAGAGATTATAATGAAGACACTCTACGGTTCATTCACACTGTAAAACTGTGCAATCTGTCCATATACATGCATAAAGGGAGACAAGGGATCATTATGAAGACACTCTAAGGTCCATTCACACTTTAAAACTGTGTAAACTGTCCACACATGAAGGGAGACAAGAGATTAGTATGCAGACACTCTAAGGTCCATTCACACTGTAAAACTGTGCAAACTGTCCACATATGAAGGGAAATTGTCCACATAAAGGGTGACAAGAGATTATTATGCAGATACTTTAAGGTTTATTCACACTGTCAAACTGTGCAAACTGTCCACATATGAACATAGACAATAGATTGTTATGAAGACACTCTAAGGTCCATTCACACTGTAAAATGAGACAGGAGATGGTGTTAACAGAGACCTTCTCTCTTGAGAACTGTGTGAAATGTATGCACAAATGGAAATGAAAGATAAATATCCATACACTACAAAGTCCATTGGCACTTGAAAACTGAAAAAAGAGAAGATAAAATAAAGACACCGGAAGGAATTCATGTGAGAAAACTATGTAAGATAATTGTACACACACTTAAACCCCTGCAGTGCCATGCAGTGTCATAAATATTTTTTTTTTTTCTCAAAATCTATGACTAGTTAGACAATGTGTCTAAAAAAAAATAGCACAGTTAACTCTGCAATACTCGGATTCACACAAGTTGAATTTTCCATATTGAATTAAAATAATTTGTTAAACCAAACTAAGGTAGTGACTTCAATGCTAGATGTACAATTAAAGATGATCATAAAGTTTGAGTGAAAACAGACCAAAAATAAAAATTGGGAAAAAAAAGTTATCCGATTTCTGGTAAATCTGGATAACACTGGTGGCACGGTGCCAACCAACATTTCATGTTCACTTGGGGATAGCTAGCCTAGGTGCAAAAGATCAGCACACTATGGGAGTGACAGGTGAGGGATTCAAACATGCATAGACGATGCAAATATTGACTATTATTTTCGTGAGATGATAAGAGTACACAAGAGGTCTTTGTCATCTGAAGATTGAACATCCTGGGAGCGTGCAAAGATAAGGATGTTTGCTAGATCAAAGTGCATATGAAAGACTATTTTGATGAAGTACCTTTTAGTAAGATCAATTTTTTAAAGATAAATTCAGTTTTTTTACCAATACGTTGTATTACCTTTAATGTCCATTGAGAAATGTTTTTTAGAAATATAGCCCCATCCACATACCCCCTGTCCACACACAACATTTTCCGTGATAAGCTATACCGTTTCGCGATAGTGATACCGTTTCGCTATAGTTTTACGATGAAAATTGTAGGTGTGGACGCTCACTAACGATACGTCGTATAACGAAACTAGTCTAACGAAACGCAGGTTTGGGCATCGTTTCGAACTGAAACTCGATAAAGAATCACGCCTAATCACGGAAATTTTGTGTGTGGACGGAACTAGTCTAACTGGGCGGGGCTTAACGTGACCTCGAGCGAAAGGAGATATGAGCTCTCATTTCTGCTTCCGTTTCATGACCGCTGCGCAGCCAGCTGATTATACATAAATATACTGCATGCATTGTTCCAGTGGCACAGTCAATGCAAAATAGTACTAGTGGTGCTGCACATGTGTTTCTGTCTCGGTTTCGACTGCGCAGTAGCAAACTGCGCACATATACGACGTTTCGTTATAGAGTTTCGGGATAACTTTTGTGTGTGTGTGGACACCCTGGAATTTATACAATGATTCTTTAGTGACGACGTTTCTTGTGTGTGGACATCCTGGAATTTGTACGATGATTCTTTATACGACGTATCGTTATAGAGTTTCGGGATAAATTGTTTTGTGTGTGGACACGCTGATAGTATCATTGTCCAATTTCAACTATTAGACTATATACTATTTTACTTAAAACTTAAAAGCCAGCTGTCTTAGTTTTATCCGGGAGGGATTAGACCCCACAGTGTGGTCAATATGACAGGTGGCTTTCTCATCAACTCAGCTCTCAATTAACATAAGAAAAAGAGGATCATGGGGGACGTATGGTCACTGATTAGGCATTGTTTTCTATATAGAGGGAGCAAGTATCTACAAGTAGGACAGTGGGGCTTTAAAAGGAAGTGATAAGTGCTATTTCACTTCTTTGCAATGAATTTTAAGTCTGCCTTTTAATCCCTATATGAATACTTACAAAATTCTTGCTTTCATTTTTTGCACGATGGTGAGATAAATGTTTGTTTTTGTCATAATTCCATTCAATTTTGTGATCTCTTGTAAAATATTGGCACAAAGGTCCCTAAATTCACAATGATTATCCTTTCAGTAGAGCGTGAGAATGAGAATGTGTCACAAAATAATTTTTTGTAATAGAAGGCATATCAAAGATCAGGAGGGGGAACCCCCAGTGACATCATTGTCTGTGGGGAATCCCCAATGACATCATCCTCCCAGGGTTCAAAGTGTATGGACTGGGAAGGATCATAATGGGAGGGGATGAGAAGAGTACTACATACACTGTCTTTGAGTATTACGTTACTTTTTGATTCCTTAGTCCCATAACCTTCCTTTCATGTAATTTGTTTTCATGAATATGTAGAGTACACATACCCAGTAGCCCATATTCTACTAACTTAAACCTGACACTGGGCTGAAAGTATTGTTCAAAGTCGCGTTTAACGAGAGGAAGTTAGTCTGAGGTCTGAATATTGATATTCCCTTTGGAATTGTGATCTTAGACCCAGGTTCAGGTTCAAGTGATGAGGGAATATATGACAAACACATTATTGATAATGTTAGGTCATCGAATACCACAACATTTTTTGTTTCTTTTTAATTTTGTGATGTTCCATAGAAGTAAATAGATAAGAGAGATGAGAAAATAGAACATTTAAGGTAAAGTTCTCTTGTTGAGAATGTAATGAGATGTAATTCTAATTTTACCAAAAATTTACCTGGTTTCAAACTTCCCTCATATGGGCCTGCTGTTTATATCAAGGCTGAATTTTCAAGATATCTATTTATAGGAATTCCATGATCCTAATAAGCTTATTGATCATACATGTACCTCCCAGAGCTGAGGAATGCTCTGGCCTCTACAAAAAGAGGGGGACCATGTCAAATATTCAGGTTTAAAGATAAACTTTAGTACTGGTAATGCGATTGCATTGTGAAAGAAAAGGTGTGGAAAGGATCAGAAACAGTTGATCATGTAGCATGTAAGTATTGGTGAGCACTGCAAGGTTCTGGAGTCATCAAAATCATAATAATTTTGACCGAATCTTGGTAAAGTAACAAGCACTCACATAGAAAGCTATATATGGGACAACACACATGGTTTCGGGGCTAGTACTACCTTGATTTCCTTGTATTTCTATGCTTATTACTCAGCCAGTATACATTTTCTTCCAAAATTGTTTGGCACATGTCATTTATTTGTAATCTTGAACATTCAGTGTAAGTTTCGTTTGATTCTGTGAGAATTATTATTTTTTTTTTTACCAGTACTGGAGTTTATCTTTAATAGGAGGGGAACATGTGGGGCTAGTGGTGAATCTAGTACCCAATACATAATACCATGTTTTTCATTAACTTCTTCCTTGTCGTATAATTGTAAACAATTGAGAATCAGGGGAATTTTCCCACAGATTCCACCTTTCAGAAAATTTAGAACTCTGTTCCCTATTCATGAACTGTTTTCTTGTTTGTATACTATTCTAAACATTAGGGGTTACTGGAAAACTTCCCAAAGATTCCATATCATAAAAATATTTAAGAACTCTGTTCCCCATCCATAATGACACTGCAAGTAAACAAGTGCAGTGACATTAAACTTTGATGCAGTTCCTTCTTGATCCATATGATGCCAAACTAGGGCCAAACGGTGCAGAAAAGAGGATCAAGGCATGCCTCCAAAAGGGGAAGTCGGCTGTAATCTACCCCCTTCCAATATATCCCTTGTTGTTTTTTAAAGCCAGAAGTTCCTTGATCATTAAACCATGTCACATCGTATTTATAATCTATTGTATTTGTTTTGAGGCATTTTGTTTTGTAGCGGATCCTTTGTTGTGCTGTCATTGTCAAGATGACAAAACAGTAAATAAATTGGATGAGTCCCATGATACGTCTATTATTTGCTATCCTGGGAGATAAATGGCCCTGTAAATATGCTCAGTAGTGTGGAACAGATAAGGAATGGTTTAATGGCAAACCTGGAGTCTGCGAAGTGAAGGATTAATGTCTGAGCAGTGATTATTATTCCACTGTATTCCACTTTAAAAAAGGGACTTGTACTTCCTCCTTTAAGTCCCATTTATACATGATACAGTCAGCCGTCTAAATGAAAATAGATAAAATAAAACCTATCTGAATACTAACAAATGCATCAGCAAAATTTAATGACAAGAATGAAGTACTCCTCAAATTTCTGGATCTTTTTAGAACCCGGTTTAGCGTTTCCTTTGATTTGAACAGATAATATTTTTCTACTCTCATTGCCCGTTCGTTGACACATAAAATGTTTTTTACTTTGATTATTTGTCAATTAGAAAACACCATAGTTTCCCATTCGTCAATCATGCTATCCATTATAAAACACCCCTTTGCTGACAATTCTCTTGCATCACATGTACAAACACTTTCAACATATTGATCTATTTTCCATACATTCCATCATCTTTTCCCCCCAAATACCAAGACATTTAATTATGTATCAAAAAAGGTCTTTAAGATTATATTGAATTGAAATGACATGAATTAAAGATAAACTTGAGTTCTGGTAAAAAAAGAAAATGAATTCTCACAGAATCTAACGAAACTTACACTGAATGTTCAAGATTACAAATAAATGTCATGTGCCAAACAATTTTGGAAGAAAATGTATACTGGCTGAGTAATGAACATAGAAAGTTAAGGAAATCAGGGTAGTATTAGCCCCGACATCATGTGTGTTGTCCCATATACATCTTTCTGTGTAAGTGATTGTTACTTTACCAAGACTCTGCCAAATTTATGATGATTTTGATGACTCCAGAACCTTGCATTACACACCATTACTTACATGCTATATCATTAACTATTCCACACCTTTTCTTTCACAAAGCAATCGCATTACCAGTACTCAAGTTTATCTTTAATCTAGTGTTCTTTGATTTGATTTCTTTATGCAGGAGCCAAGTCAGAATGCAGGTGACGTGAAGTTCAGAGCTTTTGATTATGTCAAAGTTCAAATCAGTATGAAGGCTACCAGTATACAGCATCAGAAGCTTAGGTTACAGCTGGTACAGCCAGAGGTAGGTTCCCGTACTCACTGCATTTCATTTCCAATTAAATTATCATACTTGGTCATGTATGTTTTAATTTCCCTCACCATTTTCCTCCTATCTCCCCTTTTTTTTTAGGTCTGGGACTTCCTCATTAACTCTCTAATCCTTCTCCTATGTTCCTTTTTGGGGTATTTTAGTCTCCATCCACTATTCCTCTTCCTCTGTCTTCTTTTTATCTACCTCCCCTCTCCTTCCTATCTTCTTCTCTCATTCTCTTCATCCCATAACCCTCTTTATCTTACCCTCTTCCTCCTCATCTTCCCCCTTTTTCCTCTTCCATTCTCTCTACCTCCCTCTCTTCATCACCTTTTGCCTTCCCCCTTCCCCCTTCCCTGTTCCCTTCCCCTCCCCTCCCCCTCTTCCCTATCCCTCTTCCCTCTTTCCTCCCCCTCTTTCCTCCCCCTCTTCCCTCTTTCCTCCCCCTCTTTCCTCCCCCTCTTTCCTCTTCCCTCTTTCCTCCCCCTCTTCCTTCCCCCTCTTCCCTCCACCTCTTCCTTCCCCCTCTTCCCTCCCCCTCTTCCTTCCCCCTCTTCCCTCCCCCTCTTCCTTCCCCCTCTTCCCTCCCCCTCTTCCTTCCCCCACTTTCCTCCCCCTCTTCCCTCCCCCTCTTCCCTCCCCATCTTCCCCCTCCCCATCTTCCCTCCCCCTCCCCCTCCCCATCTTCCCCCTCCCCATCTTCCCCCTCCCCATCTTCCCTCCTCTTCCCTCTTCCCTCTTCTTCCCAATTCTTTTTTACTTATCCCCTCTTTTACTCCTTCCTTCTTCTCTCTCTCTTCTCTTCTCTCTCTTCCTCATCACTTCATCCTCTTTTCTTTTCTCTCCTCCTCCTCCCTTGTGACTACTCCTCTCTTGTCTGACCCGTTTCTTCTCCCCCATGCGTGCATCTTTTGTTTCCATCTGAGGCTGATAATCATAATTGAAATCTACTATATTCCACCGACAGGTACACCGATACTCATCTCTAATTTGTTTTTTCCTCATAATTACTCACATTTCTAGCAATGATACAAATTGTAACGATACTTATTCACTGAAAGGGAAACTGGAGTTTTAATGCTATTAACAACATAACAACCTTCCGTTTAAAAAAAATAATGCCCCACTGTAATGAGTTTTTCCTCCATGTAATGCTGCCCTGCTCGAGCTGATTGCCTGAGCTGTCTGGGGGTGCAGACAAGAGAACGATATAACATCTAGGTTATGGTAGCTAGACACACGTGGCATGAGTCATACCGTGTCTGCATAACACATTCATGAATGCTGCTTCATGCATAGCACAGATGTAGACGAGGTATAACAAAGGACTCGTACAATGTATCAAAAGCCCTCTGGACTTGAGTCAGCAGATCTCATCAGCTATCCAACAAAACATTTTCTCTGTCTTCATCCTTTATCCACTTTCAAGATCAGTCGTTGATTTGTACATATTGTATAAATCAAAAATATGTGCTGGAACATTGTGTTGAAAATTGTCCAATTTAGCAACAACTCATACAATGTACTATAATGATGCCTAGGAAGAAAAATTCTATACTATAGCAGCCAAAAGATGAAGTTAGGAAGCTGGTCATGTGATTGCATTTTGATAGAAATTCCCTAGAGCCTGCTGGAGAGAGGTCAATTGTGTACTACACAAGAATGATTGTGCATATTAACCACATAGAATCATTAAAAGTTGAATCAACAATTTGACCAAATCTTGCTGAAAATTACTTCGACCTACATGTACCGGTACATTGGTAAGAGCTATATATAGGACTACACTCACATGTTGCATCACCATTTAAAAAAAAAAATTACTGTTGTATTTGAACAGGAGTTATAGGACAGTACTATAAAAACTTCAAAAGCAGTCTTAACACATTATCGCTGTGATATTCATGCACAAAGGAAACAAAATAGAACAACAGCTTCTTCTTTTTTTTTAAATCACTTTACCTGAACCCAGCCTTCTCATTGATGACTTGTTTTGTCTCTAAATATGCAGAAAATCATAAAACATGAGTAGTTCATGTAAATTATTATCAGAGCCCATATACTTAGCCAAGATGTATTGGAATCAATGAGAACCTTCATTTTTTTTCAAAATCTATATTTCATACATTTATTTTTGCAACAATCTATTGTATTTAACAACAAATTTTACTGTTCAAGAAAATGTGCCAAACCATAGTGTGTTTATCGATTATTAAAAAGAGTTAGATTGGAACAAATAAATGAAATACAGTCTAAATTATATAAGACAAAAATTAACAGCAGGCCTTTATAGATTATTTTGACATTTAATCAGCACCTTGACCACCAGTATTTATTCAAAGAGGTTCCCAAAGCATAATTATGAACCCAGTGCACCATTTCCACTCCTGTATTCTATTGTGTAAAGCATATTGAAACATTTTGTGCTATACCAAAATATATTTTTTATTATTATAAAACCGCTTCCTATCCCATAGTATGCATAATGTGAATTTGATGAACATACCCGCCCTCATGTGCTTTATACTAATGGGACAGCCCAAGTGTCGGTGAAGCCAGAGGCATTCTCATGTGTTAGAAGCTAGAGCCACCTTTCTCTGTACCTCTCTTTATTAGCATGAGAAAGTGCCTCATCTCCCCATTTAGGAATATTTTTGTCCTGCACGAGATGAGAACGAACTTTCTCCACGAGAGCATGGCATATGATACGGTGTAGTCTACATCCATGTAACACGTAGTCGGACTCCTTTAGTTTTTTTTTTTAGTTTGTATTTAGGTGTGCATTTAAAAATACAGATGAATCTTTAAAATGGGAAAGGTAGAGAAAATAAGGCTGACTTGTGCCTAGCTGCGGAATGTTGCTAATTCTATATAGTTTATACATTGATTCATAGGGTGGCTCCATTCTTTTTAATTTGGTTATCTTATGACAAAAATTGTTTTCCACTTATTATAGGAAATCATTTTCAAGTTTTCATTCCCATAATCTTTTAGGGATTTCTGCATCTCTCTCTCCCTCTCTCTCTCTCTCTCTCTCTCTCTTCATCTTTTGTCTCATTATGTCTGCCTCTGCATCTTCATTTCCCTCTTTGTTTCTCTTCCTCCTGCCCCTTCCCTCCCTCCTTCCCTTTCCTCTTCTCTTCATTAGGGTCCCCCTCTCTCCCTCTCTCCCTCTCTCACTCTCTTTCACTCCCTTATTTCTCTCTAAATTTGACATATTCCTAATTTCCTATCAATGGCATTGTTCACTTTCTTCTCAACAAAAATCTAAAGAGCACTCCTTAATAGCTGGGCTTTGTAGTTTCCTTGTTTTGAAATCCAGGGCAAACCCTGGAGGGGGGGGGGGGGGGAGCTGCACCATTACAAATTTGAAGAAACTCCCGTAGTATACGCATCCTCGGCTCTATTATTCAGCCAACTCCCAAGATAATTTGTGTAACATTTTATGATGCGGTGGCGCGTGTCCGCTCAACTTTTTTCTCAAAATCCCAGATCCGTCATTGAGTTTTTAATGCAAGACCTGAATTTCCAGGTGTCCTGAAAACACAATGAAATGTATTCACTATTGATCCTATTGAAGCTAGGCATATGTCATGGAGTACTTTGGCCATTACCAGCAAGAGTGTATTGGATGGTAATATGCCATGTTACGTACAAGGATTACTTTTGTATTATTCAGCATGTGCTCCAAGCCAACAATTGTCTGTACAATCGGCAAGGAGAAACATGGCTTGTAATGTCTGGAAAAGCAGGTGTTGTGTTTGTATGTCAGTAAAAGGAAACTCAATCCTCCGAACTGAGCAAGTGAAAAGATGAGCATAGACATGGAATATGGAATTGCCAATCTCTTAATGTGTCTGAATGGGATTTTTTTTTGTATGTGAGATTATTATTTCTTTCTACAGACCTTGCCAAAACTCGATATTCATGAAATGACACTGCTTGAAATAATAGTGGCCTATAATAAAACCCAAAGACTATTTAAATGTACGCAAATTTTATGAGTGGAATGAACTTGTGGAATTTTCATTCTGCAAAATGATTGAATCATAACTGCCAGCACATTTCGTCCTTGTTTTCACGAAGTGACGGTAGCGAGGAAAATCGTAACGCAAAGTGAATGCAATTTTTTTTCACTACCGTCACTTCGTGAAAACAGCGACGATTTGTTTCCTCTTCATTACAAGTTTTTCCAGTTTCATGTTGTGAAAATTGCTTTTATTTTCAATTTGTGACAGATTAATGTGGCAAAAATTTATAATTTTACAGTACACTTTCTATCATAAATCATATTTCGTATTACAAATCTTGGACTCTGACTTTTTCTATTCTTCTTCAAACTACCCTCCATTATCTCTATAAAATTGTCATTTATCACAGCTAATGGGTATAAATCATGTTTTATTTATCAACAAACATAAATTAGGAGACATTTGTAGTAGGCGTGGGTTGGAGGGGGGTAATGTACCATACAGTCAAATCAATGCCTTTCGAACCATTCCAGCCATTCAATCATTACAACGAAGTAATAGGGAAAGCAAGACTGATGAAATGGTTCTGTTGACACAATTTCAAATATTCCCACTAATAACTCAGTAATAAAAATGACATGTGAGAAATGCACAGGTAGTGTGAGGCTCATAATAGCTTGAATAATTTGGTGTGTAAAAAAATCAGTTTTGCTTTGGTGAGCTTGTTTTGGTTGACGATGCCAATGTAGGTTGATTTCTCTTGAGATTTTATTCATTGTGTTTGTGAGAAAAAATGTATTATAAACTTCAGCCAGAGGATGACGTGGTTTTTTTTTTCCTTTCTGAAAGGGTCTGTCATATTGAATCATTTCTTGATACAGTTTTCCATTTGATATTGTGAGCCCCATTGTCAGTATCTGTATCAGCCATATAATAGTCCTTGATTACACCATGGTCATTAGCCAAACAAAAAGAAATGAAATGTCACAAGTAGTATATCAATATTTTCCACACATGCATAATATTCTAGGTATAATTTATCTTTGGCGTGTGTGTCGTGTTGAATCTCTTTTATAGACTTCATGGGGGGGGGGGGGGGGCTTGCTTTTATCCCAGGTACGATTTATTCTTTTGTTGTTTGAAAAAAAAGGCTTAAAACCTTTCTCTCTCTCTCTCTCTCTCTCTCTCTCTCTCTGTCTCTATGTCTCCCAGTGATACCAGTGTATCCTTATTTTTGCCACCACTTTTGCCCTTTTCATCGTATAATTAAAAAGATATATGATTACAAAAATTATACATTAAAAAAAAAAAGAGATTTCTGTCCAAAAATCAGAAGAAAAATAAAATCTATGGAATGCTGGCATTCCATAATATTAGCACTTAATTTCAATATTTTTGTGGTCAGGATTTAGTTTGGGAATATCATCCTCAATATCCTGTACAGTTTCAGCATGACCTTGCTTTCAGTCAATTAATGCCTCTTCTTCAAATATCTAGGTTCAGGATTAAGGCTTGTGATTTGGTGTTTACTGTTTAGGTTTAAAGTGTTGGGTTTTTGGCTGGATGTTATACTATCTCCTGTGAGACAAGCCATCAAAGGCTTGGCCATAAGCTTTGAGTAGGGAACCTGCCTTGTTGTTATTCAAAGATCGTCTGAGTTAAAAAAATTGGGTTCAATTATACCCATGCTCAGCGTGAGTGGAAAGGGGATTCCATCGTTGTCAGATGGTCTAGATGACTGCATGGTGTCCAGTTTACAGAGGGGGACATGAAGATCACTTTAGGTTGATGATGATAAATGACATATAGGCTCTATACAGAATTAAATTACTTTTCACACTAGAGGGTTGAAGCCTCCTTTATTAGCCTCCTTTATTACCGTCTTTCAGACAAGCGAACATTATTGTATAGTATGAAAACTATATTGTTATGGTAACGTACATGGCCTCTTTCAGACAAGCGAACATCATTGCATAGTATGAAAACTATATTGTTATGGTAACATACATGGCCTCTTTCAGACAAGCAAACATCATTGTATAGTATGAAAACTATATTGTTATGGTAACATACATGGCCTCTTTCAGACAAGCAAACATCATTGTATAGTATGAAAACTATATTGTTATGGTAATATACATGGCCTCTTTCAGACAAGCAAACATCATTGTATAGTATGAAAACTATATTGTTATGAAACATACATGGGAATCAGGAATGGTGAATGATTTAGCTCTGGTAAGCTGTAACAGAGCGATCTGGTAAATAATGAATAAATACTTTAATATTAATGTGAGTAAATCACACTTCTACCACACTAAATCCTGAGAGAGCTCCCATTAACATATAGTTATCTTTGTCTAGTCTAGATGTTGAAAAAATAAATGTTGTACCGTTATTATGAAACAGATATTTGAGCATCAATTTGAATGAAATCTTGATAAAGATTCAGGTTCCACTGCTAAATGTAAACACCATAATGTACGAAAACTGGCCAGATCGTTTACACATGGAGATGTCCCACTTTGTTCATTGGAGACTAATCACTGCCACAGTAATAGAGGAGTTTCATGAATTGCTTTTCTTTGCCCTTATGAAAAGAATACTTTCATAGTTTCTTATCATAGAATGAACCATCGGTGCATAAATTAATGATGATTACGTAACTTTCATAAGCACCTATCCAGTATTTGTCTCAGCAGGATTTTAATACAATTTTGGTACAAATGACCTTTATCTGCTTATGGGCAGATTGTGTCGAAGAACTGTTTTATTGCTGCAGTTATTAGTCCCTTATGTATCAATTTGGAGTTTTAGGCGTACCAAATTTTATATTTATATTCTTTTCTCTGTTTTTCTATCTTTTATTGTAATGTATAATGCACTGCACAAAATCAGAATATTATTATTATTATTATTAAGCACAACATACAGTTCCCATGTTAATTGTGATGTTAATTTCCAATCAACAAGTTGATTATTTTTATCATACACTGAAATTAGCATTTACAATAAGTAATATAGTTAAATGCTTCCAGCTACATTTTGCAATACATAAAATGAAATGCAACCCATGGTTTCGATTATGTCGGACTATAGAAGCAAAATGCGGTGGTACATTTACAAGCATCACTTCATTTTTTTAATGAGAAACGTAACTCTAGGGACGAGCATATGAAATGTCAATGATTTATCAGTCTGCTTGGGAAAGTAATTGTGCGTGAAGGTTCATAATGGAGCCGACTATTTGTTTATAGTCTTGTTTTTTTTTTTTTTTTTTTTTTTTTGTTTCACAAGTGCGCCTTGAGCATTTGATTTCAAGTACAGTGCCTTAAAAATCTCATATATTGTTAGTTTGGTAGCATGGACATGGTAGGAGTATTAGTAAAGTGTCTGTCATCAAATACGAGCCATCATTATGGTAAAATGTCAGTCAATTACTGTAGAATCATCTTTTGTGTGTGTTACTCTTTACAATTGTTTATTTTTTTTGTAATCAATATGCATATATTGTCTTTTCAGAGCCCAAAAGGCATTGGCTCTGTGTTGAATTATGGGATGTAACGCCCTTCTGGCTCCAACCAAATGATATACCGTAATTAACGGTGTATAAACTGCCCTCGTGTATTAACCGCACCGGACTTTTTATTTCCCGACTTAAAAAACAGTAGAGGACCTAGGATAGAACCTTGTGGTATGCCGTGTAATAGAAGAAAAATTAGAGGAATTATTATGATAAACTACATATTGAAATCTATCAGAAAGATTACTTTGAAACCAAGATGACTGACAAATTTGAGTGTTGTTCTAGTTTCCGAGTGGCGAGTCAACACACCGATTACTGAGCTGGGAGACATTGCCAGGCATAGCGCCAGTTGGGGGGCATAAATCGAAACTTTACGGCAAAAAGGTGCGGTTAATACACCGTTAATTACGGTACACATACTGTATATTACACTTATGTTAATGATGGCACAATATGGCAAACATTGTTACCAATTAAATACCTATGACAGTTATGTGTAACATTGTTTGTTGAGGGCCAGAGAGGGGGAGGGGGGGGGGGGGTAACACACTAGTTTGCTTAATATTGTCTTGGATATGATTTGATGGAGGTGTAAACCATTTTCCATAGACTCCATAGACTCCAGGGTATTGATATTCTCAAGCATACATCAGCATATAATGGATGAACAGCTTCAGATCTTGTGGCATCTTGCATGTGGCTCTCAATTGTTAAATGTCAGCCCATCCTATATATATATATATATATACACACTGACAAAGTGACAGATTAGAGTGGAGTGGTGGGGATAATCATTACTCATTTACTAATAAGTCAAGACATCAAGAAGTGTGAGCTACAGGCAAACATCCTTGACCGAACAAATCAGCCGTAAGAACGTTGATTTAAATCAGCAATATTGACATTTTCAGGAAGATGATATTGGCATTTTTTCTGGGAGGAAATGAAAATTGCAATGTTCATCGTAAATTAGATATCACCTTTTTTCTGCATTCTCACTATGTTGTTTGCTCTCTAACACCTCCTTCCCCCTCCCTCCCTTGCATTACTCTCATAGGTCGCACAAGTCGAATTCTCCCTAAATCATATCAATTTTTTGACCAAACTACGCAAAACATGTGTTATTTACGCTTCCCAAGTCGAGTTTTGCATAAGTTGAAATATTTTTTGCAGAGTTAACTGTATTTATTTCCTGTTTAATTTTGTTCTGTTTTGAAATGTTGTAGGCCATTGTGAAGAATTGGTCCTAGTACTAGTAGTCGACATTTGGATGTGCAACAAAATATGGGACTTTTCAATATTTGATATTACTATTTTTTTTCTTTATTAGCCCCATTAAACCAAATTTCATGATAAGCCCTTGATAGCAAAGCATACTGGATTTTTTTTTCGGTATAAAGCACATTTTTGTACGTTGAAGCTTATGTACCTTATCGTTCGTTCATTTGTTCGCTCTTGTGGTTGCCAACATCTGTGAAGATGAATCCTACAGGGAGGTTGCTTGAAATAGGATGGTATCAAACTTGTTTTCTTTGGATAATATTGTAAAAGTACTACTTTTATATGTTGCACTATATGATAACTGTGTAAAAGAAATTGAAATGAGTATGCCATTGGTAGGTTGCATTCCATTCTGGTGAGGTAGTTTCTTTGTATGCAGAGCAGCTAGACACAACATTCCCTGATAAAAAGCATGTATGCATGTGACCTCAGGGGTCGCAAAACAACACTCTTGAGGTCAGTGAGTGACCCTGGCAACTGATTTGTCTTGAAAAACAGACTTTATCTCTATCTGTTACCTTGTGGATTTTCTCAGACACCAACAGAAAATATTAGAGAATACCACTTTTACAGAATACAAGCATAATACTAATAGAACCCTATGATATACTCCTAGTGTTGGAATAGTATTTTTTCAAAGCCTGAACGGCTAGTCTTGTAAAAATGAGTTTTAATACAGAGTTTGATATCTACTTTGTACAAACTTAGGATGCATTGTATTAATACTTGTAAATATGTCTCCTTTTTTGTTTGGACTCTTATACCCCGAGAGGGGGTCAATACAGGCGCGTAGCCAGGGGGGGGGGGGGCGGTGGGGGCAGTCGCCCCCCCCCCAAAAAAAAAAAAAATGCCGGCCAAAAAAAAAAAAAAAAGAAGAGAGAAAAAAAGAAGACGGGAAGAGGACGTAGGAAGAAAAAGGATTAAGAGTCGAGAACGGTACAACAAATCGTCTTCTCTAATAATTTATGAAACGTCAAAGCTTCCGCAGGAGGGGAGGGGGGGGGGGAACTGAATTCAGACAAGGATTAAGAGTCGATCAAAAATGGTACAACAAATCTTCTTCTTTCTTTAATAATCTAGTAAAACTTCCGAGCTTCCGCGCTACAGCTTCCGCGGAAGAAGGGAAAGTTGATACAAAAAAAGGATTAAGAACGGTACAACGAATCGTCTTCTTTCTCTAATGAAACGTCAACAGAAACTGAATTTAGATAAGGATATAGAGTCGAGAACGGTCCAACGAATCGTCTTCTTTCTCTTATAATTTGATGAAACCTCCAAGCTTTCAACTCCCCCTCCTTGCACCCTCCCCCCTAGGGAGCGCGCTACACGTGCTCTGTAAGTGATTCGCACGCTTCGCGTGCTCACTACCGCCCCCCCTAAAATGAAATCCTGGCTACGAGCTTGGGTCAATAGAATTAATAAATACTGTACTCTATTAAACTATCTGAAGTCTCTTTAGAATTAGAAATGACTAATATGTAGTTAATGTTCTCAAATTGAATATTTCATGAAATTCATGCACAAGATGTATTCATTTCTCACTGTCATACAGTTAAATTGAAAGTGTGTCTCAGTCTCAGGCTCTAAACAGTCTGTAATTGTAGACTACCCTAAGTATGCTGGGAAACCTTGAAATTGAATTTGAAATGTACCAGACTCTGAAAGATGCCCTTTGTTAGCAAGCAGTTCTAACCTACCTGGTCCAAACTTCCCATGCTGGTATACGTCCCATTGCTCCTGGCTGGCACACAGTCAAATTCTGTGGAGTCTTGACTTTATCCATGCGATGCAGGCTTTGATTCTACTGTCTGAATTCTCATGCATAAATTTTAATTGTGATCAAAAATCATTTATTTTAATGTTTATTGATGATTATTTTCATTCAATTATTCTTAGTAGTATATAATTTGGCACAGGGCTAATCAGCCGCTGCGACTTTGATTTATATGTTAACAATAATACCTGATTATCACTTTAACCAGACACTTGTGTATGTTTGCCTCCCTTGACCCAGGTGTGGTATCTGGTAGAATTAATTATGTAGGATTAATAAAGATTGCTGGAGCTATAAATCCAAAATAATCATTTCCACTTTCCATTCTGATGAGGCAACACCTAATTTTTTACTAAATAATAATTCAAGCAGTTTATATTCGTGACTTAAGAAAACATGATAAGTGGGAAGATGGGAACGAAGAACTAGTTGATAATTTGTAGGCACTTTTGGTGAAAAACACTGATAATACTGGCCAGGATTATTTATTTGCATATTGAGGCAACACATAAGTTCTGACTACTGAGAAACTAGAAACTGTTGCGGCATAAAACTTTTGCAACTTGGGGGCAAGAGTGTGAATCTGAACCTCTCACAAAATTCACAAACATTTCATGCCCACAAAAGGTTTCAATTGTACAGTATTGAAACACTATGACCTGTAAGATGTGAATGAAATGGTTCAGTACTTGTCACTTGACAAAGAAGTATACTTTTCCAGTGATTGCTCTGAGAAAATGACTTATTTAATCACCTTTTTTTTTCATGCAAAAAAGTGGAAGATATTCCTTTTAACAGTTCTTGTATCGATCTGTAGAAAAAGAAAACATTGATGGTCTCCTTTTTTTGTTATTCTTTTGTTTCTGTTTTTGTTTTTGTTTCCTTGTAGGTTCCTGGATTCAGTGTTCCTGCGGTAGAAGAAACACCAGGACAAGATGACAAACAGGATGAACCTCCCGCAAAGAAAGCAAGATCCAAGTCCAAGTATTAAAACAAAGCCGTTGGAAAGCGATAACCCGCATCCTGTCTTAGGCTTACCATGATTTGAGGAAACTAGCCATGTTGTTCATGGGGCTGTAAAACCAGAGAGTCTGTGACTTTCAACTAAAGTAACTTTCAACTTTAGTAACTTTCAACTTACGTAATTACAGCCATTCGTGCCGCAACAATGATTTGCCAATTGCAAAAATTACTGTTGCATCATTTGTGCTTGAATTATCTCAATACCGGATATAACTTTTGCGAAGCTGAATCACTCGCTTGACAGTTTTTTTTCATGCACATACATTGGAGGAGTGCAAGTAATATAGTCTCACAGATATTATCATTGAGGTTTGTCTTTAAAAACAAAAATTGCTCGCCCAGCTACCCCAATGAGACGATATTGATGGAGACTCATTTTCATTAATCGTTGATGTCAGACCTGTCAGGATTTTCAACACTTTTCTACATAAACAACATGGGAGTGATTTGGGAATGATTTCAATCATTATCACTCGTGGTATTGTTGATATATTTTGGAGTGAAATAGATTCATAACATTAGTAGGGTCAACTCAATTCAATGCCCTATCACATGGATAGTTTAAAACTTTTTAATCTTTAAGAAACTTGATTCTCATTGGTTTAAACTAGTTACCTTGCATTGATATATAACACATGTCACTCCAGGCTTTATAGAGTATACTTTTTATCTCATTTTTTTACTTTAATAATAAGTTTGTTTTTAAACCTTAATTATCGGAATGAGATTTTATCAATAATCAGGCAATAATGTTTCTTGAGGCAGTTTGTAACTTCCACTAACTGTCCTTTTAATCTGTGTTTTTATGGAGTAACATGCCAAACCAAGATTGTATTATTTTCTTATAACAAACAAATCTTTGGCAAATTGTAGCTGTTATGAGAATTCCATCGTAATTTTATCATATATTGTAAGTAATTTCATTGTTTTTCCAAATATTTTAATAATTTTTTTTTTCTCTGGTCAAAAGATGAAACGAGGAACAAGATCCAATTTTACCAAGGCCTTCAACTTTGCTCTCTTTTTTTACAAGATGCTAAGCATGTATTCATGAGACATGCTTATATGAATATGCAATAGACCAATTTACATATGCATTAAAATTATAATGCTGCATTTTTATGTATTACAGTACAGTGAGAGTTGGCCCGCAAGGGGTTTAAACATTTATTAAAACAGCTACATGTTTGAGTTGTTATTGTACAGGTTTGAAAATCGCTACAGGTGTGAAATTCTATTGTACAGGTTTGAAAATCAGCAAAAAGTGAATATTTATTCTCAGACCAAGATAATTTCTGAAATATTAAGGTAATCCCGTTGCATCAAACTTACCATTGATGGTAACTTTGCCATCAATGGCAACTACCATGGTTACAGGGCTCAACAGTCAATCAAGATCAAGGTTTCCATGGTAGCTACCATTGATGGCAAAGTTACCATCAATGGTAATTTTTGTGCAATGGGGCCTGGACCCTGACAACAAAAGACTTAGCGCTTCGCACACATCACTTCATACTCCTTCTAAGTTCAATTTGACATGTTTTAGTTTTGTTTCGGGACCACCCTGTGCATCATTACGGTATGTATTTCAATACAGTACTAACAATGCAAGCTTAATGGAATGTAAGATTTTGGCTTCATGAACAACCGTTGATGTTGAGGTTTGCATGAAATTTGAGTGCATATGTGAACTGGTCTATTGGAAAGCAGTTGGCTTATTAAAAGAAATAATTGTACATTTATAAATATTGATTCGTCTGAGGTCATGTGTGATTCCATGTAACTGTTAGATTGAGAATGTGTGTGAAGGAAGAACAAAACGGGCAAGATCCGTAGCAAACTGGTTGAAGAAATAAGGAGAATCAAAATCCACTGAAGAAAGATGAGATGTGGGGATCAGAAGAGAATCAAATATAAAGTTTAGTTCTGGTCATGTGATTATATTGGGAAAGAAACTGTCCGCAAGCAATTGGGAAGGTTGATCATGTAGCATATAAGGATTGGTGTATCCGGAGTGTTGGCTCAGTCAGTAGAGCGTCCGCCTCACAACCGGGAGGTCGTGGGTTCGAACCCCGGCCACATCGTACCAAAAGACGTCAAAAGATGGGAGTTGTTGCTACCTTGTTTGGCGTTCAACAATAAGGGATAGAGCAACGTCAATCTTACCAGAACTTAACTTTCTCTTTAAAGATAAAGACCAGTTATGGTCATGCGATTGCATTGTGAAAGAAATGTGGAATCAATCAGAAAAGGTTAATCATCTAGCATATAGGTATTGGTGTGTACTGCAAGGTTCTGAAATCATCAAAATGATAAGAAATTTGGCCCAGTCTTGATAAAGCTACAAGCAGTGTACACAGAAAGATGTATATGGGACTATCCTCACACGTGTGTGACACATGCATTATATCTATCAGGCCCAAGTAGATATAATAATTTACCAAATATATCAATTAGTAGGCGATATCTCGGCAAAATTTGTATGATCACATCTTAGTCAAAACGTATTCTTTCACATGGTTGGTAATAAGAGCTTCCATTTCATTTTTTGAGAGGGGGGCGTTTCCAAAACTGGTCTTTACCTTTAAGATATGAATCAAGAATGACAGAGGTAGAATGGTTGAAAGGGCAGAAGGTACAGGTGATAGAGAATGATAACAAAGTTGTGTGTAATTGGATGGAGAGAATGGGAATTAGTGTGAAAGATATGAACGGGCAGAGAGCCAGAGATAATCAAATCCACAACAATGTAAATTATGAATGAAAGAGATAGAATCAATGACATAAAGGGTGCAAGATTATTATTGATAGAGATCATGATGTTGATGACTGAAAGGGCTCTTAATAGTGCTGATAGAAAATAGGGTCAGATTTGAAAGGCGAAGATGTGCACATGTAGGCGTAATGTACGAAGGATACTGTACACTTAAAAAAAGCCCCCCCCCCCCCCCCCCAAAAAAAAAAAAAAAAGAAAAAAGAAAAGAAAAGAAAGAAAAGGGAAAGGTGTTTTCTGAATGGTGCATGCCATGTCTATTTGAAATGGATGTAGGACAGATTGTCAAATAGCAAAAGTATGTAGGATATTAATGAAAAAACTAGTGCTCTGTTTTAGGGCTAAATTGATCACATGTTGTTCTTCAAATTGGCAACTCTATAATGTTTATACAGCTCTTATAAGATCTAACATTTCTGTAAAAAATATATCTGGGTAGGAACTTTTTTTGTGTGTTGAAATAGTGGCAATTTTGTTTTTGTATCAAAGGGCAAAGATTTTGGACCTCTCTTTGTATTGCCAATGTAAGGACTTTAAAGCCTATTTTGTTTTTCAACATTTCTGGCATCTAATGCAATATACCGGTAATCATTAAACAAAAATGGATAGTTTGTGCAGAAGTTTCCACCTGTTCTACTCATGGATCCGATATTTTTTAGGGCAGAATCAAAGTTATTGAGCCAAATGAAGAAAATGAGGTACGGCCGTCTGAAAAGGGTTGAGGTAAAAGAAAAGAAACAACATGGTAAAGAATGAAAGATTTAAAAATATGAAGGAAAGAAAGGGAGTCAATTTCCTAAAAAGGAGTAATATATGATTGACAGATGAAGAGATGTGGAAGACAAAACAGATAGCTAGAAATTAGATGTACAGTGGAACCTACTTAAGCGACCACCTGTCTGTAAAGATTACTTTGCTCGTCTCCTTTGAGCGGTCTTTACAAACAGGTTTCACTTTATATGCAAGTTTTAAAGGATGCAAGCTAAGAAATGGAATAAAAATTATTAATGGTAGGAAGTATACATGAACAGGGGAGAAACAGAGATCAGAGAGATAGATTGAGAGGGAGAAGAAACTCTTGTTTCTGGATACTAGTTATCAGAATGAAAAGAAACAAAGCTTTCAGTATAAAGAGAAATTAATACATGTCCACGTATTCCAATAGTTGCAGAAAGCAAAAAACACGTTCACTCTTTACAGCCCCTCTTTAAGAAAGCTCTCAAGAATTGTTTTCCTCTTTCAGATCACTTTTACCATTTTACCTTTCATGTCTTCTTTCATCTCTTTCAATCTCATTTACTCGCTTACGCTCTCAAAAAACATATTTCAGTGTTTTAACTCTTTTCAGCCCCAAATACAGTAAGCCCTTAAAATTATCGTTTCTCTTTTTCATCACTTTTACCATTTTACCTCTCGTCTCCTTTCATCTTCTTCAATCTCGTTTACTCTCTAAAGCTCTCAAAAAACATATTTCAGTGTCTCAACCCTTTACAGCCCCAGTTACAAGTAAGCCCTTATTAATTGTACACTTTTCAAATCAATCTCTCATCTTTCTCTTTTCATGAAACATTTTGTCAATATATACACATCTTTACTTCATTGCCTAGACACGCATTTCACATTCACCTCTACTTCGCCATCTCTTCATTCTCTAAGAGTAGTTTTTGCATTATAAGATCTTTGACAGTTTACTGGTTCTGTCTGAAAATTTTGAAAAGAACAGTTTTAAATTTCAACCTTTTTTTCCTCCCTTTCAACAAAAACTACTCCTACAACACACTTTTCACACAGCAACTTTTAAAGACCAATTGAAACGAATTTCAAACACGCTTTACATTTGATGTTATTGTATTTTATCTGTAGGCATAACCCTCACATGGATGCACAGATGTTGATAGCAAACTCATGGTTCCTAGCATTACATGCTGCAACATTAATCCTGATTATCACACGGAATCAAAGATTTTACAAAACTCTTGTGAATGTTCTTCGTTTGATCCATACACCTTTAACACATAAAGATCTCACATAAATCACTATACAGTGAAGTTGAGTCAACATTTACAAAGTGCATCTTATCAAGAAACGTTGGTACAAAATGCTACGTTGCCTAAGAAATGATATTCATAAATGCCTCTTTTTCGTAGAATTTTACAACTTTTTTTTTGGTTATTTTTGTAAATTGTTATACATTTGTGGAAGAGTATTGCAGTTATCTTGTGGCGACGAAATAAAGAGCATGTTGTGAGCCGTCGACCCCAGGGAAGATACTAGGCTTTGGTGCTACTGCGGGTGCCATCAGTATTCTCGGAAGTCGTCATCAGCCTGGAGTTCGTCTTCCGCTTCGATGATCAACTTCCTCCGTAGCGGGTCTTACAAGATCTTACAGGACATCTACAACTATCATTACAACAATCATTTAGGCAAAGGCACTGCTAGCAGAATATGCCCACTAAAATCCCTCTTAAGAAGCTGCATTAACATATGGTACTGACTTGGTGTGTGCCCTGCACAAAACAATGAATATTTACATATATAGAGAGCCCAACATAAACCAAGGACTTGTATAAACTGTAAATTAATCAAACTTTTGCTTTTGTCTGCTCCTAATTTATTCCCAACCTCTTTGTACTGTTAAAAAGGGATGATGATGTGTAGTGAAGATCTTTGATTAGACATGGGAGTAAATAATGCACAAATACATACATCTTCAGACCTCTCGGTCTGTCTCAACAATCCCATCTGGTTATCTTTCAACTGGCTACAAAACCGTTTAGATTGACTTTGTACGAATGATATTGTTTTTCACACACATCGATCTCTTTCAACGTTGGTAATATTAATTAGTACTACCAAAATACCACATTCGCTGCCAATTCTACAACTCAATCAACAAGCAATTTCTTCGAAAGAGACAAAAGCCCCTCTAGCTATGAATAAACTAGCCAATTTGAGTTGCTTTCCTCAGAATTGTAGCCATGATCCAATGGTCATGTGATATACCCCACCCTTTTTCGTCTTCATAATAATATTAAATCAGAAAAATATCTTTAAAAAAATCTAGCTAAATTGGAGAACAATGTACAAGGGGGAGGAGTAGAAGAACAATGGAGAGCTAAGCGGTCTTCTCCTGTTCAATTGCTGTAGGAGAAAGAGAAAAAGAGAACAAGACGATATATTAACAGCTTGCATTCTCTCATCAAGGTTTATCTACATCCCAAGTTCTGCACCTGTATAATAGCTCTTTCACTATAAACCAGAACATTGTATTCTGATAATTGTAATGCATAGATTAACAAAAGATATTTAAATTAGGTAGCTGAGCCAAATATAGTGGCACGAAAAGAAGCATCTGGAATGCAAAATGCGTTTTTGTTGAAAATCTGAATTTGATCACATAGAGGTAGAAACCTTAGAACCACTTTGTTAGGATACTGAGCTAGATTCTATATCCAATCTTGATTGAAGCATAATGTTGGCTAAACTTTCAATCAATTTTGACACACAATGTCACCGACTATTATGCGTTTAGCTTTCTGGACGCCTCTTATCGTGCTACTTCATTTTGTTAAGCTATGGGTGTGTTGGCTTTCTGCAAAGGGCTCTTTCCATGCAGTCCGACTATCAAATTTCCCTGTACAGCTATAGGTAAATGAATCTTCTCGTCAAGTCCACCATCACCTCAAATCTTTGTTCAGTTTATGAATAGCTTCATAACACAAGTTAAGCCTGCCCCCCCCCCCTCACGTAGGCATATGACGGACGATTGATTGCATCGAAATTGAGCATTTATTAGGGGTATTAGGGGTTCCAGTCCAAAATCAAGAAGTCAAGATTTTGTATCCAGAATCCTACAACCTAATAAAATGTTCAATAAAATGTTCGAAAAGCAAATCTAGGTCATTTTGTACCTAGAACACGAGTGTCTCTGGCTCCAACCATTTTCATTAAACTATTTTGATTGGAAGAAAGATGCCATTAAAACACCATGGTGCTATTGATTCCCGCTGCAAAGCAATAATTTGACTTGTAGGAAGTCTTTCCTTTAATGACTGGTGTCAGGAGTGGGATCGATGTGGACCAAATAGGGTTTCCCTAGTAACTTACTTTCTTTCGTTGGTAGAGTATTCTTCTCCTCAGTCTCAGTTTTCTTAAGTTTTGTCTTGTCGAAGCTTGAGACTGCGCTGACGTCTGGTTTGTCGGCCATGGCTGTGAGATTATGTCTGTGAAATAATAGTAAATGATCATTATAGAATGGCCTGAGAAAAGAACTCTCGAAAAATTCATACTTGTATAACTATATACAACTTCGCAACTCTATACACAACGGAAACGCTCTCGGCAGTCTCGCCTGCATAACGCAATTCAATATGATAAACCAGAACGTCAATGACGTAGCGCTCATCCGCATCTCGCCACAACATATATCATAAATTTTATGTGGTACACTTTTGAACTGGTCAAAAAATAAAATTTGATGCCCTGGAAGGGACATAATTTCATTTCATTTGCATAAAGTACCATAAATAATCAATGGAGCAAAGTCTCACAATTCTGTGTAGAAGTTTAGTGTTCCAAATTTAGTTCTACCAGATAAGGCAAACCAAATCAAAATCGGTCAAGAAATGAGGGAAAAGAAGCAATTTTTGTTATTTTTGGAATAAATTTGCATAAATTACCATAATTAATTAATTAATGGAGAACAATTTCAAAATTTTGTGAAGATTAGTGTACCAAAGTTAGCTCTACAATATAAAGCAAACCAAATCAAAATCGGTTGAGAAATGAAGGAGAATCCTTTTTTGTTATTTCGAATAAATTTGCATAAATTAGCATAGATAATGAATTTCACGATTCTGTGTAGAAATTTTAAATCCCCCTCCTAGCCCTATCATAATTATGAAACAATCAGAACCAAAATCGGTTGAAAAATAACAAAGAAGAAGCATTTTGAAAATCTTGATGTTGATGCCACAACAAAGTCTAAGTTTGTTGACCTTAAATGACCTTTGACCTTAACTTAGTGACCTGAAATTCTACTCACATGATTGGGGAGACTTGATAACCCTATAGTCCAAGTTTCATTGACCGAGAACTTGTACTTTAAAAATTATATCAAAAATTCAAAAACTTAACCTTAGGTTAAGTTTTTGATGTTGACGCCGTCGCCGGAAAAGCGGCGCCTATGTCTCGCTTTTTGCTACGCAGGCGAGACAAAAATGCCAGTAGTCAAATATCTTATTATCGAAGGTACTTGTTGGGTTACTAGTATTTGGCTCTCTGATGCACACAACTATCTATAATATAAGAGCACTGTTTATTCACAACATAGAAGACTGCATAAAGAACAGTGGCAATATTTATTATGAAATAAAATTGCAAGAGTGGGTAAAAAATTTGAGATCATCTAAATTTAGCACCTGTACAAAAGCATAAAGATGGCGCATTTCTTCCCTTTGCACCCCCCCCCCCCCCCCAACTTTAAAATCTGCAAGTTCAACTTTTTTTAAATTACTTCTTCAGTACATGGTTTACAAACCCCAAAATGGCCAATTTTAAGCATGGTCAAGCAAGACAATAATGGGGGGGGGGGGGATATTTCAGTGCTCACATATAACTTTGGTTTTGTTGTTGCTTGTTCAAAAATATTGAATATCATCTGGTGCTATAGACTAGTTTAACAACTTGGAAATCTCTGTTAGAATTTTTTGGGGGTGCTCAACTAGCCCCCTCCCAAATAGAAATCAATAAATATGGTAAAGTCTCAATTGTCAAGGGATATATGGCCAAGTAAAATTCAATTTTCTTTTTTTTATTTTATTGACTTTTGTTATGGTTCTGAATCAAATAAAAAATCTCACAACATCTGTGAAGTCTTAAACATGAGGTAACAATTTGTTTCTTTATCTTAACATCGATATAATTAACTATCTCCTAGTTTTGAATCTCTATAGAATGAAGTGTATGTTTAAATCAAATTAAGACAATAGACATTTTGGTAAAATATCAAAAACTTGTTTTCAGTAGCCTAATCAATGCCCTTAGCAATATCATGCTGAGCCAGAAACATCAGGTGTAATGTACACGAGACTTGAGAGTTCAGAGTATATACAGTCAAACCTGCTTTAGTGACCACCTGTCTACAAAGACCATTTTTTTGTTTCCCTTGAAAATGGTTTCTTATTGAAAGAAACCCGTCTACAAAGACCACCTGTCTACAAGGACCTATTTTTGTGGCTCCTTGGGCGGTCGCTGTAGACAGGTTCGACTGTAATAGAATTTTGCACATTGACCCTGTCTAGTCAGCGTACGAGACGGATAAGCCTTAACCTGTAAAAAGATGTAAAAATCAATGCCTACGCGCGAGCAGATAACCGTTATAAACCACAAGCAGACAATGAAAAAGTCAACACCGTCACGATATATGTACGCACAACTCTCGTGATTGTGTGGCCAAGTGAAAACCAGGAAGTGGTCCGGTAAAGGCCTTGACGAACCACTGGTAAGAATGGTACCAGGGCGTGGCTAGACGCCGCGCCAGCTCGTATCAGAGGTCAGAGTGGGAGAAGGCGATGTGTAGGACCTTTTCCGAAATTAAAATTACATAAACCAACGCAACTTAAATTGCTGGATGGGAGTAGTCGAACGGTATTGTACATGTAGTTGTAGATAATCCCTCAATTCAGCAATTTTTGACTAAGCAGACCCTTTCTGAAATTTGGGGGTCGCGGTCGAGACGACGGCAGAACAAGAAAATCAAAATGATCGAAGTTGTCAAACAAAATTCTAAATGTCAAACTCAAAGATAGAAGAAAATGCCATTACAGATAACACCAGTTTAAGTGTTTTAAAGCGGCCTAGTAATACCTGTTATTTTTCCAGCTCAACTCTATAAGACTAAAAGAATATTTGCAAAAATTAAGCAAGGAATAGAAGTAAAAGATTCTCACCTGTTATGAGTAGAGGAGGTCGAAATGTCGCGGCACCTAATAACCAAATGTACCGAAAATGGTGAGCTTCGGAATATATGGTGGTACAACGTGAGATCGAAAGAACCGACTGCTGTGCACTGAATGCATGCATTGGACATTATGCTCCGCCTCGTTTTTCTGTTTTCAGATGCAAATTACCGGAAATAATGCAACCACTGCACGCACTCACAGAAAAGACCCCGCCCATCTTAGACCTAGCCCTACAGATGGCGCTGTTTAACATCTTGTCAACTTTGAAAGTGTGCGTATCATTGTTGGTGCTCTGGTACATTTTTTTTGTTGGAGTTTTTATACCGAGTTTTGCTTTAAAAATATTGGAATAAAGCAACGAACGTAGAAACGACCACAACAATAACAATGGTAGAAACAGCAACAGCAACATAATACAAATATTCTCATGGAAATATATCACAACACAGGTTATTATCATTCATTTGAGTTCATAAGGGATCAACTGCGGAACACACCACTATCAAAGTTGACCAGATGCTTATTGGTTGACCAACACTTCACCAAAAAAAGTTTTTCCAAAGATTTAAATTTGAATTGAATTGAATTGAATTAAATTAAATCAAAGTGTTTTACTCTTCAAGTTAGTTTCATGAAAAATCCACGAGACCCCGGAAAAGCCAGTTTACGGTTGCATTCTGAGCATGAGCAGATAAAGGTCCTTGCAGAACAAATTGTGAAATGCACGGAGACGAAATACTGGATACGTGCTCATGAAAGTTATGTAATCATTATTCATTTATGGACTCCATGATGGAAGTATTCTTTGAAAAGGGGAAACAAATAGCACCTCAATCGCTGTAGGAGTGATTATTTCAAAATTTACAAAGTGGGACCTCTTCATGTTTTGAAGATCTGTGGATATTCGGGTCTTTGCAGTAGTAGGCCTAATGTGCTAACCGTGAACTGGTCTATTAGCCACACTGAGTTGTAAATTAGGCAAAATGCTAAAATTTTAGGAGTCCGAGCTGAAGTGGAATTTGTATATTGATGAGCTAATGAAAAGATATAATAGAAACATCCAGGCGCGTACGCAGGGGGGGGGGGGGGGGGGGGGGGGGGGGGGGGGTGTTTGGGGGGTTAAACCCCCCCCCCCCCTTTGGTATTGTTACGTGTGTAAACCCCCCTAAAATAACCCTAACCCCCTCCCACCCCCCTTTGGATTTTTTTTTTTTTTTTTTTTTTTTTTTAATTATCAAAAAACGGAGCAAAATGTCAAATTTTCAAATTTCGAGACCAAAAAAAAAAAAAAAAATGTCCTCTTACCCCCCCCCCCCCCCCCCCCCCCCCCCCCACTGAGCGACTTTTCGGCTGGCTGAGTCGTTGCGATTTTTTTTGGACTCCCTAAAAAAAAAAAAGTGTCCGCTTACCCCCCCCCCCCCCCCCCCCCCCCCTTTTTTTACTAAATTTACTAAATGTAGAGCAGTGGTCTCGTAATCTGGTGACCCGGGTTCGAAACCAAGGCGATGCGCTAGTGCCCTTAATTTGGTAAGGCATTAATCCTCATTACCAGGTCCCTTGGAGAGGACCTAAAGCCGTCGGTCGTCTGGTTGCTTGCATGCTTTCTTAGCAGTCAGGTAAAATAACCACCACCATATAAATGTGTGGTTAACTAATTAAATGTTCGAAATAAGTTGGGCAGATGTTACTGGACAAACGCACGTCGGGCAACAAAAAAAATTTTTTTTCACGAAGTGACGGTAGTGAAAAAAAATTGCATTCACTTTGCGTTACGATTTTCCTCACTACCGTCACTTCGTGAAAACAAGGACGAAATATGGAACAATAGTGTTGAATTCTTACAGGACTGTGGACTGTGGATCACAAGGTCCGCGGTTCGAGTCCCGCCGCCGCTTATGTCCTTTTATATAATATAATATTTTATCCAACTTATTTGCCCAACTTGTGTCTAATATGCTACAAATTATGATGATAATTGGGTGAATTTCTGATTGGGTAAAGTTTTGTTGGTTAAAAGTTGGGTATTTTCTGTTTATCCGGCAACACTGGGTAAATCATGCAAAATCTTTAATTTACTCAACAGTTGGTTGGACAATATTATAATCGCCCTCATGTTGGGTAAAAATTGGGCAATTTTTTGCCCAATATTTTTTCGAGTGTACATGCATTTTGAATGAACTTGATTTTCCTAATTTAGACGCGTGTTCAGCTAGAGTTCCTGATTTTTTACAAAGCTTCACGTCTGTTGCCGTTCGAAATATCGTCAGATCAGACCAAAATCGTCGGTCGAGCATTTCGAGAGCGCCTTTTCTTACATTAAATGCAAAACGCATAACAGAAATGACGACCTCCCATGTCGCTTGCATGGGTGTAAAACTCGAATCCTATTATAACCACGAGACCAAACGGGATTTCCTTCTGAGTTGGCCTGTAAATTATGATCATGATCAACCTCCCAACTTGCGACAATCGTAAGAAAGAATAAGAAAATGGGATGAAAGAAAAATCATCTGATTACGATGACCCGATCGTTCATGAATTTTAAAAACGACAACAGACGTCAACATAATTATCTACAAAAATGCACATTCTTAAAGCTTACCTGCACTAGTTTGACCAGGAGGGATTAGACCACACAGCAAGGTCACTGACATGTGGCTATCTAATCAACTCAGCTCTCTTAACAGAAGAAATAGAGGATCATGGGGACCAACAGGCACCGATCTATAGGAATTTTTTTAAATATATAAGTAGCTACCAGTAGGACTAGTACGCCGGACAAAAGATATGAAATACAACATGCCTAATATTTTGCAAATTGCTCAGTATCGGGTGTGCAAGTTATACAAATTATGAATGGTAAATACCCCCAGATACTCAGCAGGATCCTCTATTACCGTCGTCATGTAGAACAGAACAGAATAATATGGTCAATAGGTATGAATAATCCCAGACTGTTGGACATAATAAATATTATAGCTTTGACTATTTTATTTTTAGATAAGACAATGAATCCCAATGCATTAACAACAACACTATCCCGCTTTTATAGTATAGCGCTTAATACATCAACGATATCACTATACAGATCATTACCCGGTCATCAGATTCAGGCTTGCCCGCACACAATGTATGCACATTTTCCACTCCCTAGGGAGCATTCCAGCCAGGCGTTAGTTTACAAACGCTCACAATGCTGAGCAAACTACTTTTTTTTCCGCATACTACCGGGTACCCATTTAACACCTGGGTGGAGAGTGGCAAAATGTAGATTAATGTCCTGCCAAAAGAAGTTTCTATGTCCGTATACCTTGTGATCTGCAGTCGGGTGACTTATCCACTAGATCACAACACATCTACCTGTATAACATAGCTTTGATATTATAATAAACTTAATACTTTTAATGTCGAATCGTAAATTTTTTCCTCTGCATTTTATGTAACATAGTTATTCCACCCACAGATGCATTTTGTGTTTGTTTGTTTGTATTTTACGTGCAGATACGTCAGTACTGTTGGACAGCTCTCATTGGGTAAAAGTTTCCTGCCGTAGATGGCGCTGTAATAAGCGACACTAGCATCTATACACCAAATTGCCAGCTGCCTGGAAGATTAAGAGAATTTGCAGAGGGAGAGTTGATACTCTCAGTATGGAATGAGATGGGAAACAGTTTAAAGATGTTTCAGTTTCTTAATATGCAATGGATTGATGTGTTGCTTGGTTTCAGAAAAAATATTAAAGATAATAAATAATTGTTAAATCATGTATTGATTTTGGTCAAATATATGATTTACAGTAATCGTAAAAATGGAAAGTTCCCAACTAGTAAAGAAATATGTAAGGCTGTAGAGAACTCAAAAAAAGTTGAACGTGAAAAAGAAAAATTAAAGGACAAACTGCCAATACATTATAAAAAATGGGAAAATGTTACCCCTTAAGGCAGGGGAACTGATTGTATATATAATGTAATTCCTGTTCACTCCCTCACTTTCTCATCGATCCGGACACTTATCTACTATCGTGTTTGCTTGTTTTTTATATTTTATATTTTTATTTTTTTAATAACGGTATAGTTACAGACCTCCACTGCTACAAGACCCTGATATAGTTATAATGAAAAATGCACCATATCATTATTATGTAAATATAACAAATTCTGTTATCATGGGTTATGAAGCAGCACCTTCACCTTATACTTTTTGTTTATGCAAGAAAATCTTTGTTCAGATTGCTAAATTTATATTGAACTAATTATTTTGCATAGAAGAATTATGTTGTAAAAATTGTTCCTTTTTATAATGTTGTATCCAACAATATTAATATGAAGTATTACCGTCACCTTTTCCTTTTTTAAAGGAATTGTAGCACATTCTGTACACTTGATTGAATGTGTGCTATTTAGTTTGGATATATACTTATGGAAAATATTTTTAAAAATATGTTTGTATTTATAATGAATGAGACAATGTACTACATGTATGTTTATACTGTAAGAACAATTGTGTTCCTATTTATCATTTTGTATAATTATGAAAATCTGAAAAAAAGGCAAAAAAGCTTTCAAAAAAAAAATGCAGCCGCGCAAGCGCCTCGGTTTCTCTGGCCAGCGAAGCGAGCCAGATTTTAGAGACTCCAACAGCGCGGCTACATGCAGTGCCGTATCACTGACCCGTATCGGCACTTGCATCATTAATAGTATAAAGGGATACTAATCATTAGAATAATGCAGAACCATCTATAGACAGAGTTTGGCCAACCCGGGTTCGAGTTGGATGACTACTGCCATGGGTGTCGATCCCGGGGGGATGGGGGGGGGGGGGATATATCCCCCCAATATTTCAGGTGGGGGGGGGGGGGAATGACCTGTACAATCATCCCCCCCCCAATAATTCACCTAAAAAAAGAAATTAAGAGAAAAATTTATGATGAGAACCCGATGAGAGTGGTTAATGGTTATTACTCGCAAGATGACCGTAAATATACACATTTTTTAAAATCTCATTTTCATAATACATACATATATACGAGGTAAATGAGACAACCGTATATGAGAAGAATAAATTGAATTCTCGCTCATACGGCTTCATCAGGAATTGACGAATTTATTCAATTTGTTCAATCAACAGCATCATAGAAATGCAGTGCGCCAAATGCAAAGACGCAGCGTTAAAAAGCAACGAGCTAAATGTTAAGCGCGAAGCGCAAAAGTAGCAATCTGCAACATCAGACAATCCTGGATAATGTAAACATAGATGAACTCTGTGACAAATTCGTGATGAGATTGGAGACAAGGAGAAAGATTTTCGGAAGTTAGTATGACTTATAAGATAGTTCTCTAGTTGTTATGTTGTTTCCGTTCACCCTTTTAAAAAATCACGTCATTGTATCTTTATTTTTATTTTTTTTACTCATTTTATTTCCAGATATTTTTTTTCTTCATTTTTGGAGAACGAATATTATGTCACAACTTATTTTTGTTTATTGAAAAGCTGATGGAGGCCTATGTAACTGGCGTATTTCATACAAGTGATTTATAAATGTTCGTGATATCACATGATTTTCAACAAAATTCGCGTTTCTCCATTTCTGTTGCAAACTGACACATTCCCAAATAGCCAGGAAGAGCATATATTTTGTATAGTCACTAATGGGCCTAATTAGTGGCCGTTAACACTAACAGTAGTATACCATTCCTTTCCAGAAGCTATTGCGACAAGCACTGCCGGGAGATAACATGCTACCCACCATTCGGGCTGTGCATGCAACGATTTGCAAACGAACGTTCCATTCGTACATCATGTGGGGAAACTGAATTCAGACAAGGATTAATATAGAGAACAGTACAACGAATCGTCTTCTTTCTCTAATAATTTAGTGAAACGGCAAAGCTTCCGCGCTTTGCGCGGGAGGGGGGGGGGCAACTGAATTCAGACTAGGATTAAGAGTTATAATTAAATGAAACGTCAAAGTACAGGATACAACGAATCATCTTCTTTTTATTATAATTTAATAAAACGTGAAAGCTTTCGCGCTACGCGCGGGATGGGCGAAAATGATTTTAGACGTGGATTAAGAGTAATAATCAAATGAAACGTCAAAGCTTCCGCTTTGCGCGGGAGGGGGGCAACTGAATTCTGACAAGGATTAAGAGTCGAGAATGGTACATCGAATCGTCTTCTTTCTTTGATAATCTAATGCAACTTCAGAGCTTCCGCGCTACGCGCGGAGGAAGTGGAACTTGTTCAAACATTAAGGATTAAAAGTTGAGAATGGTACATCGAATCGCCTTCTTTCTCTAATAAGTTAATGAAACGTCAAAGCTTCCGGGCTTCGCGGGGGAGGGGGGAAGCTCCCCCTTCCCTGCACCCAACCCCTTAGCTTTGCGTGCTCACTACCGCCCCCCTAAAATGAAATCCTGGCTACGCCCTTGGGGAGGGGTGCAACCTGCCACACGCTTCTACCTCTTGGTTGCTTTGACCCATTGCCGAAAATATTTTGGCACCTATCATCCCCCCCCCCCCCCCCAACCACGGATACAAATCGACACCCTTGACTACTGCTTAGTTGGGCAACTACAAAACAAAAGAATTATACGCCATGTTGTGAACAGTGAAACCATGAAACCAAGTTGGCCAAACTCTGTGTATTGATGGCTCTAGCATGTAAGAGTGCATGTACTCCATCATAGTTAGACTTAGAGCTGAGTCTGTATATCTCATGATGCCCGTCGATAATGAGATCAGTGAATAAATCCACAGGAATACAAACGAATGGTTATTTCCATCATGCACTTTTTCTTTTTTGTTTGTTTTCATTTATTTTTCTTGGGGTGGGGATTTCTTGCTTCATTACAAAATTATTATTATTATTATTATTATTATCGTTGTTATTGTTATTGTCATCATCATATCATTATCATTATCAATAATTATATTATTATTATTATCATTATTATTAGACCTATCATTACTTTGCCAATTAATTAATTGTTTTCAATTACAAATTAACAACATCTTTTTGGTTCTAATTTCTAAACAAACGAATTGATGGAGTGGGCCTTCTTTTTCTTCTTCTTCTTCTTCTTCTTCTTCTTCTTCTTCTTCTTCTTCTTCCCCTTCTTCTTCTTCTCCTTCTTCTTCTTCCTCTTTTTCTTCTTCTTCTTCTTCTTCTTCTTCTTCTTCTTCTTCTTCTTCTTCTTCTTCTTCTTCTTCTTCTTCTCTTCTTCCTTCTTCTTCTTCTTATCTTTAAAGGATCATGATAGACAGTCTACATATCATGAAGATGAACCAATATATCAAGCGGTGTAAGGAAGACAAAATTAGGTTTAATAGTACGAGGGTAAAAGGCGATGCCCCAGGGGCAGAGGTGGCCCACCGGGGGGGGGCACAGTGCCCCACTTTTTCACGAAACCTATCCCCAAAGTGCCCCTTTTTACATGGGGAAAGTGCCCGTAACTTTGGAAGAAGTATCCCTTTTTACATAGGAAAAGAGCCCCTATTAATTTGTAAAAGTACCAATTCCCCTTTTCACTTTTGATAAGTGTCCCTTTTATTTTGTTTTTGTTTATTTCCACTTCCAACAAAATAAAATGATGTTTGCGGGATTGCATTGTACATAGTAAAACAATAAAAATTAACAATATATTTGTAATTGGTCCACAGGGTACAACAGGCATATAAAACAGGTTGGTCAAGGAAGGGACTGCTGAAAAGCGGGGCTTGTAGATTGCAGCCCCCTATATCTTATAGTTGCAAAAAATAGCATATTAATAATAAGGGATTGAACGCACAAATACATAAACCAAATAGACATAAAAGGAGTGAAAGGGATAGGGAAAGAAGGGAGACTCTTACTTATAACACACACCTTTATTTTAAGTCATGCCCCTTTTCCCTTCGACAAGTTCCAATGTTCCTTTGCAATAAGTATCCATTTTTCAATTTCGTAGGATTTGGTAGTATAATGCTAAAGCAATATATTGTATGGTGTATACAGAAAAACAAATATTGAAATCATCCCTGATAATGTAATAAAAATGTAGGGGTATATACCATTGTTTAAAAATTGTATATTTCCGGTTTGAGCTTTCACTTTGGACGTGCCCCTTTTCCCAGAAAGTGCCCCTTTTTGTTGATACCCGGGCCCTCACTTTTTAAGTCGCTCCGCCGCCCCTGTAATTTATAGTCCCTTAAAGTTCTCTGGACTGTCAGTGTGAACTACATTTGCTGGAAGGTATTTGAATATGTAAAACGAGATAGTTGCAGAGGATTGAATATTTATTTTGGTAGGCCTCACAACAATGCCCGAAAATAATATTGGAACTGGAAGCATGATAATGTGTGTACCCGAAAGACAAACTTCTGAGCCTGCGCACAATATTATGCAAATTAGGGTGATGCGGTCTTTGTGAGATGGTCTTCCTGTTGAAGTGTTTGTTTATTCAGTTATAGATAATATTTATGGAGGATGAGGTCAGATAATTCCAGAAGTTTTATTTGAGGAAACATTAAAGAAAAAAAATGAAGAATTTCTTTCTTGTTTAAGTTTATTCGACATGGTTTAGAGGACTTATATTCCTACGCGGGTATCGATGACGTCACGAGGTCTGCTAACTAGGGCTGCATAATTAGGTAGCCATTTTCATTTTCGATGCGTAGTTTGGGACTTTCGGATTTCTTTGTAACACCCGGATTGCTGATAATCCTGATAAATTTACTGTAGGCACAGGAGACAATGGGGGATGCGACTACAACTACCACTGCCACCACTGGTAAATCTCAATAATTTAGATATTGTTAATTTATTATGAATTTTGATTTTATTTTGTTTTATTTTCATTTGTTGAAACTGGAATGAATGACGATGATGATAAAAAAACATAGCCGGCGAAGTGCGCGGCGCGGCGTGGCGTGCTGTGCAGTGAGTGATTGGCTTGTTATTGCTTGTCTATTGTTGTACATTTCTGTGATGTGATGATATTTGGTCGAGTTTGTGGTTATCGGGGCCAAGCTCTGCACCCTCAACTTATTAGATTTGACTATGATTGAGTTAATTGTTTGGTATTATATTTAATCTTTTTTGTACTATTGTAGGCAATAAATATTGTGAAAAATAAGCCACTTTTCAACTTGAAAGTTGAAGTTGAGTTTGCAAAATTTTGCACACATGATCCGGACAGTGTCAGTAGGGGTGCTGGTCCGAGAATGAGGATTGTCCGCATAAACAAGGATATTCTCGTAAACTCGGACAAACTGCGTCCTAAAAAATACAGACGCGTTCGCAAAAACAAGGATATTCTCGTAAACACGGACAAACTGCATCCTCAAAAATACAGACGCGTCCGCAAAAACAAGGATTGTCTGCATTTTCGTTGACGCTTCGGATTTCCGCTTCGACCATTGATTTTCTTGATGCAATTTACATTGACTTTGTACAGAGACTTTCACGTTATGAGCGATAAATCCTTGTGAAGACGGACCACCCATTAAAGTAGACGGTGACCTGGTGGTATTATATTACGTGGAATCCATCTTTGGCATTGCCAACGCGCGGATCAGAAACCTGAAACCTGCAGAGCGCAAAAGAAAATGAAAGTCTGCAAAATTGCAGACAAACAGTATTTTTCAGGAAGCATTTTGTTCGCGTAAACGATCCTCATTCTCGTTTATGCGCACGATCCTAATTCTCAGACCAGCGTCCCCATGTAACAAACTGCACAAAAAACTAACAGCTACATGTAAACTGTTTTGATGAATGCTGTCTGACTCGGATCTAATAATTTTAATCATGTAACAAAGATTTAAATTGTATCCAATTTGGCATACTCTCTATGACTAGTCTACACATGTTTTGCAATTAGAAGAGGGGCGGGTCAATTGACACCCCTCCCTTGTGCTCTTGAACCAGCCTGGCTTATTTGGTTATTTGACTTGCTTGAATAGATTTAGTGAAATAACATTTTATGTAAAATTTTATGTTATATTATCAATCTTTTGGCTGTTAGACCTTGAATCCGAAACATTTATTTCATGTGTGCATCACACTAAAATATATTGTAATGTAATGTATTTGAGCTGTTTTTGTCAGATTTTTGTTTAAAAAATCATGTTATAAAATTCAGAGGCCTTTGTTGTTTTAAAAAGATTTAATATCCTCTGACATAAATTCAAGTTTTTTTCTAGAGCTAAATTTGAAGTTTCTTTATGCTCCCATGATTAAACTCAATTATTTGAAACCGGTCAACCTATCAAAAAAGGAGTAAATTTGTAATTAAACAAATTGTAGAAAAATTTCCTTGTTTTAAAGCTGATACTCTAAGACAATCCCAAATACTGAGATAATTACATAAATAGAAAGCTTTTAACCCCCATAATAACACCAAATGGTGTCCACCCGACAAAACAAGTTTAGAATAATGAATTTATTCGAGTAAACTCTACCAAAATATCTAAGTCTGAAACCCGGAAGTGCACGTAGAGTCGGGCCTCTATCCGTGACGTCACGAACGGGAGTCATGGGCTCAGTGAGAGTGAATGGCAGTGATATCCCTACGTAAATGCTATTCTGTCAGAGCTTAGATTTGTTGTTGTTAAGGAGTATATTTGATGGATTTTCTGTTTTCATTTAAATGAAGAATAACGAAGCAACATTTTCCAGTCGCTGATTTCTTTTTATATCCTCATATTCACCTATTTGGTAGAGATTTAAGACGAGTTTACTGCTTAGGAATTAAAGTTAAATCGTGCACTTATGAATAGGCGGATGCATTATAAATTATTGTCATCAGATGTACATGAGCAGTTTTGTAAAACGAATAGGTCTAGAACTATGATAGTACTTATCATAGATGTGTGTGACTGCCTCAAAAAAGGATACAGTACCAGTTAAACATTTTATGTTGTAAAATATCAAACTTGAACGAGATCATGCAAGCGCGCTTCCTCTATAATATTTTGGCGAGTGATGCGGCTCTTGCATGAACGTTCGTGGAGCGAGCAGAATCGGGAGGTAAGACCAAGCCGCTGCTCTAGGCGCTGCTTGCTTGTGATGGAACGTACGTGCGCTAGTTATATGTTTATCGGCAATTGCAAGAGAATGAAAGTGACGTTGCCAGCTAAGAAAAACAACTAACAAAGACTTGCTCCTGACTACCGGTGTCAGAATTGGTAGATGAAGGATGTTCTGGGCCAAGGAAGGCGAAAGACATGGGAAAAAGGAAGAAGAAACCATCGGGAGATCGCTGCAGTGTATGGTAATGAACTGTGCATGGGTAGACAGCTACTGTTCACTCCGTGCCTGGGCCGATTTCAACACCAAAACAAAAATTACATGGTGAAAATATCGACTAATAGCACATCGTTGGCATGTATATGTCATCATTTTTAAAAGGGGAATTGATATTAATACTATGAAGTACTAGGGGAAGGTAAAGAATTGTACATAGAATTATGATTTATTAGACTTTTCAGCCTTTGAAACAAAAATATGCAGAAAATCGTATCACTCTGCACATGTTTGCTATGGAACATCCGGGTACGTGAATATACTCTCTCCCGGACGTGAGGTCATAAATAGTAGACCAGCGTCGTGACTGATTTTCTATGCAAAGAGAGGCGTATATTTTAGACATTTCAATTGAGGATTTCGAGTAGACAGAATTTTTTTGTGATATACTAAGTAATTGAAAAACTTAAAAATAACATATACTTGCCGTAGGTAACAAATTAAGGGACATTTATTTGCTTAGAGTATCAACTTTAAACACATTTGTCAGATTTTAAAAACTCATCTGAGTCCATACATTTTAATATTTAAAAGAGGGAGCTCTAGTCTTATGTTGTCGTGTTATTATTTTTTTTTATAGGCCTTGCAGAGCTGGCGCACAGAGAATACCAAGCCGGAGATTATGAAAATGCTGAGAAGCATTGTATGCAGTTATGGAGACAAGAGCCAGAAAACACTGGAGTTCTTCTACTGTTGAGTTCAATACACTTTCAGTGTAGGAGATTAGACAGGTATTTTACATTTTTAAAGAAATTCTGTGCTGAAAGATTACCAAGCTGATAAGGTAATTCCCATCAGGGTGGTTAATCAGAGTTTAACATGTAACAGTAACAGGTTTGAATTTGGATAGTACAGGTTTTAAAATCAGCTACAGTCTTGAATTTTCATTGTACAGGTTTGAAAAATCTCAGGATGATACTTATTGTCACCCCGCCCCATGAAGAAAAGAAATATTTGTAAAGTATTAGTTTTTAAATAATGTTTGAAAATGCTTCAAGTTATGGCTCAGATTGCAAAGGAGTGCATCTAACAATCCTTAGAGCTTTAAGCAAGCCCTGGAGCCTGTCTACAAGGGGATATTATTTACATACATGTACATCAATGCATTACTCCTTCCACGCTCTAATTATTCATTTTTTGTTTGTGTTTGTGTTTTTGTTTCTCTGTAACTGAAACAAACTTTTGCCAAAATGTTAGATTCATTAATAGGACAGAGTAGACATGTAGGTATATTTAAACAAGGGAGCAGTCATTCACAAACAAATTTGTTTGCTCGCCTTTCCTTCTAGATCTGCACATTTCAGTACTCTGGCAATAAAACAGAATCCAATGTTAGCGGAAGCATACTCCAATCTGGGGAATGTCTTTAAAGAGAAGGGTCAGCTGCAAGAAGCTCTTGAAAACTACAGGCATGCTGTGAGACTGAAGCCAGACTTCATAGACGGTTACATCAACCTTGCTGCGGCTCTAGTTGCTGCAGCCGACATGGAGGGAGCCGTCCAGGCGTACGTCACAGCTCTACAGTATAACCCGGTGAGTTTCTTCAGTAATTTTTTTTATTGCAATTTGTAAATTTGTTCATTTCGAGGGGTCAGTGACACAAAGACTTAACTCCATTTTTGCCATTTTGAGAAATAAGTGGTTTATGTGTCACTGAGCTCTTGGGCTTTAAGGAGTTAAGTCTATGTTTTACTAGCCATTGACTTCAATGGGGTGTTGGATGGAGTTGAGTCTTTGTGTTTCCTTGAAAGCCCACATTTTTCTGAACATTTTGTTTTTATGCCTCCGCCACCGAAGGTGGTGCCGGAGGCATCATGTTTTCGGGTTGTCCGTCCGTACGTCCGTACGTCCGTCCCGTTTGACCGTTATCACAATATCTCAAGAACCATTTAAGATATAAACTTAAGACTCGGGAATAGTATTTATCACCATAGGAAGACGATCTGATTAGATTTTGGAGTACGTAGGTCAAAGGTCACAGGTCACAGAGGTCAACTTATGAAATTCCTTGTATTGAGTTTGTTAGCGCGATATCTCAAGAACCATTTGAGATTTAAACTTCAAACTTAAGGATAGTATGTATCACAATAGGAAGACGATCTGATTAGATTTTGGAGCACGTATGTCAAAGGTCAAGGGTCACAGAGGTCAACTTATGAAATTCCATACATTGAGATTGTTATCATGATATCTCAAGAACCACTGGAGATTTAAACTTCAAACTTAGTGATAGTGTGTATCACTATAGGAAAACAATCTGATTACATTTTGGAGCACGTAGGTCAAAGGTCAAGGGTCATAGAGGTCAACTTATGAAATTCCATACATTGAGATTGTTATCATGATATCTCAAGAACCACCGGAGATGTAAAAACTTCAAATTTAAGGATAGTATGTATCACCATAGGAAGACGATCTGATTAGATTTTGGAGCACGTAGGTCAAAGGTCAAGGGTCACAGAGGTCAACTTATGAAATTCCATACATTGAGATTGTTATCATAATATCTCAAGAACCACTGGAGATTTAAACTTCAAACTTAATGATAGTGTGTATCACCATAGGAAGACAATCTGATTAGATTTTGGAGCACGTAGGTCAAAGGTCAAGGGTCACAGAGGTCAACTTATGAAATTCCATACATTGAGATTGTTATCATGATATCTCAAGAGCCACTGGAGATTTAAACTCCAAACTTGTTTAAATTGCTCTATGGCGGAGGCATCATTTTCGACTGCGCGCAGTCAAAATTCCATCTAGTTAAATACTCATTTTGGCAAAATATAGAGTTACGTCTTTGTGTTACTGAACCCTCGATTTCTGCTTTTGGATAAGCACCACCTGATGTCATTATTCATGCTATTCTGGCTTAAATTTTCATAAATACTCTTATTTGAAAATGTTTCTTGAATGGTTAAGTTACTACATTCAGTGATGTTTTCAATTGAGACAGCCATTGCCATACTGGGTGGAAACAACATCAAATTTAAGGAGGATCTTGTATAGCAGTGTCCAGTTTGTCATCATTCACAAACGTTTGTCTTAGCCTTATGGTCATTATAGTTCAACATGTTTTGTTTGACAGTTCAGATGATCATCTCTCATCATTTGGTGAATATAACAATGTCTTATTACCACATCTTTTTTTGACAGGATCTTTACTGCGTTCGTAGTGATCTAGGCAACCTCCTCAAGGCACTCGGTAGACTAGATGAAGCAAAGGTAAGGTATCACCACAGGTTTGCAATGCCCTTTCTAAGGTTTGTCTGCCAAACAGAAATTGACCTTGTCTAATAATGCAACCAAAGTATGCAGTCAAATTGAGAATAATATAACAAATTTAAAATGGAAACTTTTTTTTATTGAATACCTCGAATGCTTGCAATTTTATGTTTCCGTAACTTTAAAAAAAATCTTTTCAAAGTAGATAAATTGATTTTTGATGCTGGGAAAAAAAAGGCTTTTGTATTCATTAATATATGTAGATGTAACAAATTCCACAATATTCTATAAAATCTATTTCATGACTGATTTGCTTGTGAAATACATGTTCATTCATTCATCATAATTGCATGTCATCTCATGGGATTGGCGGGTTAGGAGGAAGATATCATTTTGATGTGAAAGGTTCTGTAAACTAAAGACTGGATGTGAAAGGAAGGGTGGATACCTGATCTTTTGGATTCCCTGAAAGCATTGGTAGCCAGTCTACAGGTTGACAGTGGCTCATTTCATGCTGCTGTTGCTGCTGCTAAGCGCTGCCTTGAAGCCTTTCATCATGTCATCATGGGGGAGCTGTATCCAAAGTGGTTTGTGCGAATCTTCATCCTGGCTTCTGTGCTGCCGCTGCTGCTACTGCTGCTAAGGTTACTAGATTACTGCTCAATGCTATGCTGCCTTGCCTTGCCTTGCGCCTGCTTGCGTGCTGGTTGCAGCGCTTTGTGTGCACGCAGCGTGGATCAGCTTGAATTGGAAGCAGAGCTACAATCATCACGACCAAGCTGATTCATCCTTGCAAAATTTTGTTTCCTCAGTGCCCGAGTATTTATTTATTTAATGCACACATAGAGTTAAATGTCTTTTATTCAATGTTGAATTTGAAAATAAGATTTCCTTGAAGGAAAAAATTGTTAGTGCAATTATTTACTTAAAAACATGTGAAGTTAATTTGTGATTTATCCTCAAAAGTTGGGTTCGATACATACCAACATAAGACTCCATGCCCTAAGGAAATGAAATCGCGTAGATGCTAGATAAGTGCTGCTGCTGCCTTGCTATCAACAGAGAATTCAACAGATGGACATCGTTCAGCTTGTTTGCCAATGTGAGCAAACAGAATCTATTAAAATAATATGCCAGGCCTTAAATAATTTAAACCATTCATTCACAAATTTTGGGGACAGGGTTGGTCCGATTCAATTAAAAGTACCTTTAATAAATTGATCTTTTGTTTTTGATAATCATGCCTATTTTATTCTGTTATTACATTCAGTTTGCTCATATGCGCTGTAGTACGCTAATCTGCTGCTATGCGAGCTATTGTGTCAATGTCAACTTGTTGGATTTGTTAACAATGCTATAAAACATTTTCCCATTAAGTTGTCACAGGCAAGCCATGAAGAGGCTCGTGAAAATTAATCCTTGCAATATTGATGCAGTTGAATTAATGCATTCATCTTTGTGTTGAGAATTAGCTCTTTCCTTTATCTTGTAGTTCAATCAATGCTTGTAATGTCATTTTCCTTCATATTGCGCTGATACTAATTTGAGATTTTTTTTCTTTTTCTTCTCTCATTCTTTTTATATATTCATTCATGCACTTCTGAAGGTTAAATTGTCAACAGGAACGGTCTTCTGTGTGCCATAGGTTGATACAAGTTGTTCTTTTTGCCCTACTGGATGCCCCCGCAAGGAACCCAAGTGTAGCAGTGGACGTCATTAAGGCCTGGAATACTGGTTCATGACTTGGTAGTTCCTTCACAGTTAGCCAAGCAGTAAGACATGTGATGTGGCTGGAGGAAAAAATGTTAAACAGAAAAGAAAAATTATGAAAAGATTTTGAATTGACCAACGAACAAAAACGAACAAAAAAAAGATAAATTATTATGATAAAATGGAGGTTAAAACATCATTAGCCAGTATTTAAAGACGTCTGGAGGTAAAATAAACAGTTTTTGTACTAAACATTTCTGTCACACACACGCTCACTTGCAAGCTTCAGCGCTCGCGCGCTTGCACATTGACGCTAATGCGAGACGCGAGAATGTGGTTGTTCAGCGCTGCTGCATACTGCAGGTATTGTTTTATATTGCAGCTATATTAAAGGTAGTCTTGAGCTCTTGACATGACTAAAACTTCAAACAAATTAATATGAACCACAAATGGATATCTGCCAAAATGAATTTAGTTGCTAAGTATTTGAACATGGATTTCGGGGAGTGAATAAAGCTAGTGATCGATCAGTCAAGTCGGTTATGGCTGCTCATCCCATAATGTCATGTCCTGTTGGTGCACTTAAGTGCCTTCAGCAAGTTTCCTTTATTTTCTTGGCATTTGTTACTGAGAATGCTGATTTCTTTTATTTGACATTAAGTTTCATTACAATAAATCAAGATTACCTTTAAGCCAGATTTTTTCATGTGTTGCATGCTGATCGCGTGCCTTGCAAAGCATTATGTTGGAAGCGCTGCTGCTTGAGCATTTCAGTATAAGCGCGCTTTCTAGGGTTGCGCTCATAGGGCTGGCTTGATATGTCCTACGCAAGCGGCTTAGAAAAGTGTGCCATAGCGTAGTTTGCCTGCATTGTCCATGGTACCCAAACAATGAAACAAGGTGTTTCTGTTCCAGATTTAGATGATGGTGAATTCTTTTTAATAAGGTTGTTGAGAAATGGGAAGATGCAGAATCTGGGAGACTTTTCAAAATTTAGAATATTTATTGAACAGCTAACCTGACATTATTGTTTGAGGGACCAGGGAATTGAGAAATCCAGGCAAATTAGCATTAACTCTGCTGCTGCGCACTATGCTTGCGTGTAGTCATATCTGAAAACCAGATTGGTAGAGAGAAAAACAAATGCTTTATCGCATGCAGTCACTTATCAATTTGACATTCTGACAGTTTTCTGGCCATTAGCCTACCATGTATCTGATTTTTCAAATATGACTACAAAACCACATTCTCATAGCTTAGCGCACGAAAACCCCCCAATATGAGAAACTAATGCATATTTTTCTCTCCTTTTTGTCATCCCATTTTCCTTTATTCCTTTGCCCACAAATCAATTGGGCATTCCTTCTGTTTTCCCCCTTCTCTTCTCTGCCTTTCTCCTATCCCCTTCCTTTTCTACATCATCATTGCCTTTCATGGCAATGCCCTTGTCTGCTTGCTGGCTTGGTTCATGGTGTGTCTAAAGGCATGCTATTTGAAAGCCATCGAGACACAGCCTAACTTTGCTGTGGCATGGAGTAACTTGGGGTGCGTCTTCAATAGCCAGGGCGAGATCTGGCTCGCTATTCATCACTTTGAGAAGGTTGGTAGTGCCTGCATTGTGGAATTGTTCAACTTAAAATCTGTAAAATCTGTTACATGTAGTTCAAAATCGCACTTTTCCTGTTAGCATTATTGATGATAAAGACCTTTATTTCTTTAATAAGGACCATACACTCCCTGCTTAAGTATGTGAAATGTGTATATATTCCGTATCGTGAAGAGAGGAATAGAGTTAATGAGCTCCTAAAGTAGGAATATACATTAGTTATGTAAAATTTGTCAATGATTTGTTTGATGAAATAAGAATTAAGCAAATGTATTTCTCACAGTTGGCCTTTGCATTGGTTAGAAATGACAGTATTTATGTCTTGATTTGAACACTGTCTGATATCTTCCTTTTACTATACCATACTCGGGGCAAGAATGAAATTAAACCATTCAGGGGCTTTGTTTTAGATAATCAAATGAGTAAACGTATTGCTTTTGAAACCATGTCTATGCTATATGTATTTATCCCAGGCTGTGACACTAGACCCTAACTTCTTAGATGCGTACATCAACCTTGGCAATGTCCTTAAGGAGGCCCGTATATTTGACAGGTGAGTCGCTCTTTTCAATCGTCTCAATCACTCACGTGCCGTATGATAAATGGCTTCTTAGCAAGTGGATAGTCAGTACCGTTGTAGATTGATAAATTAGCATCAATACAATACTTGTGATAAAACTTACCACTTTTGAGGAGACACAACCGGAAATGGATGAGAAGAGAAGCATTGTCCATGACAGGCATGAGTTCAGTCATCATATATGAGAAAAGTCTCACTTCATGTGTCAAGGATATTATTCCATTCTTTTGTGTATTATCATTAAGACTACTAGAAACCTCAAGCAGCAGTTATTGTATTTTAAAAATAATCTTGGCATTCTGTGTACCCGTAGGTTATTAAACTTTCCTGTATGATATATCTTTATTTTCAGAGCTGTTGGTGCCTATCTTCGAGCTCTACAGCTGAGTCCGAACCATGCGGTGGTTCATGGAAATCTGGCCTGTGTTTACTATGAGCAGGGGTAAGTTCTCTTTCTCTTTCCCATCGCAATTTAGTTTCTACAGTAGTTTGTTCGATACATCATGTCATTGAGTCGTGAAATAATTGTTTCCATAGGTGTATCCACCTCTGTCTCTCTAAGTGCCATATCGATTGACTTTGGTGATCATGCTGTTCCACAACTCTCGGCTCCTAGCCTTCACTATTAGCACTACTCCCAGTTCTTTCACTCCTCTCTCTTCCAACAATTTCTGCAGACTGTCCATCCAAAATATCCTCCTTTTTTCCCTACTCCTCCTTCTCACAATTTTCCTTGTCAAAGCAAGATTCTCTAGGCCTTCTTGTATCCACCAATTGATATTAAATCTTGTGTAAAAACAGTCCCACCAATTTGTTTGACATTTGAAACTTGAGCATAATTCATTTTTTGGATAAGCTGAAACATGATGTACTAATTAATTCTTATCTTCTTTGCAGGTTGATTGACCTAGCCATTGATACATACAAGAGGGCTATTGAACTACAACCACACTTCCCAGATGCATACTGCAATCTTGCCAATGCACTCAAGGAACAAGGAAAGGTAAGTCGAGTAGCTAGTCAGAAATGAAATTGATTGAAATATGAAAAATGCAATTATTATTTGCACAAGATGTTCAGTTATGATGTTTTTATGCAAAGATGGAAAGCAAATACCATTGCATATGAATGAATTGTCATTTGTAAATAAGAGATTATAACATCACAGTCGAACAAACTTCATGGTGTGTTGAATGTGGTCACCATATGAAACAGAGGGTCATGTCTTGTATTCTTTTGATAATGACCAAAGTTCAAATACGTTTGTGATTTCAGAACGACTCGTGCAACCAGATGAGACAAAGGGTTATATTTTATGTATATAATGATTTTCAAAAACATCTCAATTTTTAAAGAGCTTGAGTTTTATACTCTGCTTAACATTGTCGGTTAGTTTTTGATGGAATGATATTGAAGATTACATGTCATTCATGGCCTCTTTCATGGTGGTTGGAAACCTCTGTCAATTTCAGGCACTCAGGGATACTTGTTGAAAGCTAATGTGTTGGGTGGTAATTGACTTTCTTGTAAGTCTCTGAAACCATTGGCAGCCTGGTAGTTATAATAATAATAATAATAATAATATTCTGCTTTTATATAGCGCTTAATACATCTACGATAACTCCCAGCGCTTTACAGATATACTATTACCCCGGTCATTGGATACACTGTGTTCACAATCTCCACTCCCCGGGGAGCATTCCAGCCAGGCTTTACTTGGCGCTCAAAAACTGTTTGACCAACAATGACAGTCTTTAAAACCATTGGCAGCCTGGTAGTTATAAGAGGATGGCACAATACAGCACATCACTTTTAATTACGATATAACCTTAGGAAAGCAATGCTGATGCATCTCTTTCATTTGTTCGTTCACACTAGGTCGCTGAGGCAGAGGACTGTTACAACACGGCCCTGAGACTATGTCCGACCCATGCAGACTCGCTGAACAACCTAGCCAACATCAAGAGAGAACAGGGCAATGTAGAGGGCTCCATCCAGCTCTACTGCAAGGCCCTTGAGATCTTCCCAGAGTTTGCCGCTGCTCATTCCAATCTTGCCAGTGTATTGCAGCAGCAGGGCAAACTCCAGGAGGCTCTTCTACACTACAAAGAAGCCATCAGGTAGGCTCAGTGACAGTCAGTGTGTTGATCAAACTCTATACCTGTGTTACACTACACTCACCCTGCCAAGCTGCTACCCACCCATGAAATCACAATTTTCACTAAAGTTGACATACTCTGATTGATTCTAGTATGATTGATTGTTGTTACTGGATACACACATTTAATACACTTTCTTTGTACAAAGTACACAATCTCCTTCCACCTTACATTATCCAAAAAGATGAATACCTTCTCAGATCCCCGCTCTTTTATAGCCGAGTGGCATCCTATCTCATTTGAATTTTAAATTACTTTGACAGTCTTATGTGTGAAGCACTGCCTTTAGCACCTGGAATATGCCCCCAGACAAGCTGATATTGATCATCAAGAGGTCATGTCATGTTTTGTTCAGTTTGTAGTCAGTCCAGTGTCGATCTCATTGGTCTGACCGAGATGCTAACTCGCAAGTCATAATCAATCCACTTCGACTCTTTTTGTTGTTGTAGTAGATACATGCCAAAACATGGAGGAGAAATATGATGATATTGTTCGTAATTATGATAGAAAATATACCAAAGTCAAGATTGAGTAGATTCAGCTATTTAAATTATGAAAGTGTAAATATCTGCGCTTGTCACAACCTTGATTTCAAAGCAACTATGTAATTTATAAAAGGTATTATTTATGATAATGGTGGTAAGAAATCTGTAAAACGATGTTGCTCTTTTTGATGTCTTGGGACACATGGATAAACTTCTTGAATCTCTCTATCATTTCTTTGGTTCCCAGGATCTCACCCACATTCGCCGATGCCTACTCTAACATGGGCAACACACTGAAGGAGATGCAAGACATCCAAGGAGCTCTGCAATGCTACACTAGGGCCATTCAAATCAACCCTGCCTTCGCTGATGCTCATAGTAATCTAGCTTCAGTTCATAAGGTAAACATCTACATGCAAAGACTGGTTAGAATTGACAGTCATATTGCTGTACTCAGTAACTGAATTGATTTAATTTTATTGATTATATTTGATAAAGTCAGTACAATCAAGTGAATTAATACTTGTGATTACAGTATGTTCTATTGTTACTTTATAAATGTCAGATGCATTTGTTTCTTGAAATACATGTAAATCACACTTTCTCATATTTGATTAAGAAAATTAAGAACAATATTTAAGGCTGTGATGTGTATTCCATTTCATATTTGCATTCGATGTAGCAGTGAAATTCTGTCTACACTTTTTGTAACAATCCTCTCCCCAAAATAATTTCACTGGAATACTGTAACACACAAATGAACTATTTGTACCATATAAGTCATTTGTTCTGAAAGTTGAATAAGTTCTCAGCAGTAATACAATTCTTGGGTCAGCAAACTGTTTCAGAAATTGAAATATGTATGTTTTATTTATTATTAACAGGACTCTGGGAATATACCTGAAGCAATTGAATCATACAGAACAGCATTGAAATTGAAGCCAAATTTCCCTGATGCCTACTGTAACTTAGCTCATTGCTTACAAGTAAGTACTCGTAGTAATTTAGTCATGTAGTGAAGCAGTGAGTGAGTGATTATCACGACAGTTTTGTCATTGATATATTTTCAAAAGAGGCACAGATTGGCTGGATTTGATGAGCTAAAATCTTGTTTAGTTTTACTCCTTAAATGTTAAGTATCAGGTTGATATGAAGTCGGCATTTGGAAACATAATTGTAAATGTTGGTGCACCTTGGATCTGTTTTGTGTAATTGCTAGCAATTTGTAAAAGTTTGTCAAAGTTCCTTCTAGATTTAACCAAATGTTGATCAGAAAAAGACCTTCACTGGTTAATGCTGTGAGACCTGGGGGGTGTTTCACAAAGATCCTAAGTTGAACTTATCTCTAAGTTTGACTTAAAATTTATGGGAAGCCATTAGCATCCTTGAAAACATTTTGTAATTTTTTTTTTAGAAGGCATAAAATGTTGATTCAAATCATTGTATTTTCTATTATCATGGGAGATTTCATGTTCTTGATGTGGAATTGATGAAAAGTCTAAAATACTCCAATTTTTGCTTTTGAATATATTTCATTTTAAGGCTCCAATGGCTGTCCATACTTTTTAAGTCCAACTTAGTGTTAAGTTCTACTTAGGATCTTTGTGAAACACTCCCCTGGAGTCTGTTGGCTTTGGACTCTCTAAACCTTGTACATCAAGACTACCAAGAAGTCCTGTCTAGAGTCTACACTATGTGACTCTTGGTTTTCAAAGGCATCAATTAGCCAGTTTGTAAATAGCTTTGTCACGCATGACCCCAAAATATCCACTGATCTTTTACACTTTAGAATTTTAGAATAATCACTGCCAAAGTGATGGAGGTGCTTCATGAATACCTTTTGTTTGCCTCTTGAGAAGAATACTTCAACCTGTGTATCAGATAAATGTACCGTCGGCGCATAAATGAATACTGATTACATAACTTTCATGAGCACGATACTAGTGTTCGTCTCAAATGACCTTTATCTGCCCATGTGCAGATAGTATTTACGAACTGGGTTATTGCATTACCATATACTCAAGAGAGGTTATACTTAAGATATAGATTCATCTTTATATTGATGCCTGGGAATTTATAAACCTTTATATTGATGCCTGGGAATTCATAATCCTTCATATCGATGCCTGGGAATTCATAATCATTTATCTTAAATCTTGTGTTGAAACAGATTGTGTGTGACTGGACAGACTATGAGTCGAGGATGAAGAGATTAGTATCGATCGTTGCTGATCAGCTGGAGAAGAACAGGCTTCCATCAGTCCATCCTCATCACAGCATGCTCTACCCTCTATCTCATGGATTCAGAAAGGCCATCGCTGCAAGGCATGGGAACCTCTGCCTTGAGAAGGTATGTAACAGGCCTGATAATTACCTGAAAGGGGGGGGGATTTTGTTAGATGCCATTTTTTTCTTCCCTGTATCCTTTTTTTTTTTTAGTGCTCACTATCACCCCTGGTATATAATCCTCTTGGTCTTAAACCTTATGACAAATATCAGTCATCAGTCATTTGCCAGGTTACAGACCATGACGCCTTTTCAGGATTTTATGTATGGAAATCCAACATATCTGGTGTGCTTGGAGTCTTCTATGGTAATGTAGCTGAACCAATAGGTATCCACGATGTGTCGGGATAGTTGTTATACTTCAATAGTTTCTGAATTAGTTTTGTTCATAAAGTACAATTTTTTGAGCCTCAAAAAGATTCAGCTGTGACAAGAAAAACATTTTGTTCAGGTTCCTTTTGTGCATGTCTAATGAGAAGTCTGTCTCCAGTAACAAAACAAAACAAAATGTGTTAATAGGCCAGGGACCTGTTTCACAAAGCCTTTTTTTCAATGACGAATGACAAAAACCAGTGACAAATCTGCTGATAACCAATCAGAAGCAACGATTTCACTAGCTTAAAAGCAAAACTGTCATTTGTCACTGATGACATGTTTTGTGAAATGAGGCCCAGGTTGGCTTTCTAAACAGGTGGTTGCTAAAGCAGGTTCCAACGTACATTTCTTCTACAGATCACTGTCCTCCACAAGCCCGCCTTCAACCATCCACAGGACCTGACTGCTAGTGGTGGTAGACTCAGAGTTGGCTACGTCAGTTCAGACTTTGGCAACCATCCTACATCTCATCTCATGCAGAGCATCCCAGGAAAACACAGCAAGGACATGGTGGAGGTAAAGCATCTATCTGTTGTAGAACTACAAGTTGTATACCTTTGTGGAGAGAACTACTTTTCTTGATGATGCTGCCGCTGGTTGCGATTTATTTACAAGAGGAATCTATTGTATTAGAAGATTTCAATGAAAAATCCTTTATATATGACATGATTTGTCCAAAAGTTTAGGAATGCTATGTATAGATCTGCTAATGTGTAACCATTGAGATTTGAATGGCATAATTCCTAGCTGCAGCAGGTAATGCCTCAGAAACAGAACACTGAAGCTGCTGAGAGCATGCTGCAGAAATCTGCTCTCTTTATGTTATTGAAAAACCTCATGCTTAGCAATGAGTGTGGCTTCTGCAGCTCCAGCAGTATTGGACTGTGGAGCCATGCAAGAAAACATGGAAGTGTTTCATCTTGTCATCATCCTTAACAATGGACTGATAATGAATGATCGAACTACATACCATGGGAGAAATTTAAGAAAATATCAATGAATTAATGAATTCTCTCATTGAGATATGCTGGAGAAATATACATTCTCTCATGTTTACCTATCTTTTGCATGTTTGATTACGGTTACTTAAGTTTTGTCATTATTTCTTAATTGATGGTCTTTTCTCTTTTTCTTGGCACTCCAGATCTTCTGCTATGCTCTGAGCCCTGATGACAACACTTCTTTTAGATCAAAAGCCATGAAGGAAGCTGAACACTTCGTGGATCTCTCACAGGTAACAACATCTTCTGGTTCTGTTTTTCAAACAGCTTATCCCCACTCAAAGTTCTTAAACCATACAAAATCTAAAATCTGATGTATCATGGACAAATCATTGAGTCTCAAGTTTGTCCGGAATATCAAGTGAATAGATTTGTACTTTATTCAGTTTCAATCACCAAGGAAATACAATTACTCTTTTCATACTAGAGGCTCATGAAGGAAAGGACTGAATAATTTGATTTAATTAATGAAAGGCAGATGTATAGAAAGAGTCATCTTGTAGGGAATAACAGGCTGTTGGCTATCAGCCACATATGGTCAGCTCTATCATAAAGAGATTTCAGTTTTGGTGTAGATTTTGATTGAATACAGATGGAAAAGGGTACGGTTACCATGAAATGATAAGTTTTGGTTATTTCACTTGTGCAAGTCGTACCATTGTACAGTATTGAGGGTTTTGTTCTTGTTTTTGATGTCCCTTAGTGATGTATTTTATGAACCTATATTGTGTTTACAGATCCAGTGCAATGGCAAGGCTGCAGATCGCATCAGTGCCGATGGCATCCACGTCTTGGTCAACATGAATGGATACACAAAAGGAGCTCGCAATGAAATCTTTGCTCTCAGGCCAGCACCTATTCAGGTAGAAATCCTTCATAAGTAAATGTATGTAGTTGATTAGCTGGTGCCTCATCATCAATCATAAAATCCTTTAATTTCCCTCATATAATGTCCTACTGATAAGATGAGCAGACAGAAATGTCCTAATCTTTTCCAGAATTTTTTTTGTTGTATCTTGGTGAGGGTTAATGAGGTTTTGATAGATTAGATTAAACTTTACTGTGCGACAAGAATTAGACTTTGGTATTTCCTGTTTCCACACTTCCATGGGTTAAGTTCCTTGGTTATTGCCAAGGAATATTACGTCACGGACAAAATGAAATCTTCTCCTACACCTGAGTCCACATATTAACAACTTTAAGAGACTGAGTTGATCAAATCGGATAACAGATTCCGATCATGATTCAGGCAATAAATCTTTGTCCCAGTCCTTTATACTTAGACAATGCTATAGATGAGGTTCCAGTCAACCAATATAATGTAAATGATTTGATTTTTGTTAACATGCCGGTCCATTACTTTGGAACAAACTGCCACAATCTATTCGTAATCTGTCATCTGTCAATGAATTTAAAACCGCACTCGAGACATACTTTTTCAATGTCACATACTGCTAAGTATTAAGTGTAGTGTATCATATGATTTAAAGTTAAATGTTTGTACTTTCATGTTCATGTGACTATTTCTACTCTATTTTCTTCTGCGCCATGAGCATCACTTTTGTGATGGATACCGGGGCATTATAAGTGTTCATATTATCATTATTATTTATAAATATACTCTTTCTCTCATCAGGTAATGTGGCTTGGCTACCCAGGAACCAGCGGGGCATCCTTCATGGACTATCTGATCACCGACTCGGTCACATCCCCCATGGAACTAGCCAGTCAGTACTCTGAGAAACTGGCCTTCATGAGGCATACTTTCTTCATCGGAGATCACTGGAACATGTTCCCTCATCTTCTGGACAAGGCAATTGTTGAGGTCAAGAGCGGCTCAAGCAGGGACAACGTGGCGGTCATCAACTCAATCAATCTCAAGGCCACCCTGGAGAAACTCGGCGTCTCAGATAAGGTATGTATGCTACCCAGATTTAGCAAATGCTAGTACAGTGAAACCTGTCTATAGTGACCACCCAAGGGAAACACAAAAGTTGGCCTTTGTAGACAGGTGGTCTTTGTAGACAGGTTCCTTTAGTACATGATTCAATGAGAAACCATTTTTAAGGGAAACAACAAATGTGGCCTTTGTAGACAGGTGGTCACTAAAGCAGGTTTGAATGTAATTTGAAGGACAATCTGAAGTGATTTTCATCTCTGGTTTCACGAAGCAGCGTGCACACGATGCATAAGCTTATGTGTGTACAGTGGACATTTTTGTTGAGAGAATCTACCTTGCTTGTGAGCATTAGTGAGGGTGCAGTAGAAGGGTATTTGGATTAACAAAAATTGATCCTGCCATGTGTTAATTACAATCATTAACACAGCGAGAGGAATGTAAATGATAATTATGGTCAAACTGTCAAGTTTATATCGATATGTTTAGAGAGAACACACCATGAGTTGAAGAGGTGCTATAGTGTCGTGCTGTGCAGCTTTGCCAAGTAGTTTTGATACTATTGTTTCGATTAAAGTGACAAGCAAATGAAGACTACCAGTTCCATGAATGCAGTCAACTTCATATTAGAGAAAGTCAGTGCTGATGAGGTGAATGTTTGTCCTTCCTTTCTTTCTACAGGTTGCTACGAATGGAGAGGTGTCTAACGGAGAGAAGCTTCATTTCCCTGTGATTGAAAGCAGCACATCTCAAGCCCTGCACAGTCTGATCCAATCTGGACAGGTTCAGGGCACCATCAATGGTATCACTGTGTGTAATGGACTAGCTCTCACACAGGTAGGCGATTACAAGGTTAGATAATGCACTCATAACAGTAGAAAAGTTCACAGGCTTAGTCAAAGTCATTGTTTTTTCTACAGAACTCTTTGTGATGATGGAACCTTGTGTAAATAATTTGTTGCGATGATTGGGGAGTTGATAGGAGCAACGTGTATTGAAGAAGTGTGCATCAAGTATGAATACCCTTGTGAACTGGTTTGATATTTACAGTATGATGGTAGCAGAATAGGATATTGAGACCCATACACTGCTTGAACAACATGATGATGTGAAATCCATGTCATTCATCAGTCATATATGTAATTCTTGTATATGATTTGATGATTCTTCTAGAGGCATTTTAAAATTCATTCTACTTGTATAGATTGCATTAAACTATGTTTCTCCTAACCCTAGCCCAGTCCGACGACTGTAGGCTAACATAAACTTGCTTGCCCAGATACTGAAGTTACTCGCCTCAATTCTTATAGAAGGAATATTTTATTCAATGAACCTCATTTCTAGTATTGATTTGCTAGCATTTTGACATTTGGATGTGCTTAAAATTGATGATTGTATCATTTTGTTCTAAGTAATTGTTTAGTTCATCGGCTTGATTTTTGTCGTATTCCAACCTCGCTGGGGTAAGCCCTTGATAGGCCGTGGGCATTTGCTAGTCCCTTCACATATAATAAATTAGCATGTTAAGTATTTCAATATTTATTCAGTTGAGTTTTTGTACACATTTTACCCATCTTTTTATTAGTTATGTGGAAATAAATGAATTGTATCATCTTTTGCACATAGAGGCCCAGTCCCATTGAATTTCCTTCCTCAACCACTCAGATCTCAAACTAGTCCAGAACGTTTTAAACAACCAAAAACCTAACGTGTCACATCTCAAAGAAGTAATTTCCTTAGTGCAGTCTAGAATCCTTTGTTAAAGCTCTAAAACACTTCTCCTAACTTATTTAATCAATGTTTTGTAATTAGTTTATTTAATCCTGCTCTCTATCTAAAGGCGAACATTATGTCAAACTTCTTTGCTTGTTATTTCATTTAACTTATAGTTGAATCAATTCATTGGTCTGCTCTAGTGTTTATGACAAATTTGTGTGTAAAACTGTCTCTAGAACCGAATCTTGATTGAACTGCGCTGTAAAAAAAAAAGCATATTATTGTTAATATTATCTGAATCTGTCTGTGAGGCATTTTTCTGTGCCTTTGGACTGGGGGAAAAGTGGTGGTGTAGCAGACTTGGCACTGTCTTGGCTAGTATTCAGTGTTTCATGCATGACTTGATGTTGTCTCCAATCTGAAACTTAACCAAACACCGTTTGCATTGTGCCATCTTCTGCTTCCCTCCTTAGTCGATCCCCAAGTCTGCTACCGGTGAAGAGGTTCCATCGTATCCTCTGATCACAACCCGTAATATGTATGGACTCCCTGATGACGCTATCGTCTTCTGTAACTTCAACCAGCTCTACAAGATCGATCCAGCTACTCTCAGGATGTGGGTCAATGTAAGTCTTACCTCATACCTTTCAATCATCTAGACATTCTAAAACCTGGGACCCATTTAAAAAAAAGAATTGTGATTGATCAGGATTGCTTGCAAATCTCCAATCTATCGCAAACTGGCAAACCCTAATCTTTATAGAACAAAATTGCAACTGCTTTGAAGCAATTGTAGCTGTTAATGAGAGCCCTGCTGTCATACATTAGTGTTCCTCAGAATTCTTTGTGTGCTCATTTATATGCATAAAGTTAGCAGTAGCTTTTATATTCATTGATGAATTTTAAATCTGATCATATCTAAATGAATGATCTCCAAGAATATTGTCCAACACTGGTGTTCAGTTTGCGGCCAGCAACTTAAACTGCAGTGTTGAGATATTAAATATTCAGATAAATTTATATTAAAGTAGCAGATGGAGCAAATATATTGCCTGCCATAGGAAATGCTGTTGCTCAAACAAATGATGCGTTTAATAGAAGCATTTTTCATATTTTCTGACTTTATTTCATGTAACTCACTTATATCAACCCACTAACCTGTTCCCCCTTTTTTCTTCTTCTGCTAATGCAGATTATTCAGAAGGTGCCCAACAGTGTTCTGTGGCTGCTGCGCTTCCCTGCTGCCGGTGAACCCCACCTGCTTGCTACAGCCACCCAGCTTGGCATGCCCAAAGGCAGCCTGGTCTTCTCTGCAGTAGCGTCCAAGGAGGAGCATGTGAGACGAGGTCAGCTTGCTGATGTCTGTCTGGACACACCCCTCTGTAACGGACATACCACGGGCATGGATGTACTTTGGGCAGGCACACCTATGATCACTCTACCAGGTGGGTTTCTATCAACTAAGGATCTACTTTTCATGGAGTTTGTCAGTCAATCAAAATGAATGATTGATTTGGCTTTTAATTTTTGCTTTTAATGCTCATTTACTGCACAAAATTCCCCTGAAACCTATAGTAACGGGACATATTTCACTGGCCATTACAGCAAGTGATGCATGACCTTTCTGTGTCCTGTCGGATATTGGGTAGTCATTGGCACCAATAGATAAATGAGCTGTGATGTGCCTCAAAAACTGTATGCATAACTGGTCCTTTGCAATCTTGGGACAAATGGGACACACAGCAGAACCTTGTTAAAAGTAACATTTGTTATGTTGTACTTCCATAACTAGGTAATCTTGCTGGTCCTATTTCTTTTTATTTTGTGTTTTTGAGCCACAATATAACAAGGCAATTACCATGGTCCCAAGAAAATTGTTGCACTGAGATCCCTCTGTAAGACCCCTTTCTATAATACTATTATTTTTATGTAACAGAAACCCAGAGGGTTGTGTGTTATTAAGAAAATAAAGTTGTCTAGAATGGGTCAAATGAATTATATGATGACTCAACCATGTATTTGTTTGCTTTGCAATGCTTTTCAGGTGAGACTCTTGCTTCACGTGTTGCTGCCTCTCAGCTCCAGACCTTGGGCTGCCCTGAGCTCATTGCTAGCTCCAAGCAGGAGTATGAAGACATCGCCATCAGACTGGGAACAGACATCAAGTTGTAAGTTTTACTCATGTTTTATAATGATGATGTTAGTACTGTCATGTTTATATCCATTCTCTTAATTCATTAGATTAAATGAAAAAGAGAGTGTATTGCAGTGATTGGTATTTGTTATCATACCAGCTTTGTCTGTGTTTTCCTATGTACACATAGCACAATACACATTGACATGCCTATCGATGTTTACATTAAAACTTCATCGACCTCTCTAAATCAGAATGTGTCTCATATTTTTAAAGAAAAAAAAAGGATTATTGTAAGTATGCATAAAGATCGCTGCCCCCCCCCCCCCCCAACTTCATACAGAAATTTACTCAAATTAGTGGTAATTGATTGCATTTCTACTCCAGTTTGATTTGATTTTTCTGGTTTCCCATCAACAGCATACATGCCAACTGTTCAGATTAAAGAGAAACATTCCTCTTTTTGGGATAATTATCATTTTAATGCAGGTGTTCCTCTTCCTGTACAAATTTGTCTGTAGTATTGAATCGGAGAGTTAGGATTGTTCCTCTTTTTTTTTTAAATAGCATAATTTGTACAGATTTCTGATTTTCAAATGTTAGCATGTATGCAACAGTATACCTTTAATTAACCCCTTCTTTCTCTGTATTACAAAACAAAATTCAAGGCGCACTTGGAAGAAACTTAATCTGAAGAAGTCTTTATCATAGGGTTTAACTTTTGCCTTATTCACATTTTGTTTTTAAACTTGCCCTTTTATTCCCCTTGTTTCACCCTTCAGCCGTCAGCATATCCGTGCCAAGGTGTGGAGACGTAGAGTGGAGAGCCCCCTCTTCAACACCAAGATGTACGCCCAGAGCCTTGAGCTCCTCTACACAAAGCTCTGGGAGAAGTATGAGAAGGGCGAGCCTTGTGATCACGTAGACATGTCGACCATGAGCCCCATCAATGGCAAAATCAATGACACTATCAAGAATTAAATCATGACGCAATGCTGTACAATGCAGGCAATAGGGAAGTACATGCTCGATGGACTGTCGACCTATACGTTCGGTAGAATTTGGATACTTCATTGAATTTAAATTTCCATGCATTCGTTTCCCTGCCATTAGAGGAATGTTGAAATAAACAATTGTGTTTTTTACACACAATGACAAACATCAATGAATTTCTTTCATAACAAAGCAATTTTTTGTAGTTGCATGTATGAAGATTTTTTTTTTGTGAAACCTGAAATTTAGCTTTGTAAAAAGAAGTTCTTTTTTTCATAGTGTATGCATGTAGGATTTCCTTCGAGTATCATCGCCATCATCATTTTAGTATGAAACCCTTATTTTTTGCCAAAACAAGATTATCTATGGGAGTGGATGAATTGAAGTATGTACATATTATGTAACAGTCCATCCTATGAAGACATGGAATTTTTGAAACTACTATTTATTGTATATGGAAACTTGTCATTCAGAAGTTGGTATAAGGAGGATTGTGATTTCCAAGAATTAACATCTCGGATTATTCAGTTTATTGTGCTTGCAAGAAGTAGTTACTTGCACATTTTAATTAATTGATTGATATAAGGTGTTGTGAAAATTGTGTACTACATTACAAAACTCACAATAGGAATTATTTAGAAAGTACTTGAAAAGTGATTATGACATTAACAAAACAAATTGAGAAGAAAATGGAGGTTTTTATAATTTTCCTCTCTTTGGTCACGGAAGAAAACATTTTACGATAAAAAAAAAATTCAGATTGCTGCAATTGACAATTTCAGTTTATTTTAACAAATGGATAATGGGAAGAAAATAATAATTTTGAATTTGACTCAAAAATCATTTAATTATTTTTTCCTGCTTTGTTGTCATTTCAAGATCATTTTAGTTTGGTATCTCATGATTTGAGCTGTATATAAGATCTCTATTTCTTAGAAGTTGTCAATATTTTATTTCAGTATTTTCTGGTGCCTGTGTTGGAACATATCCAGGTGTAATCTTGCTCGTTCATTATAGTATATTTATGATTTATATGTTCTTAATTTGGTCTTAATTTGATTTTAGTCACATGTTTTATTTCCCCCTCCTGCTTTTGAATATAATGTACATGTCTGATGAAAGATTGTCATTGAGGGTTGTTTAAGATGATGTTAGGCCAAGTCATACCTGTAATTAAAATATAAATGCTGAAGGCACTGTTTGTCCTGTTTCTTGTATATAATGATAATCAACATGTAGTGAGCACTACAATTCAATTTGGTAAGTGAGTAATATGCAGAAGACAAGATGTCATTTTTGTACAGAATTTTGATTTTTAAATAATATGAATCTATATAATGTGAGATGAAAAAGGTAGGTTCCGATGTATATCAGTTCATAATTATGTCAAAGCACCTTTGCCGAACTAGATAGGGTGATACATGTATGTTCATTTCTTGATGCTATTTTATTTTGAAAGTGCTTAGTGTCATATGAACTTTATAATGTAAGATTTGAAAGTAATTAATGTTGGCTCTTCAGTAGACTTACACTGTGATGATGGTGATCGGGTGTTTGCTACTATGCTGATATGCTTCTATATCAATGTCATATTAAAACTGTTGTTATCCCACAGTCCTTTAATCACTTCTACTTATTTTGCTTCTGTATGGTGGAGCAGTAGTTTCAAACTAGGGTTCTGAAGAAACCATAGAGTGTAGTGATGGACATGAATGTTAACTCGTTATGAAAGTGAGGCTGGAGCGAATGAAGGCTAACCTCACATACATGTATTCCTCCTATACATCGTACATTTTGATCTTATAATAAGGAACACCCGTAACAAACTCTTGTCTTAATAGCCAGGCGGTTGTGCCCTGTCCAACTACTCTGTACTTGCCCTGATATAACAGTATTTGAGTATATTAACTTGAGCCCTGTGTGTCTTAGAGATGTGAAGCATATTACACTCATACATGCCAACTGTTCAGATTAAAGAGGAACATTCCTCTTTTTGGGAGAAGATAATTATCATTTTAATGCAGGTGTTCCTCTTCCTGTACAAATTTGTCTGTAGTATTGAATAGGAGAGTTAGGATTGTTCCTCTTTTTTTTGAAAATAGCATAATTTGTACAGATTTCTGATTTTCAAATGTTGGCATGTATGTACACTTATACTCGTGATTAAAAAACGACCTTATAACGAGCCTTCATGCCCTTGGTACCAATGAGTTTGGTATAACGAGGTTTCACTGCATTTGTAAAATAATAGAGGGTACAGGACAATGAATATCTTGAGGGTCATTTGCACTTAAAACTGCAAGAACGCATGAAGGATATGCATGATAAAGGTTTCTCCTTGAATCCACGCTCTCGATTCTTTAATCTGCCAATCACAGTATATAGGCAGTAAACTGTCGTGCAACTGGAGAAGACTTGAAATTAGCTGAGGAAAGCAGTGAAAGTACATGCGAAACGAAGAGAGGGAGGGAGAGAGAAAGAGAGAGATAAATGGAGACATGAATAAAAAAAGGTGGTGACACAAGAAACACGGGGAGTCAAAGAGAGCGTGAGAAAACAGGGGAAAGGAGGCAGACCAAGAGATAGAGAGCGAGAGAGAGAGAGAGAGAGAGGGAGGGGGGGGGGGGGGGGTTGAGGGGCTGTATGGGTTTTGTTCAAACTCGTCTTTGTAACAGCACTACTTTCAATCATTCTCTACGGTGTGAAATTATGTATAACAGATAATTGGTACTGAGGAGAGGCTGATATAAATGGATAGTGAAGAAAGAAAAGGCGGTGTTTTAATAATATCACTGCTAATTTCACAGTATATTCTTCTTCTTTTTTTTGGGGGGGGGGGGGGCGGAGGGGACACTGAACAAAAATAACAAACACTTTTGCTTTTACTTTTAACAAAAAATATTCATGAAATAGCATTAACCATCATGAATATCTGTCCTTTATAATATTTTCCAACATAAGTCACAGAAGATTTATGATATATTGCTTGTAAACTTCTTCAAAATGCTGTGTTAAATCAACTATCCGGACCCCAACGTCCGGGTTTGCAGGAAAAGACAATTTTTCATTCGATGGTATATGCATATATTACAGTAATCTATAAACGTATTTTGTGGATAGAAAGAGTAAAGGAAACAAAACGGCTGAAAGCCATACGCATTATCTGAAATTATTCTGGCCAGATATTTAATATATAGATTACTGTCAACGAAGTAATTAGACACTTCAAATTTAACCTTGAAATCAATCCGGTTTTACTCATTGTAATTTTTCATAGTCGCAACTACTCTTGAAAACAAACGAGCTTTAAATTGAATCAAAACAATGAAAATAGAAAATGAAAGTAAACTTCTCATTTATCGTAGACCAATTTGCTTCGTGATAACTCTTTAGGTTTTTACTCGAAACTCTTCCTCCTTCAGTAAAACCTTCAACAAAAGCCCTTGTGCCGTTTGAAACTTAAAAAAGGAATTAATTTGATATAAGTGATATGTGAAGAATGGTCCTATCCTATGACTATGGTCTATGGGGCTGACCCAGCAGATGACGTGACATGGGGTATAGGTTGCGTTGTGTCCCCCCCCTCTTTCTCCGATTTCCCCTCTCTCCTCTCCCTCCCCCATTTTCTTTTATTCACCGAAAGGAAGCAATGTGAAAATATTTGTACACATATTTCGAGATCATGAAATTAAGAGACCTGTGTGGTTTTGAAAAACGACTTGAAATAAAGTGAAAGTATTCAATAGAATTGATCGTGGTGTCATTTTAGACAAAAAAATTAAGCTGGAACATACATATATATTAACGAAATAAGAAGGAAAGTTATGCTTAAATTATATATAAATATATATATATATATATATATATATATATATGATAAGGCGAATTCGACCATCGCCAAACAGAATTGTTTTATGAATCCATGATGCAATGTTATTTTTATTAATGTGAAGTATATGAAAATACAGGGGTTACGAGTTTATGAAAACTTGAAAAAAAAAGAAAAAATAAAGCGCGATTTTTAATTTTTTAATTTTTTTTATTTTTTATAGGACCCTATATTTCCACATGATCACTTGATCCTTATTTTTGTTCTAAATAACATTTTAGTAAGATTTCATAAGTAAAATCTGTTATGATAATGCACCAAAACCTATTATACATTTGTTTGAAAAGCATAGCCCCCTGTATAATACCAGACACTCGTTTCATAATTTCTCAGTACCTCAGGGCCAAAGAAAGAAAAGGTGGAAGGGAGGAGAGGGCAGTGTGTGTGTGTGTTGTGTGTGCGTATGTGTGAGGGAGAGAGAGAGAGAGAGAGAGAGAGAGAGAGCGAGAGAGAGAGAGAGAGAGAGAGAAAAGGGGGCTGTATACGAAATAATTTGTATAAAAGATTATTTATACGGCGGAGAGGCTGATATAAATGGAGAATGAAGGGGCAAAAGGCGGTGGTACATGGGGGGGGGGGGGGCGGAGGGATTGAAGAGAACGCCGAGAAGACCAACAATACCACTGCTAATTTCATAGTACAGGAAAATGCTGTCTTTCGTTCAATGGTATGCATATTACTGCAGTCATCTATAAATGTATTTTGCTGGTAGAAAGAGTAGAGGAAGAAGGACGTTTGGAAGGCACATGCAGTATCTGAAACTAGTCGGTCATGATCATAAATAGATTACCCTCTTTAAATCTCGACAATAAACCGGTTTAATTCATCCTCATTTGTCAAACTCGCAACCCCTTTTGAAAACAAACGAGCTTTAAAGTGAACCGAAACAATGAAAATGAAAGTAAGATTCTTATTAATTTGTATCGTAGACCAATTTGCTCTGTGATCAATCTTTGGTTTAGCTCGAAACTCTTCCTCCTTCAGCGAAGCCTTCAACAAAAGCACTGTGAGATGATATTAATATGCCTGCATGGTCTCGAAAACAACTTGAAATAATGTGAAAGTATTACTTTGATTTCAAAGTCCTTTTCTTTTCCCTCTCTTTTCTATTTCTCTCTTTGTAATTTCACTTCATCCAACCTTCTACTATTCTTCTCTGTATCACAAAGTGTATTCTAACAATTTCTCCTCGGTACCAAATTTTTTATTTGCAATGTATTATCTCTATTTGAATTTTAGGTAATTTCATGAAAACTTCAGTTAACAGCATTATAAAACCAGACAAGTGTTTGCAGTGAATGTTTCAAAGCTTTATTTACAGCGCAAAGATTTCCAAAAATAACACAAAACTCCATTTTATTTATGAGATACAAAACTCTACTAATCAATATCACTTTTTTAGATATACAGGTGGAACATTTTTAGAAGTACTTTCAATACTGTAAGAACTGAACTTTTGAAAGCTTGGACCATGTCTCAGCTCGAACCTTGAAACCTTCAAGTGAAAATCGATTTCAGTAGCTCCTTGAAGCTATCCCGGGAAGCGACAAATAATCGGGCAAACTATACTTTAAACCGCTTTTCGGGCAAGGGGGTATTTTTCTTTGTAGACGTAATTTTGAGGAACTATATAACACACTTACTGTACATTTTGATGACGAACATTGCATTATGAACTACAAAACAATTTAAAAATATGAGCTTGCTGGCACGGATTGCTCGCAAAGTTTACTTTTTTTTCCTCCATATTTTTCCCTTCACAGGGATTTTATTGATTTTCATTTGAAACAAATTAACAAATATATATTCAAGGTAATTTACATTTATAACATAAATAAAATTGGCTTTTCAAGATACAAGTATTGTTGAACTGTTGAGTTAACAGAAGACTAACAAATCAATAATTCATTTCTGACACTCATGGAAAGAAAAACAATTACAGAAAAAATATCATTTTAAGTAAACAAAATCCTGAATTAAAACCATTTTCTTGTGAATTTATTATTTCTACAATATTATCAAAGTCGGGCAATTGTTTCTTTATTTTGCAAGTATACACCATCTGTCGCACCACACTCAGTATACAATTCAATGCATAATTATTTGAACCTTTTAAACCAAATAATTTATCTTGTAATGAAAATGATAATTTATTTCCGGTTCCAGTATTAATCCAGTGCTCTACCCTACCCCAAATATGTTTAACATGCGTACAATCACATAGCAGATGTATAACTGTTTCAATCTGTTCATTACAAAATGTACATTCTCTTCTTGGGACTAAATGCATTTTAAACAGTAGATCGTTCGTATATAATATGCGTTGCAAAACTTTAAACTGAAACCATCGTAAGCCCACATCAATGGTACAATTAAATCCAATAGAACAATATGTTTCCCAACTCTTATCATTCAGGTCGAAAATACATTTCCATTTAAGAAAACTTTTACATAGTCCTTTTCTTCTTTTTGATAAAATTGCATAGATACATGTATGTGAACATCCTTTAATACGTTTCATAACAAATGCCATTGTATCTGGGAAAAAGAGGTTGTGGCACCTTGCAAAGTTTACATGATTAAGATTGAAAGTTTATAAATTATTTGGGTCGGAAACTTAAGATTGCAAAAACTGTGATTCCCCTTACAACTATGTTCGTCTTTCCCTTAAGATATATCAAAAAATGCTAACACGTCTTTAAGTCCTTAAGTATGCCTCATCAGACACCATTATAGGCCTACCTCAGTCACACCGCCAAACCAACTTCAGACCGACTCCAAACCGACCAATTATCAGCCACAGACGTAATGTAATATTGTCAGACGGCCTGGTGTCGGTCTGGTGTCAGTCTGGTGTTTGTCTTAATGGTTCCTGCGTTATGTGACTAAGGTACCAGAATCAGATTAATGTAACAGTTAATGCTAATGATAAAGATATGTCTTGAATCTCGTTCTTTCGTTATAATTAAAAATTAGACAAAGGATCATATTAAAGGTAATACAAAGTTTTGGAACATTTTGAAAATCGGGTGGATAGTGATTCTTTACCATTTTGATATATTTGGATGCCCCTGGGAATGTATTATAAGCACTAGAAAATTTAGCTCCTAAAACACTTCTGCTTTCGAGAAAAACTGAATATAAAAATTTACCGGTGCTTCCGGTAAATTGTGATAAATTTCAAATTGCGCCTACGGCCGTACAATGGTCGATGCGACCATGACAATCTCAGAATATGTAGTTGTGATGTATAATTTCCCAACGGGAATAGCTTATCCGTAGATTTTAGTCGAGAAACATTGAAAGAACAAGCTTAATTAATATCTTGACCTTGAGACACTATGAATATGACAGACAATGAAAGCGGACAAAATATACAGTTCCTTAGGTAGACAAAGGAACATCCCTTCACTGCTATTATGTAAAAATGTGTAGAACAGGTGTCACATGCATATTTTACATAATAGCAGTCAAGGGATGTTCCTTTGTCTACCTGAGGAACTGTATATTTTGTCCGCTTTCATTGTCTGTCATGTTCATAGTGAGAGGAAGCTATACAACATAAAGAATTTATTATTTACAATTTCATAACTTTAGACTCGATTTCAACCGCGACAACGATCACTGAATATTGTAAGATTGCATATGCTTCCAATATGTTCATTTGAACCAAATTCATGACCCCATACCAAAACTTTGTATTACCTTTAAGTAGAACATACAAATATAACTGGTTTCTAAACAGAGAATAGGAAGAAGATTAAAATAGGATATTCATTTGGCAATTTTTTTCGCTCAGAATTTCGGTTCGACAACTCGTATTTAAATGTTGTCGTGACATCATTTAGCAAAGGCATAAACATGTATCTACTCTTGTAAATAATGGTTTCATTGGCTTTTAACTATCGGTGTATAATACATATAGGACCTTCTAAAGTAGCCCGAGACGTGCTGAATATTTCTGTTTTTTAATTAACTCCAAATTTATACTTTACCATCTACACATTTCATTTACGTCAGCCGAATGGAAATGCTTTCCAGGTTTTAATTAAAGTTTTGAACAAAGCGTACCTTGACTTGATAGGTTGTTTTGATACACTAAATTTACAACAATAATGTGTCTACAATATTCGACGTTGTATCTGTGATAGCTTTTGCATAGTTTTTCTATTTACAGTTTGACCATGCCTTGTGTTGACGCTTCAATTCTCTTAAGTGATAACACGGACATTGTTCTCATTACAAGAGAAACTAGCATGCAAGAACGAATTTCATAACTAAACTCAAAGTTTTTAATAATTGAAAATTAATTTTTCTCTACAAGTGCATTAAAGTATATTTTACAACTTACTCAAACAAGAGCAATAACATGACACTACATGCTAGACATTGGCATAAGTGAGGCTCTTCATGGCTTCGTATTCAGTAGGGCCGTGGTTTCCGCTCATATCCATGTAGTATGCCTTTGAACCTTCTAACCTGACCTGTCCCTTCGACATTGCTGTCCCACCTGCAGACATGGAACCCCTTTGGTTAGACCCTTCAGGAACAACATCATTATCAGCACTAGGACTTTCGTAAGTGACGTTCTTCAGGGTTTCATATTCAGTAGGGACGCGGTTACCGCTCAAATCCATGTAGTGTGTCTCTGAAGCTTTCCTCGATGACTTCTTTCTCTCACCTTCGGGTTCCACACCAGTTAAGCCCAAACCTCCTGAGGAAGATCCTTGAGTATCAAGATCATTTTCCCCACTCGTACTGAGGATGACCGTGGCGTACTCGGGTGCCGGCGGGGTTTGTTCATCGTCCGATGTTCGAGGAATGGTGGATGATTCGTAAGACCCATGGTATCTACGAAATAGGCATATTCCGAAGGTAATAAGGGTGGTTAGCCACAGCGTCCCAAACACAAATGGAAGAATCTTGATTGGAGAAATTATGAGCTTTGGTAGACGAGGGTAATCGCCTTTGTCTTCTGTATTGTTGCTGCCATACGGGGCACGGATAACGGTAAACCCGATGGCACCTATGGCGGAGTGATCATCACTGTAGGTTCGACATTCAACCACTTTGCCGTCATCTTGGAAAGTTATACCTCGTATTAACAGTGATCGCCCTTCATCGCGAGTCTCTGAACGATCCTGAATGTTCTCTTTGATACTTTGATAATTACACATATTAACGATGTTAAATAACATTAATAATAATAGCATATGCTGTCACTAAGACACGTTTACACAGGAGAAATAACAAAAAACACAATAAGGTTACGTCTCCTTCATGATTATCTTTTCTAACATTCACATTGTAACAAAAATAAATCAAACAAGGGTAAACGAGAGAGAGCAACAACAGTCGAACCAAAAATCCGCTAGATATTTGCACACGTGATGCTGTTCATGGTTTCATAACTAGTACGATTATGGTTGACCTCTCATATTAATGCAGTATATGGGCCTTAATTATGCCATTCTCCTAAAACCCCCTGCATCATTGCCATAGTTGTCCAATCAACTAACCCGGTATCCACTTGTCTAGACCCTTCAGGAGCAACATCATTCTCACCTCTAGCTTTTTCGTAAGTGAGGCTCTTAAATGGGAAGTCCACCCTGATATCAAATCGATGTTAAGAGAAGCAGAAAATGGACAGGAACGAGGCGTTTGAGCAAAATCCGATTAAAATTATGAAAGTTATGAATGTTGGAAGTTGCAATCAATGAAACACAAAATGGTATATGTAACGTATCTTGGGAGGTCTACTCCCATGTGCTCTTTACTTTAACAAATCAAAAATGTCTATTTTCCCTTTTAAAAATGCAATCATACATGCACCCTAAATATAAATGTTGCTTATAATGCAATTATTGCTGTACAGTGCAAATTGGGGAGGACCTTTGGCTCTTCTTTATATGCCTTCCTTCTTGTACCTGCGGGTTCCTCACCAGTTAAATCCAAACCTCCTTGAGTATCAAGACTCTGGTGTCGCTTTAGCTTGTTCATCGTGCCTTGATTCTTAAAATCGAAATCAATTTTAGTTGATGAAACACCCTCTGGTGTTGTTTATGCAAGAGCGACAGATCCTGAGGAAACAGGGCAAGATTCCCCCAATTATCTCCCGTACAGTCATGATACCGAAGGAGTCAAGATCGTTCAGCCTAAATGCGAAATTCTGAGGTAGTTGTCCCTCCTTTTTTTCCAGCTCGTTAAAATCATGCCGGTGCCTTTTTATCGATGTCAAAGCGACCCCCATGGCCATCCAATTATGGGGAAATAAAACTAATAACAAAGTTTAACTTTGAAGAATTTAAGATTAACTGATTTGGCATGTTTGTACCGACAGAAAGGTCTCTCTAGGAAACTCTGAAGCCATACTTTTTATGTAAAATCAAAAGTTACATAAAAACGTATCTTCCATCACACAACAGTGATAGTTTCATAAAATAGGATTGGGAGAAATTTAAGAGTTCTCCTACTCTTTTAAATCACTGCTGTACCCTTCCTGAGTGGATTATTTCGTGTCAAAAGATGTGATGTTTTCCTTCTGATTGTCATGCACTTTCGTTTGATATCTTTGTTCTTTTGTTCTGATACCTGACAAATACTTTCACAACTATCTATCATGTCGAAACCCATTCTCTGTAGTAAATGCGAAACAGAAAGTAAAAGTTGTGTATCGAATCAGAGACACTGAGTACTGACATAAGTATTATTGACAGTTATCTGCTATGGTGAGCTGCAGGCGCGAACAAGATCTCAAGAGGGTGTTGGGAGAGGGAGGGGCAAAGCAGATATTTAACCTGAAGGGATCCTTGTAGGGCTCCAATCTTTGAAGTGATTAATGGAGCAGATACTCAAGCGGACATCACGCAGGCAAAGCTCGGGCAAACTGTGCAATTCAACGAGAGAGCCTCTGTCATTGTGGTCTTAACCTAGTACTGCCGGGCTCGGATGGCCCTCATAGCCACCTCCGAGTCCACCAAACCAGATTAAAAAACTGATGAAAATGGCCATCTGCTCATGTGGGAAGGATGAACAGACATCATAAAAACTTAAGCTACATGGAAATCAGGAGATATAGGATACAGGATATATAGGAGCAAAATTGCCGTTTTATGATTGATGTTTTGATAAGCATTTATATCCATTGGAGGACCGTGGTATATTGATGAAGGCTCTTGACTCTAAGGCGAGAGGTCTTGGGTTCGATACTAGCTCAGTGCTTACTCCAGTGGTGTTCTCCTCACATGGTCTCTCTCGTCATGGATATATAAAATTGAACCCGATCCCAAATACTTTCGAAAAATCAACTTAAGGCCGGGCAATTTCAATAGCTCCGTCCCTCACCTTAAGAAACTCGCAAACATTACAATCACATATTACTTAACCCGAACATGATTGCTATGGGTTATACAATGGGGTATTAAAATTGCCTTTGAGTTTTTTTTCTATAAAAGTAGTTGTGATCGTGTAATATATATTTGGTATCTGTAAATGTTGGGGTATTAACATTTTCAGGGCCAGTATATAGGAAGAGCAGCAAGAATCTCCCATTAGAAGACTGCAAAACACTTCATTGGAACTGGAAACTGGTACGTTATTTTACTCCATTAAATATAGCATTTTTAACGACGCCAATATTTAGTATACATATATATATATATATATTCCTATATAGTAATCACAACTTTATTTACAACTCTGATTTAAACCAGTATTTGCAGTAAATGATCATAATCCAAAAAAGACTATGATGAACAAAAATAAATAACCATGTACAATTTAAAGTTATTGGTAAGAAAGGAGAATAACTTCTGCTCTCGTATCGTAGTGTCTATGCAATAAATATTATCACAATTCTTTAGTAATGAACATAATTATTGAGAGCATGTTTCTAAACTAATTTCAATACGAACAACTACCCTTTGTACGAATAAGCTATTCTTACTTTCTCAGTACTCATAGAAACCAGCCATAATTACATTTAGTAAAATTTTTTTTTTTTTAGAATGATAATAATCCGTGTCGGGAACCGATTTGATGAGTGTTTTTCACGTACGCCTTGGCACATTTGCATACGTGGGTTCCTGACTGCCATCGGTCTCCATGTATTCATAATCAGGCAAAGCCTTTCTATGCCGGTCAGATCGGTCTTCAGGTTGAACTGCACTTCTCGTTGTTACCAGATGGTAATTCAAGATGGCTCCTTCCTTTTTGTGGTCGTTCTTAGACGTCGAACTGAGAAGCGTATTTTCCTTTGACGTTGGGGCAACGTTACATGTCGGGCTAGGCATAACTTCATACTCGGTTTGTAACGGGTAGCTGCTTGTTTCAATACTCACGAACTTTGGTTCTGGTATAGCAGGCTTACATCTACCTCTTTGAGATTTCCCTTCGAGCAACATCCTAGTCTTCATTGAACCGGGAGGGCGAGTGTCATCAACTCTTCGAGCGTTTTCAGTAGTTGATCTGGGAATCGAATCCTCATTTGATGACGGAACTATTTCGCTTGACATAACTTCATACTCGGTTTGTAACGGGTAGCTGCTCGTTTCAATACTCACGAACTTCGGTTCTGGTATAGCAGGCTTACACCTACCTCTTTGAGATTTCCCTTCGAGCAACACCTTAGTTTTTATCAAACCGGGAGGGCGAGTGTCATCAACTCTTCGAGCGTTTTCAGTAGTTGATCTGGGAATCGACTCCTCATTTGATGACGGAACTATTTCGCTTGACATATCTTCATATTCGGTTTGAACCTGATAAGCGCTTGTTGCCATGCCAAGGCACTTAGATTCTGGTATGACAGGTTTTTGCCAGCATCTTTGAGATTTCCCGTCAGACGACGAATTGAGAGGTTGGGTTGTATCAACAGCTTGGTCATTCCTAGTCGTTGATATGGGATTTGGATTATCAGGTGACAACGGAACGGTTTCATCTGGCATGACTTCATATTCTATTTGGTCGTCAAGTCTGTCGAGTCTCTTGTCATCAAAGACCGGACTATCTAATGAACGTAGAAGGTGAGTTTCTTTGGAATAGGGATCAGTCGGAGCGCGAACTGCGTTCTCCTTTGACGACGTCGTTTTTCCTGCTGGCGAGGTTTTAAGGGATTTTGATTTCGATGATTCTCTAGATCGATATGTTCTAGACCTTCCTGATTTATATCTGTAGATGAGGCATGCTCCGAACAGAAGAATGACAGTCACGCACACGGTTCCGACTATTAGAATCAGGTTAAAGCTGATAGCATATGGCCAAGCGCCTGTACAATCTGATTCTCGCCTGTTCAAGGCAGGGACCATTGTGAAGCCAATGGCTTCAACTGTGGAACGATTGCCCTGTCTGTAGATCCGACACTCAATAACTTTGCCGACATCCCCGAGATGTATCCTCTGTATCAAGAAAGACTGACCTCCATCTCGAGTCCATGATCGATTAGTAATGTCTTCTGGCATCCCCTCTGAATCAAGGAAACGCCATGAAACTTCAGCATCGGATTCAGCTTCACATTGGATAATCATGGAATATTCTTCGACACTTTGTCGAATGTGAACCGTTGTGGGGTAGGTGCAGGATCGAATTACGGGTGTTCCAGGGATGGACAACTTGCAGGAAGCGTTTTGAGAGTTCAGAAAAGCAGATTGGTCAATGAAGCCTTCGATTCGGTGTGATGAACGATGGACTTCTTGTATATCTCCCCCAACTCCTTCAAATGCTAAAGAAGCACTAAAAAGGTCGAATCCACATTCCAGTTTGATCAAGATACTTCCACTGCGAATTCTTGGAGATACTGTGCAATATGGCGACGTAATCTCGGATAAATCGAAGAATCTGACATTATATGTCTGAATGATGTTATTCCCAGATTTACATCGGCATATTTCTTCATCTCGTTGAGATCGGGAAAAAGAGAAATTGGAAGTCGTTTCACCCTGGTGCACTCGGAATTTAGAATCCACTGAAAAGCGTCCGTTCATTCGGCTACATTGATTGCCAGTACAGGAAAAGATTGGTAAGAATTCATCCCCGGAATAAACTGACCATTCAACATTCTGGCTGGAGTTTAAGTGACACGTAAGATTGACCAGTTGATTGATTGTAGTTACATTTACAATGTTGCCATGTTCCACCGCACAAAACGCCTTAGGTGACACCAGAAGTATCATGAGGTGAAAGAATACATTGGCCATGCTTTACTGGTGTTAGTTTTGCTTGGCCTATCACCGAGTTCTAGAGCATTGGCTATCACAAAATATCTCACAATTACTGTGAATTTTGTTATACCTCCAATATCTCCGATCCAGACAGTCAATGAGCTATCACAGGAACATTTTTGTTTATTCGGTTTTTTCAGGTGGTTATGTCAAGACGGTATACATTCATGTACAAGGGTAGAATAAGACCCGTGGTTTGTTGTAAACACAGTGCGCGCTATTCTTTAAGAACATACTGTTCACAAATCAACTACCAAATAAATCCAAGTCCAAGTCATTTCGAGATTAGCTATAATTGGCCATTAGCAAGACAGATAAATGACAGATGAGCTAATTAAGTAGCCTAAAAAACAAAGAGCAATGAATCCATTTATCATGACAGTGATACCGAGAGCTGGGTTAATTAGATTCGCACGAAGACAATGGAGATTGCTACGATCGACGTCCTTTTAAAGCACTGCCTTGAATGGACGTCACACGTATCAGTCCACACAAATAAATCTTTAATAGTTGCTATGACAGATTCTCTTAATTTCTTCAGCAGGATCTAGGGACGTATCGTTTCGCCACTAACAAGATGTATGGCAAAGGTTATTTTCATGATATATTTTCCTTTTTATCAAATACTTTTTGTTTGTGACGGTAAGGCATTGGCTTCGAACAGTTTTTATTCCACGATCGATGTCCACTGAGACATTCGTGGATATTTTATGCTTTAGCAGCAACAGCCATGTGTTAAAAAAAGAAGAGTTTTTCGGCAAAAATTATGAAGGCAACTGAGGAAAAGTAAAGACACTTGCAGCCAATTCAAGAAAAAAAAGAGTATAGGGGTAGAGTTTCAAACCATTCTGCATTAGACTATCAAGGAGCAATGAATACACTAACGTCAAGACCAGTCGAGATATTAAAAAAGAGTAAAACTATACTATCACCTAGACCTTTGAACAGACTGAAATTTGAGAAGCGATAAGTTGAAGGCTACGACTCTTCGGATGACCGTGGAGACGTCTTTACAAGCGCCACAGAGATAAACCTGTCATTACGACCTATATTTGCCAGTAGTCATCTCAGTATGTGACAATTAAAAGGTCAATCCAACTTTTGTTTTAAGTTCGTTTGTATGGAAGCAGAACACAAATCCGAGAAACGGAATGGCGAAAGTTTGAAATATATATGACCAATAGTAAGAGAGTTGCGAATATCAATAAATTTAAGGTCATTAAAATAATGTATGCGAAAATCATATTTGCAAATTGGTCAGTGGATTGTGACGAACTGGACGACTCTCCGTTCGTCGTGTACAAAAATAGCATTATTTTTTTTTCTTCTCCTAAGTGCCGTTTCGGTGCGCCCGATTCACCTGTTTCATTCAGAAGTATAATGTACCGTATGATGAAAAAGTCACAGTTTAAAATTTTCTTAGATTATAACCCGAAAGCCAGCTTATGGTAGCTCACGGTAGTAGACCGTGTACTCTCATAACCTCACAGACGGTAAAAGTTCTAGAAAAGGAGCGAATAAAGAAGGTGGCCACTTTAGACAGGTGGTCTTGGAAGATAGATGATCACTTAGACTGCACATGATAGGTACACGTATATGACAAAACTCACTCTCTGATAAAGTGGCGGTGTTTCCGTTTACTTGAAGCCATAACGTCCACGTGAGAGGTTATGCGAGTACTTGGTTTTCTATTCTGTGAGCTATTCATAAGCTGGTTTAGGGATTATGATCTAGGTACACTTAAAATTGCCTGTGACTTTTTATAATACGATACTACCGTGTGAAATAGGTGAATCGAGTGTCTCTGTTGGTGCACTTCTCAAAATATTTTATGGAACGCGATTACGTTTGAGTCCTGAATTAATGCAAAATTAAGATAGAAATTCCCGTTTTAATAGTACGTGTAATATGGCGGCTCCAATCAACAATCAGGGGACTACGCCCTCAATCGGCATGAGATATAAAGTTTGGACTGCAAACACAACATGTCCCCCTTTCAGGATAATTGGCTAATGATGGTTTCAATGTAAACGTCCATAAATATTTCCAGCGGTAAATGCAAAGTGGGCGATGCCCTGAGCCGATTATGCTCAACAACGTCGTCAGGGCTGATGGTCCGTGCGGAGAGTGATTCTGCGACCATATAAGTACATATGCCAGTGCTCACAGGCATGGATACACACAAGCGAGGGCTTCCCGCTCCCCTGTTGAGCTTGCCTTCGCGGTGCTACTCAATGCGTGTGACGCTAAAACGACTGGATGCTCTTCTCCATCAATTATCTCCGAAATTACCATTTACTTGAGGGTGTCTAATGCGTGTTGCTGCCCGGTGGACCATTCCCATCCCATGGTGTGCCGTTACGCAATTCTGCAAGGATTCATCGATCACTGCGTATTGTGGCACGAACTTGCGATATAAATTCGTTGTGCCGAGGAACGAGGCAAGCTGCTTCGTGTTCTCAGGGGTGTCTAGCTTGCGAAAAGCTTTGACGTCGACCCACTTAGGCTCCACTCTAGCTGCTGAAACTTTATGGCCTAGGAAGTCCACCACAGATGCTGCGAATGTGCAATTCTCCCTATTGAGCGTCAGGTTGTGCATCCGAACCAGGCAAAAACGTCGTTCAAATGCTCATGTCGCGACCATGGATGACGAAGTCGAGTGGTATAAGCACTTGACTTGAAATTCAAAGGTCGTGGTTCGATCCCAGACACGGCACTCATGTCCTTTGGCAAGGCATTAATCGTAATTTGCCACACTCGACCCAGGTGAGGTAAATGGGTACCTGGCAGGAATTTTGTCCTTGAAATGCTGGAGCGCTGTAATGGCAGCTAGGCTAAAGCCGCGGGAATAGAAAATCCAGATAGATGGCGCTATAGAAATGCCTATTATTATTATTATTATTATTATTATTATTAAGACGATGTCATTTAGGAGGTTGACATTTCCCTCCCATCCTGCGAGAATCGAAGACACTATCTTCTGAAAGGCGCTAGGTGCCGAACAGAGACCATATGGCATGCGCTTGTACTGGAATATGCCATGAATTGATCTACCTGAGGTGCATGGTAGTATCGGTAACAACTCCGAAGTCTGTAAATAGGGATGGATACTTTGCCATATCGTGAGTCGTGAGTCGTTGGTGATGTTGACTTGCTCACCTGTGTGGTCACAGAGGCGAAAGCCCAGCATGTCAAATAGGTCAACACCTAGGAGGCTCTTACCCTTCGCGACGTGCGTAGATCAGCCAACTGTCCACAGTCGTGTCCTTGAAACGAACTGGCAACTTGACGCAACTTGTTGGGGGTAAGAAGTCAATTGACGAGTGCTGGCGTTAGCGGAACTGTAGAGAAATAGCGCGTGTATATCAAATGATCGTGACACTTGACCCTACGTCGTTCAAGAGATTGAGTGGTATGCCATTCACTTCAAGTTCACAATACTTGAAGTCACCTCCACTCCCACTGCTGCACATGAAAGCTATGTGTTCCTTTGAGCGACACATCTTAGCGAAAAGATGCATTTTCTCACTTGCTCTGCATTTTTGGGGTCATTTGCAGGGCAAGCATTTCTATCCTTCCCGTGTGTCCCTCCACAGTTTTTGTATTCCGAGTTGATGTGGCTTGGCTTGGGGCTGCGAATGGTAACCTCTCTTGAAAACACCTTGTAATCTAGCTTCGGAGGAGGTTGTTGCAGTAACAGCCCTATGACTCAATGTTTTGGATTCGAGAAGGGCAGCTTCAACGTTCTCTGCAACAGTTGCAGCTTTCTCTAATGTCAAATCATCATTTTTCATCAACAATCACTCTCTAATACGGGGTGTACTAGTTTTCTCGATGAGTTGGTCCCTAACTAATTCATCTTTTAGGTCCCTAAACCCGTTGCCTTGAGCTCATTTCCTGTAATTATACCGTTCGATCTTTTCTTAGGCCCAAAATACTTCTCAAGTTCATCGACAGCTTCACCGGTTTTGCTTAGTGACTTACCGCTGACCCTTGCAAACCGATCGGGAATCCTCTGACCCTCTCCGCCCAAGCAGAGGGCTAGAATGGCTTGCGTCCGCTCCGGTGTAGTGGAGTCCAATCCAGTCGCTAACAAATATGTATGAAACGTGGAAATCCATCTCTCCCAAGGCATAACAGGTTTTCCTGGGGTGGCTAAAAAGGCGCTGGGGACGGTAGATTCAAAGTTGTGGCCATCCTCGTCGCCACGTTACCCGACGTATTATGTTTGAGTTCTAAATAATGTAAACTTAAGATAGAAATTTTGGTTTCAATAGTACGTTTAATATGGCGGCTCCAATCTACAATCAGGGGACTACGCCCTCAGTCGCAAACTTCTTCTTCTTCTTCCATTGTAGTACATCCCTCTAAAAGAGTATTTTCGTACTTTGTGCAGAAAAAAGGTGCGACGTCGCAGGAACACGTGCAAGGGAAGTGCAGTGACGGACAAATAAGAAAAAAACTTGAAGCTAATGTGCAAGTAAAAACAGCATCTGTCACTTAGCGAAGAGTGACTGAAGAGAAGCGGCTCTTGAAGACCTCGATAGACGGGGCTGACACCGCTTTAGATGGGAGAACATTCCAGAGATAGACCACACTTGGAAAGTAGCTGTATTGGTAGACAGAGATTCTGCAGTTCTGTTGTCTGAACTGTAGGTGATGTCCCCTTGTTCTTCCGGAAGATGAATATAGGTAGGGTTGAGCCGTAGGAATTGCTACAATTAGGCCATTCATAATTCTATACAGCATGATGACCTTGCTGTGGGCTCTTCGTTCGGAGAGAGTCTGCCATTTGAGCTTCTGGAGCATCGTGGTGACACTGCTCTGTTGGCCATAATCTGATGCTACAAAAACGAGAAGACACTTTTGACTCAAACATTTTGAAACAAGATATGAAGACAGCATAAAAAAACCCATGGTAAGTAGTAGATGAGAAATGGTAGATTCCCCTGAAATTCGGATGGTTTATTCCATTCGTACTGAGGATGACCGTGGCGTATTCTGGTGTCGTTTGGGTTTGTCCATCATCCGATGTTCTAGGAATGGTGGATACTTCATGTGTCCTTCTTGGTCTATACCCCAAGCAGACCCCACGCAATGCATTGGTGATTAGCCACAGAACAAGAAATAATAATATCAACACCAAGTAAAGCATTATGGGCTCTAGGAGTTGGTGTTGGATCTTCAGAATTCGATTTATTGTTGTCTCCGGAAATTCTTCAGAATTACGGTGAACCCAATCATACATTATTTTGTCTGGATGTCATCTCCTTTGGTTCGACACACCACTACTTTCCCGACATCTTGTTCAGAAATTCAGCAGAGATTGTCCTCTCGAACCCATGAACTATTCTTATATTCCATCTGAACTGTAGAAACGTCAGTGATCGACATCCGATTCATCGTCGCATTCGACAATGATATCATTTCCATCAACAATGTATTGCGCTTTTATGATATTTGGGGATGTGCAAGATCGCGTTATATCAATATACGGAAAATATGCGTTGCAGGAAGCGTAAAAGTTGTTGAAATCGTCAAAGCAGATAAAGCTGTGATACTAGGAAATAACCACCGGAAATAACCAGGAAAATTTAGTCCAATTCAATCCAATATCAAATGGACATCGAGCTCACCCGAGTTTACTTCACATGATGTCATACTGCTGAGTACATTTCTAAACGGTGATTGAACCAATAATAGCATGTCATATAGTCACTGATGAGCTCGAAGAAGAAGAATGATGAGATTATGTGCACCAAGAGAGGGCGGGCGCATTCTTTCGCGATTTGGCTCAATTTATACGATCTATTCGTAAACTGTAAGCAGAACGGGAAGACGAGAAGACTAAAATTTGACAATTCATGTAGATTAAACGAACCTCCATTTTGTGTTAGACAGGCCCAGTCAAAACAGTCATTCGCAAATCTGTACTGTAGAACACAACATTAAGTAATATGGTCTATCAGCTGGTACAATCCAAGAGGCTCTTTTGTGTTACAAAAACAAACAAACAAATGTTCGGCTTTCACAACATAATATTTTTGTTAATCAATTTGAAAGAACGGGTATTATATTGTATGAGCCAGTCAAATATCTATAAATAATTACAAAAAATTGAAGTTAGTTTATGGTGTAAAGAAAATAAAAACATAAAACAAATAATCCATAGTATGGCACGTGTGTATTTTAACTTAGTTCAATTTCCTTTGTATTTGTCACCTTTATTTAGTACAGGGCCTCTCAGGAAATCAGTTTTTAAAAGTAGGAGAGTTACCCTGTTAAAATTAAACGCAAATAAATAAATAAAGTAACGCTTTCCCTATTTTCGATCCGCACTATGATGACGTAAAAATCGGCATGCATCTTTAACATTGGACACTTTGGAGACCAGCATAGTCGGCGAGCCTATCCGTCATTAGTCAAGCAATCAAGACCATCACATTTTATTTTGATGTCTTTAAGTTACCTATTATCCAATGTACAAGAGCAGAGATAGGAGAGGGGGGGGGGGGGCACGTCCCCATATAAAACGTTAAGCCTAAGGAGAATCGCACACCCCCGTGGAAATCTGAGAAAATAAAAAAAAATACAGAAGTACAACAGCAAATAAATTAAGTAATGCAACATGTTTAATATCATCATTATAGGCTGTAATAATCCAGAATGCATAAAGACAAGGTTGGTAGTAAATGAGTAATGGTAGATTCCTCCGTATCAAGATCGCTTCTTCCATTCATACTGAGGATGACCGTGGCGTACTCTGGTGTCGTTTGGGTTTGTCCATCGTCCGATGTTCTAGGAATGGTGGATACTTCATGTGCCCTTCTGAGTCTGTACCCCAACCAGACTCCGCACACTGAATTGGTGATTAGCCACAGAACAAGAAATAATATTGTTAAAACAAAGTAAGCATTATGGGCAATAGTAGTGGATGCTGGTTCTTCAGAATTGTATGCATCGTTGTCTCCATCCAGTAAGTTTCGAGATTATGATGAAACCCATGCGCGGATCCAGGATTTCTTAGGGGAGGGGGCCCAACTTTTTTTTTGCTCCCGAAAATTTGAAAATCGCGCCGGCCGAAAAGTCGCTCAGTGGGGGGGGGGGGGGGGGGGGGGGGGGGGGGGGGGGGGGGGGGTACAGAGCACAATTTTTTTTTTTTTTTTTTTTTGCTCCCGAAAATTTGAAAAACGCGCCGGCCAAAAATTCCGCTCAGTAGGGGGGGGGGGGGGGGGGGGGGGGGTAGTGAGCACATTTTTTTTTTTTTGATCCTCAAAAAAATTTCAATTTGCACCCCCCCCCTTGAACGTCAGTGGGGGGGCTCAACCCCAAAAAAAGGTAAAAAATCACGTGATTTTACATGATTTTTTTCTCAAGGGGGGGGGGGGGGGAGGGCCGGACCCCCGGCCCCCCCCCCTGGATCCGCCACTGATGAAACCAACGGTACCTTTGATGGTCTGGTTGTCATCTCCTTTGGTTCGACACACCACCACTTTCCCGACATCTTCTTCGGATATTTCCCGTATCAGCAGTGATCGACCTCCTTCTCGAATCAATGAACGATCCTTAATATCTTCTTCTATTCCATATGAACTATAGAAACGCCAGTAATTGACATCCGATTCATCGTCGCATTCGACAATGATGTCATTTCCTTCAACAATGTATTGCGCCTTTATGATATTTGGGTAGGTGCAAGATCGCGTTATATCAATATCTGGAAACCAGACTCCAAACAAATTTGCAGTTATCAGCCACAGTGTGAGAAAAAGAAATGCTGATACGAGGAAAATACCATCATTTGACTCTGGAGTAGGAATCAGTGGTACTTTGTCATCCGCGTTCTCGTTGACCAAGGTATTAATCGTTGTAAACCCAATCATTGATTTGCTGCCATTCATAAATGCCCTACATTCCACCATCTTGTTTTCAAGGTGATAGGAAGGTACCTCATGTATCAGGAGTGATCGTCCTCCATCTTGAGTCCATGATATTTTATGTATGTCTATGCTACTTCCATCTAATTCATAGACAATCCAAGTTACTTCTGAATTTGATTCAACGTCGCACCTCATTGCGATATCATTCCCTTTTATCGTTTTTTCGATGTTAACTGCTTTGGGGTACTGGCAAGATCGATTTAATGTTGTTCGTGTTCCAGAAACAGAAAATACACACAAAGCCTTTGTAACGTTCAGGAAAGAGCCGTAATCAAGATTCTCTATGATATAAGAAGAAAACAACGGTTTTGTTGATCTTGCTTTCCCAGTTACTTCGATTCTAAAATCGGCATCCAACATCTCCCATTGTTTGATAGGGGTTTCACAAAACAATGTAACTTGCAAGTCTCCATCTTGACTCGATGCTGCCACCTCACACACTGGATCTGTAATATCATCTGGATTAACAAAGGTAATACTGTAGGTCTGTAGTTCATCTCCTGATTGTTCGCAACTATACGTATCCACGGATGTCTTCGGTTGTAAATATGACAATACAGACAAATTTCCATTCCAAGACGCTGTAAAATCAGAACCAGGGAGCAATGCTGTATTAAGCTCACATTGACTGTTCACCGTCCCATCGCATCTAAAGATAACAATTCTGACACCTTGATTTGTTTTAATTGACCAAGTAAATCTCATGGAAGAGTTTGGTTGACACGTTAGACTCGCACGCTCATCGATTGTCACTATATTTATAACTTCGCCTTGCAACATTAGGAGTAAACTATGAATTAGTATTAGAAGCAGTGGAATCGTCGCCAGTCCTTTAGAATTTTACCAACGTGAATGAATACTCTAACTTCTCTATTCAAACATAACAGGGTGACTGTGCTCTTGAATATGTTTAGTGCAAAGTTCTAGTCAAAGATTCCGATACGTAGAATAAACACTGTTTCCGCGTATACCATTGATCAAAACTGGTCAAGCTAGGAAAACAATAAATCCAGTTCTCAAGAAGTTTATGAACCGATTACAAACACACATTCGAGCCTACCCTGTTAGTAGCTTCTTGGATATCTATATACCTCAAAATATAAGAAGCGCAGCATAATGTAGGTACATTTGTTCAGTAATCTACATTTGACTGCAAATGACTTTGAGAATGAAGCGAGCTATTTATATGGAGAGCACTCTTGTAAATGGCGTGCAACATGTGTAACATACGCCTTAGTTTTGATCTTGGGCATACATCCTTTCGTAGATGGCGTTTCATATAGTCCGAACGTTTCGTCCAATATCATACACCCAAGTAACATTTTCAGTTGAGTTCAATTGACCAGTCAAATTTTATCCTGATCATCAATGCATATTTTTTAATCATTCTGCCTTGTCCTTCTGCATACAACCAAGACTGAACCCCAAGCGAATTCCAGACAAAAAATAAGACATGCAGCACGATTATTACCATGATTATGCGAAGGAATGTTCCACAATGTATAAAACACATGGGAAGTGTTAGATGGGAATAGGCAGATTCTTTAGTACGAGGATAGTTTCTTCCACTCATACGGAGGATGACCGTGGCGTACTCTGGTGTCGTTTGGGTTTGTTCATCGTCCGATGTTCTAGGAATGATGGATACTTCATGTGACCTTCTGGATCTACACCTCAACCAGACTCCACACAATGCTGGTGGGAATAACCACAGGGTGAGAAATAACAACGTTAAAACAAAGTAAGCATTATGGGAACTAGGAGATTTCGAGTGATGTTATATTCAGTAATTGTCGGGATCACATAGAATCCAATGGAACCTTTGTTGATCCGGTTGTCATCTCCACTGGTACGACAGACCACCACTTTTCCGAAATCTCGTTCATATATATCCCGTATCAGGAGCGATTGTCCTCCCTCTTGAATCCATGAACGATTCTCAATATCTTCCTCTGTTCCATCTGAATTGTAGAAACGCCAGTATACGACATACGGTTCATCGTTGCATTCGATAATGATATCATTTCCTTCAACAATGTGTTGCGCTTTTATGATATTTGGGTAGGTGCAAGATTGCGTTATATCAATATCTGGAAAATATGCCTTGCAGGTAGCGTTAAAAACATTGTTGAAATCGTCAAAGTAGAGAGTTTTAGCATTGATACTTTGAGACGACCCGGGGGCATCATCAGGAATATTTAGTCCAATTCCTTCCAGTGTCAAATTGACATCGAGTTCATCAGAGTTTACTTCACATGATAATGTCATACCACCGACTTCATTTGTATCATTACTGGGTAATGCAACAATGCAGTTGGGTATGATATTAGATGGATCAATTGCTTTTACCAAATATTCCTGCGGAATGACATTCCCCACTATACACATAAATTCATGCTCCTCTTCACCGGATGGTGTTAATGAAAGAATGGAATGGTAATTCGTTTGGGCCGCTTCAATATAATCAAATTTATGAGAAACAATGACGGCCACACTATCAGTACCAGTTAATTGACATCGATCATTCTGACAGGTGTATATACTGACAGGGTAAAAGTTTTGTCCAATATCATAATACCAAGTAAAATCTTCAGGTGAGTGTGAATAACATGTCAAATTCACTTGCTGGCCAATCAACGCATGTTTTTCAGTCATTCTGACTTGTCCTTCTGCATACAACCAAGACTGGATCCCAAGCAAGAGGCTTAAAAATGAACGAAATGAGATATTAGCCATGATTCCCAGATCTAATATACGGGATTTACAGTCAGGAATATAATGAAGATGATGTCACTTGAGTGAGATGAAACTTCAACATTATGTACAGCTGTACTGCACCTCTGTGATTGACGATTGAACTTATAATAGCACCACGTCATCTAGTCACTGTTGAGTGTTGAGTCTCGAAGAAGAATGGTTATATTATATGCATCAAGAGAGGGCGATCGTACGCTTTCTTGATTTGACTCAATTTCTAAGATTGTTTGTAATCGGTAATCACAACGGGAAGGCGGGAGAAGGTGTTTTCCAAAAGTTTGAAAAAAGGTAGATCAAACCATGTAGGTCCATTTCAAACAAACTTTAAAAAATGCTTTCTCTTCCGTCAAGCAACACTATGATCTGATGATGACGTAAATATCGACTTACATCTTGAGTAATGGAGAGTTTAGAGACCAGCATAGTGAACTACAAGCCTATCCCGAATACGTGAAACAATCAAGACCATCACACACATTTCGATCTCTTTCAGTGACTAATACCCCCTTCACATACACGGATTTTGCTTACGAGTCCTTACGGATCGCCAACTCGTAGTCAATCGCAAGAATCCGTAAATAACTCGCTGGTATCCGTAAATAACTCGTCACAACTCGCAACAAATCGTAGACACTCTTAACGATCCGTGAAAGGAGAGGCAAATTTGTTGACATGTCAAAAATCTTCTTACGATTGTCCACGGATTGATTTGTCGGTAAATAGCTCCTAAATAGCTCGTAACAATTCGTAATCATCCGTAAACCGCTCGCAACAACACGTGACCATCCGTAAACTGCTCGCAAGAATCCGTAAATGACTCGTTACAGATTTTTATAACGATTCATTACGGTTAGTTTACAATTTTTGTTTGTTTTACGGTTTGTTTACGGATTATTTACGGATTATTGCGAGCAGTTTACGGATGGTTACGTGTGATTACGTGTTGTTTACGATTTTATTCGGGTCATTTTACGATGGCTTAACGGATTGAAACGGGATATTACGAGAATTTTAGATGTAATTACGAGTACTTTACGAATAGATACATATACTTTACGTATGCTTATGAACTGTTTACGATTTGGGGAAAGGTATAAAAGCTGCAAACTCGAACACTTCATTTTCAGTTGTTATTTTTTGGCTAACATTCGTAAGGACTCGTAAATACTCGTAACTTACTTGTAACTATTCGTAACAACACGTAAACAGGTCGTAACTAACGCGTTAGTTACTCGTAGTTATCCGTAATAACTCGTAATTAATCGTGGACTATTGCCGTAAATACATCGTAATAACTCTTAAACTGGTCGTAAAAGTGGCCAAATCGTAAGGATTCGTGAAAGATTCGTGAGTGTGTGCGATCCGTAGGGACTCGTAAGAAAAATCCGTGTATGTGAAGGGGGTATTAATAGCCAAACTACAAGATCGGAGAAGGGGGTGGGGGCGCATCGCCACCGATAATCTTTTTTTTTTTAATCGCCCATCCTTGGAAAATTAAAAGAAAAAGTATAAATAAGTACTACAAAAAATAAGTAAAGATAGGTAAGAGCATTATTATCATCAGTATGAGCTATATTCCAGAATGTATGAAAGACATGGTAAGTACATGTAGTAAATTTAAAAATGTCTAATTGCTCCGTATCAAGATCGCTCCTTTCACTCGTACTGAGGATGACCGTGGCGTACGTTTGGGTTTGTTCATCGTCCGATGTTCTAGGAATGGTAAATACTTCATGTGACATTCTGAGTCTATACCCCAACCAGACACCTCACACTGCATTGGTGATTAGCCACAAGGTGAGAAATAATAATGTTAAAACAAAGTAAGGATTATGACCACTAGGAATGGGTGCTGGACCTTCAGAAATTGAGTTATTGTTATTTACAGAATTTTTCGACATCACATGGAACCCAAAGGTACCATTGTTGGTCTGGTTGTTATCTCCTTTGGTTCGACACACCACCACTTTTCCGACATCTCGTTCAGATATATCCCGTATGAGCAGTAATCGCCCTCCTTTCCTTGACCATGAACGATTCTTGATATCTTCTTCTCTTCCATCTGAACCGTAGAAACGCCAGTGATCGACATCCAATTCATCGTCGCATTCGATAATGATATCATTTCCTTCAACAATGTGTTGCGCTTTAATGATATTTGGGTAGGTGCAAGATCGTGTTATATCAATATCTGGAAAATATGCCTTGCAGGAAGCATTGTGAACGTTGTTGAAATCGTCAAAGTTGAGAGTTTTAGCTCGGATACTTTGAGATGACACGAGGGAATCATCAGGCGTATTTAGTCCAATCCCTTCTAATGTCAAATTGACATCGAGTTCACCCGAGTTTACTTCACACGATAATGTCATACCACCGACTCCATATTCATCACTACTCGGTAATGTAACATTACAATTGGAGGCAAGTTTATTTGGGTCAATCGGTTTCACCCTGAAAATTCGAAAAAGAACATTCCCTACACTACATTTAAAAATATGCTCCACGTCATCGGACGGTGTTAGTGAAAGAATAGAAGTTTCATTTCTGTTGGTCGCTTCAATATGATCAAATTTACGAGAAACAATGTACACAAAAAATCCACCACTAAATTGACATCGATCATTCTGACAGGTGTAGATAGTAGAAAAACTTTTCCCAATATGATACAACCAAGTAACATCTTCAGTCGAGTTTGAATAACATGTCAGATTTACTTGCTGACCAATCAACGCATGTTTTTCAATCATTCCGCCTGTTCCTTCTGCAAACAACCAAAACTGGATCCCAAACAGTAAGCCTAAAAACGAACGAAATGAGATATTAGCCATGATTCTCAGATCTGATATATGTGATTCACAGTCAGAGATTTATCGAAGATGATGAAACATGAGTGAGATGAAACTTCAGCATCTGTACAGCTGAACTGCACCTCTGTGAATGAGGATGGAACCAATGTTACACCACGTCACAGGCGCTTACGCAGGGGGGGGGGGGGGTGTTTGGGGGGTTAACCCCCCCTTTGGTATTTTTATTTGTATAAACCCCCCTAAAAAATAACCAAACCCCCCCCCTTTTTTTTTTTTTTTTTTTTTTTTAACAATAAAAAAAAAAAAAAAAAAATTCCCATGGCTGACCTAAAAAAAGTGACCTTACCCCCCCCCCCAACGGAGCAAAATGTCAAATTTTCAAATTTCGAGACCAAAAAAAAAAAAAGTGTCCTCTTAACCCCACCCCCCCCCCCCCCCCGCTTATTCAGCGGTTTGCTGAGTCGATGCGAAATTTTCGGGCTGATTTAAAAAAATGTTAAAAACCCCCCCCCCCCCCCCCCCCCCCCCCCCTTGAAAAGTCCTGCGTACGCGCCTGCCACGTCATATAGTCACTGGACCTAAAAAAGAAGAATGAGGAGATTATTTTCACCAAGAGAGGGCGGGCGCATTCTTCCTGATTTTACTAAATTCATACGATCGATTTGTAAACGGTAAGTACAACGGGGAGGCAAGAGAAGGTGTTTAAGGTCTGAGGTGATTCCCTAAAGTTGTGTATATTAAACATACCGTCATTTTGTGTTAGAAAGACCCAAGCCAAAACAGTATTTGCAAAAAAAAAAAAATTTAGAGGAGTCGTCCACCCCCGGAAAAATTTAAGAAAAATGAAAAGAAGTACACCAAAAATACGGAAAGTCAAGCAACATGATTATTCTTCTGATTTTGCCCTGAAATGTTTCAGAATATATAAAAGTCAAGGTAAGAAGTAAATGAGAAATGATAGATTACTCTGCACCATGATAATATCTTTCATTCGTACTGAGGATGACCGTGGCGTACTTTGGTGTCGTTTGGGTTTGTTCATCGTCAGATGTTCTAGGAATGGTGGATTCATGTGTACTTCCGGATTTATACCCCAACCAGAATCCGCACACTGAATTTGTGATTAGCCACAGAACAAGAAATAATAATATCAACACCAAGTAAAGCATTATGGGCAGTAACAGTTCGTGTTGGATCTTCAGAATTCGATTTATTGTTGTCTCCAGATTTTTTTCGAGATTACGGTGAATAGAACCCAATCATACATTATTTTGTTTGTCTGGTTGTCATATCCTTTGGTTCGACACACCACAACTTTCCGACATCTCGTTCAGAAATATCCCTTATCAGCAGAGATCGTCCCCCCTCTTGAACCCATGAACGGTTCTTAAAATCTTCTTTTCTGCCATCTGAACTGTAGAAACGTCAGTGATCGACATCCGATTCATCGTCGCATTCGACAATGACGTTATTTCCTTCAACACTGTCTTGCGCTTTCATGATATTTAGGTAGATGCAAGATCGCGTTATATCAATATACGGAAAATATGCCTTGCAGGAAGCATGATAATGTCATACTGCCGACTACATTTCTGAATAATGATTGAACCAATAATAGCATCACTCCATAAAGTATGTGCACCAAGAGAGGGCGGGCGCATTATTTCGTGATAAACTGTAAGCAAAGCGGGAAGGCGAGAGAAGGTGTTTCCTTAAAGTTTGACAATTCATGTCGATTAAACGAACCGTCATTTTGTGTTAGACAGGCTCAGTCCAAAGAGTCATTCGCAAAACTGTATTGTAGAACACAACATTTGTCATAAGGTCTATCACCTGGTACAATCCAAGAGGCTCTTTTGTGTTATAAAAACAAACAAACAAGTGTTCGGCTTTCACAATATAATATTTTTGTTAATCGATTTGGAAGAACGGGTATTATATTGTATGAACCAGTCAAATATCTATAAATAAAAAAAAAATAAAGTTATTCTATGGTGTAAACAAAATAAAAACATAAAACAAATAATCCATAGTATGACATTCAATTGAATAAGGAGATTTTACCAAATTTGTTTACGCTTTACCGCCCCTCCATACAATGGAACCCCATCAAAAGTTTGCTAGAGTATAACAGACATGGTAAGTAGTAGATGAGAAATTACTGATTTCTCTGTATTAAGATCGTTTCTTCCATTCGTACTGAGGATGGCCTTGTATAAGTGTACTCCGGTGTCGTTTGGGTTTGTTCATCGTCCGATGTTCTAGGAATGGTGGATACTTCATGTGACCTTCTGGATATACACCCCAACCAAACTCCACACACCGCAATTATAGTGGTGATAACCCACAGAACAAACAATATTAATATTAAAACAAAGCACAAATCATACATTATGGGTTCTAAGAGTGTTTGTTGGATCGTCAAAAATCGATTCTTTTCTGTCATCTGAACTGTAGAAAAGCCAGTGATCGACATCTGATTCATCGTCGCATTCGACAATGATATCATTTCCTTCAACAATGTATTGCGCTTTTATGATATTTGGGTAGGTGCAAGATCGCGTTATATCAATATACGGAAATATGCGTTGCAGGAAGCGTGTAAGTTGTTGAAATCGTCAAAGCAGATAAAGCTGTGATACTAGGAAATAACCACGGGAAATAATCAGGAAAACTTAGTCCAATTCAATCCAATGTCAAATTGACATCGAGCTCACCCGAGTTTACTTCACATGGTAATGTCATTTCTGAATGATGATTGATCCAATAATAGTTTCACTCCATAATTATAGTCATTGATGAGCTCGAAGAAGAAGAATGATGAGATTATGTGCACCAAGAGAGGGCGGGCGCATTATTTCGTGATAAACTAGTGTAAGCAAAACGCGAAGGCGAGAGAAGGTGTTTCCCTAAAGTTTGACAATTCATGTAGATTAAACGAACCGTCATTTTGTGTTAGACAGGCCCAGTCCAAACAGTCATTCGCAAATATGTACTGTAGAACACAACATTTGTAATAAGGTCTATCAGCTGGTACAATCCAAGAGGCTCCTTTGTGTTATAAAAACAAACAAACAAGTGTTCGGCTTTCACAATATAATATTTTTTTTAATCGATTTGAAAGAACGGGTATCATATTGTATGAGCCAGTCAAATATCTATATAAAAATAAGAAAATTAAGTTATTTCATGGTGTAAACAAAATAAAAACATCAAACAAATAATCCATAGTATGGCTCGTGTGTATTTTAACTTTGTTAAATTTCCTTTATATTTGTCACCTTTATTTAGTACAGGGCCTCTCAGGAAATCAGTTTTAAAATTAGGAGAGTTACCCTGTTAAAATCAAACGCAAATAAATGAATAAATAAAGAAACGCTTTCTCTATTTTCGATCCGCACTATGATGACGTAAAAATCGACATGCATCGTTAACAATGGACACTTTGGAGACCAGCATAGTCCGCGAGCCTATCCGTCATTAGTCAAACAAGCAAGACCAACACATTTATTTTTATATATTTAAGTTACCTATAATACAATCTACAAGAGCAGAGATCGGGGGGGGGGGGGGGGCACGTCCCCACAGAAAACGTTCAGGAGAATCGCACACCCCCGTGGAATTTGAAAAAATGAAAAGAAAAAGTATAGCGAAAAACAAGTAAGACATGCAATTTGATTATAAAATGATTATGCGCTGGATTGTTCAACAACGTATAAAAGACACGGTAAGGTCCCCCTCCCCCCCCCAAAAAAAAAACATCATTAATTGTCCTCGATTGCTTTCTGGAGTAGGGGCGGGCGGGGTATTTTTTTTTTTTTTTTTTTTATAAAGTTATTTTTGTTTTGTTCTTTCTTTAATTTTATTTTTGTTCCCATTTTTTTTGAAATTTTTCTTTTCCATTAAAAAAATCATAAAGGATGTCAAGCATTTAAACCAACGAAGTCAATACAAAACTTATATATAACAAAAGACTAGTTTAATATCATCTTTTTAACATAGGCCTATGTGCAATGAATATCAAGACCAACACAGAAAGTATTTTTGGCTTTAAAATAAAGCACCTTTTAAAAAGAGTTTAAGAATACTCAGAACCTAATTTGAATGAACGGCACTTTGACATAGAAAAATAAAAATGGCAAGTTAATAAATAAAGGATTGCATACTGAAAAGACCAAACTGGCAGCGGGACGCATTTTTATCCTTGCAAAATGCATAAAATGGTATATTTAGCGTTTAAAATTGCTCCCCCCCCCCCCCGCCAAAAAAATATAATTATACAAAAATACGAGCGGCCCGAAAATGACGAGCGGGCGGTCGAAAACAACCAAATGAGTTTTTTTGTTGGCCTTAAGCTATGGTCACAAATCTGAGCAGCGACCGACCGATCAGTAGCCTGCTCGGTCGCTGCTGGAATTTAGGCATCGCCCAGCAATTAAGTCGGTGCCCGGGCGGCGACCGCCCAGGCACCGAGCGTATTTTGGGCGGCGAGTGAAAAGTGAGCAGGCGCCGCCCAAATTTTAACTCCGCGCTAAAACTTCAGCGGCGACCGAGCGATCCCCTAAAAACGAGCGATGCCTGGACGGCCGCCGCTCGGTGGCCGGGCAGCCGCCGGGCAGAATTGGTTAAAAACTCGCCGCTCGGCCGCCGAGCAGGCTACTTTTGGGTAATGTGACCATAGCATTAGTAGTAGATTCCTCCGTATTGAGATCGTTTCTTCCTATCGAACTGATGACCATGGCGTACTCTGGTGTCGTTTGGGTTTGTTCATCGTCCGATATTCTAGGAATGGTGGATACTTCGTGTGTACTTCTGGATCTACACCCCAACCAGACTTCACACAATGCAATGTTGATAAACCACAGAGAGATAAATAACAACATTAAAACCAAGTAAGGATTATGAGCACTAGGAATGGGTGCTGGATCTTCAGAATTCGAAATGTTAATGTCTCCTGAAATTTCCGAGATTACCATGAACACAATGGTACCTTTGTTGGTCTGGTTGTCATCTCCTTCGGTTTGACACACCACCACTTTCCCGACATCTTGTTCAGATATTTCCCGTATCAGCAGTAATCGCCTTCCTTCTCGATTCCATGAACGATCCTCAATATCTTCTTCTCTTCCATCTGAACTGTAGAAACGCCATTGATTGACATCCGATTCATCGTCGCATTCGATAATGATATCATTTCCTTCTACAATGTATTGTGATTTTATGATATTCGGGTAGGTGCAAGATCGCGTTATATCAATATCTGGAAAATATGCCTTACAGGAAGCGTTTCGAATGTTATTGAAATCGTCAAAGTAGAGAGTTTTAGCTTTGATCCTTTGAGATGACCCGGTGGAATCATCAGGAACATTTAGTCCAATTCCTTCCAGAGTCAAACTGACATCGAGTCCCCCTGAGTTTACCTCACATGCTAATGTTATACTGCCGACTCCGTTTTCATCACTATGCGGGGATGTGACAGTGCAGTTGGGTATGATATTCCGTGGGTCAGTTGATTTTACAGAATATCCCTGCAGAATATTATTCCCTAACTTACACTTAAAATAAAGTTCATTATCATACAATCGTGTTATTGTTAGTGACAGAGCTGAGGCATCGTTACTCCGCGTTGCTTGAAGATTCAAGTTACTATAAACTGAACCCAAACCCGGGTTAGCAATATAAGATGTGCACTGACCGTCCTGATTATACTCGCAGGTGTATATATCAGGGAAGTAGTTTTCAGTGAACCTATAAAGCCAGGTAACACCTTCAGTAGAGTTTAGAAAACATGTCAAATTCACTTGCTGGCCAATCAACGCATATTTGGCAATTATTCCGCCTTGTCCTTCTGCATACAACCAAGACTGGATCCCAAACAACAGGCCTAAAAACGAACGATACGAGATATTAGCCATGATTCTCAGATCTAATATACGGGATTCACAGTCAGGAATATAATAAAGATGATGTAACGTGAGTCAGATGCAATTTCAGTATCTGTACAGGTATACTGCAAAGCTGTGAATGATTATTGAACCAATGTAGCACCATTTCATATAATCACTGTTGAGGCTCGAAGAAGAAGAATAATGAGATTATGTGCACCAAGAGAGGGCGGTCGAACTCTTTTCTTGATTTGACTAAATGTATAAGTTCCGTTTGTAAACGGTTTTCACAACTTGAAGGCGAGAGAAGCTGTTTCAAAAATGTTTTATAAACAGGTCAAACCATCTGTCAGTTATGTTCTCTATCGTCCAGCCACACTGTAATCTGATGACGACGTAAAGATCGTCGGACTTTATCTTGAGTAAAAAAAGGGTTAAGAGACCAGCATAGTCTACAAGCCTATCCCGCATTAGTCACACAATCAAGACCATGAGTTAGATTTTGATCCCTCTAAGTTACTTATTATCCGATCTACAAGATCGGAGAAGGGAGGTGGGGGGGGGGGGGGGAACGCCACCGATAATTTTTTTTTTAATCGTCCATCTTGGTGGAAATTTGAGAAAGTGAAAAGAAAAAGTATAAATAAGTACTACAGAAAATAAGTACAGACAGGCAAGAGCATTATTATCATCAGTATAAGCTATACTCCAGAATGTATGAAAGACATGGTAAGTACATGTAGTAGATTAAAAAATGTCGAATGGCTCTGTATCAAGATCGCTCCTTCCACTCGTACTGAGGATTTTTTTTTTTTTTCCTCTTGTCAGAGGTACTTTATTCATTTACAAAAATAACCAACACACAAATCATTACATCATAACAAAATTTTACATTCACTTTAAGTACTGAGTACTCGTACTGAGGATGAACGTGGCGTATTCTGGTGTCGGTGGGGTTTGTTCATCGTCCGATGTTCTAGGAATGGTGGATACGTCATGACACCCTCTGGGTCTACAACACAACCAGACTCCAAACAAGGTTGCAGTTATCAGCCACAGGGTGAGAAAAAACAATGCTGGTACGAAGAAAACACTATCATTACTTGACTCTGGAGTAGGAATCAGTGGTACTTTGTCATCCGTGTTCTCGTTGACCAAGGCACTAATCGTTGTATACCCAATTGTGGATTTGCTGCCATCCCTATAAGTCCTACATTCCACCACCTTGTTTCCATGGTCATTGGAAGGTACACCACGTATCAGGAGTGATCGTCCTCCATTTCGAGTCCATGATATATTATGTATGTCTATTTTACTCCCATCTGAATCATAGACAATCCAGGTTACTTCGGAATTTGATTCAACATTGCACCTAATTGCAACATCATTCCCTTCGATTGATGTTTCGATGTTAACTGCTCTGGGGTACTGGCAAGATCGATTTAAAGTTGTTCGTTTACCAGAAACAGATAATACACACACAACATTTGTAATGTTCAGGAAAGTATCGTAATCAAGATTCTTTATGATATCAGGAGAAAACAACGGTTTTGTTGAACTTGCTTTCCCAGTTCCTTCTATTCTAAAATCGGCATCCAATATCTCCCCTTGTGAGAAAGTGGTTTCACATGACAATTTAACTTGTAAGTCTCCATCTTGATTGGATGCTGCCACCTTACACACTGGATCTGTAATATCATCTGGATTCAGAAATGTAACATTGTAGGTCCGTAGCTCATCTCCCGATTGTTCGCAACTATACGTTTCCACGGGTAACTCCGGTTTTAAAAATGAGATTACAGAACAATTTCCATTCCAAGACGCTGTAAAATCAGGACCAGTGAGCACTGCTCTATTAAGCTCACATTGACTGTTCACCGTCCCATCGCATCTAAAGATAACATTTTTGTCACCTTGACTTGTTGTAATTGACCAAGTAAATCTCATGGAAGAGTTTGGTTGACACTTTAGACTCGCACGCTCATCGATTGTCACTATATTTATAACTTCGCCTTGCAACATTAGTAAACTATGAATTAGTATTAGAAGCAGTGGAATCGTCGCCATGTCCTTTAGAATTTAACAAACATTAACAATGACCACTGTAACTTATCTATTCACATATAACAGGGTGACTGTGCTCTTGAATATGTTTAGTGCAACGTTCTGGTCAAATATTCCGATACGTAGAATAAACACTGTTTCCGCGTATACCGTTCATCAGTACTGATCAAGCTAGGAAAACAATAAATCCAGTTCTCAAGAAGTTTATGAACCAATTACAACCACACAATCCAGCCTATCCTGTTAATAGCTCCTTGGATCTCTATATACCTCAAAATATAATAAGCGCAGATGTAGGTACATTTGTTCAGTAAGCTACATTTGACTGCAAATGACTTTGAGAATGAAGCGAGCTATTTATATGGAGAGCACTTGTGTAAATGGCGTGCACAGTCCCCGGCCCCCCCCCACTCAGAGGTCGGAATGACCGCATGCGTGTTGCCAAAATGTCCGGTAAAGGGGTACTTTTCGTGCGACGAAGTCCGGCCCGAGAATTGTAAAAAAAGGGGTGTATTTGACTTTTCACCCGGAGATTTCTTTAAAAAGGGGGTGTTTTTCTTTTTTTCTCTCATCTCTTTGGACTCCTGAGAAATTATTCCGAATTTAGGGGGGTACATTGAGCATTTTTCCTGATTTAGGGGGGTCTTCAAGGCAGGAAAAGACCGCGAAAAGCCCGCGAAAGGGGGGTTCGGAAATGTTGGCAGTCCTCAAATAGGGGGTGCTTTCAAAAAAAGGGTACGAGCATATGCGTACCCTAAATAACACTGGGGGGGGGGGGGGGGGGGCGGGGCACAGTCGTATGCGTTCATGTGTAACACATGCCTTATACTTTGATCTTGGGCATACATCCTTTCGTAGATGGCGTATACAATCTGAATTTGGAAGATTTCATGGAGTCCGAACGTTTCGTCCAATATAATACAACCAAGTTACATCTTCAGTTGAGTTCAATTGACAAGTCAAATTTTATCCTGATCATCAATGCATATTTTTTAAAATCATTTTGCCTTGTCCTTCTGCATACAACCAAGACTGAACCCACACTCTTAATGTCAGCGAGTAAATTGTGCCGAGTAAAACAAGTTGAGTAACAAAATGAGCAATTCAGTACTCAAGCTGGAGTAAGACCTTGATTTTAGTGGTACTCGTCACCCGAGTAATTTGTTACCTTCGATAAAGAGTGAATCAATGACTCAACATTGAGTACGAATTTCGTTTGTATCAATTTTGAGTAAACTACGGTTGGGTATTACGCTGCGGCAGGTGATAAATAAATCAACATTGATCTCTTACCCGAATTTACTTCGGGTGCGAGTGAAAGTTGGATCGATGGAAAGTGCAACTAGCTGTCAATATGCATGTGACACCTGTTCTACACAGTTTTACATAATAGCAGCTGTATGTTCCTTTGTCTACCTAAGGAACTGGATATTTTTTACTCTTTCATTGTCCGTCATGTGCATGTCTCGTGCATGCATGTGCGCGTGCAGAAAGATGCGAAAGAACTGAGATACACTCTTAGAAAAAAGGGTGCAAAAAAAGGGTGCAAAATAAGAGTTTGCACCCTTTACATAAAAATGAACCCTATTGAAGGAAAAGGGGTTAAAAAAAGGGTGCAATATAAGATTTTGCACCCTTCCCACAAAAATGAACCCTATCGACCAAAAGAGGGTGCAAAATAAAAGTTTGCATATTGCATGCATATTCATGATTACTTTCCACGTGTTCACATAAAAATACATTTATCATTGTTTGTTAAGCAAATTATGACAATGCACATCAATTTTTTGATTTTGTATTTTCCTTTGGCAATCATTAACCAATATATTATTTTGTCTGATCATGTTACAATTACATTCACGTTTTAGCAATAGATATATTGATTATATGATTACTAACCAAGAAACATCATGCATGTTTAATATGTATTTGTGTACGAGCAAATTTTACCAGTATTCCTCGATGATGGGTGCAGGATTGCACCTTTTAAAGGGTGCAGGATTGAACCCCTAAAGGTGCTGCTATTGCATCGGTTTGCACCCCTAATGGAGTAAAAACATGTACTTAACTAAGTACATGTTTTTACTCAATATTGATTGAGCAACTAAGCGTTACCCAGAAAACATACTCAATATTTGAGCAAAAAAATCGCTCAAACAATTTGAGTCAAAACATGTACTCGTTAATTGAGTAAAATTTGGCTCAACTCATGAGCAGTTTCTTACTCGACATGAGTTGATTACGTTTCTACCCAGTACTGAGTAAAAAAGGAAACCGCTAAACAAAGAGTAAATATTGAGTAAAGGTTGACTCATTCAAACTGAGTAGAGATTTAGTCTTTTATTGAGTAATATTTTTACTCAACAGATGGGTAGATTTGTTACTCAACACATGCTGAGTAAAGTTTACTCAAAAGTCGGGTGGTTTCCTTTTGACCACCCAAAAGAGTAACATTTTGACTCAAATTGAGCAGTTTTTTTTTAGAGTGCAAAGCGAATTCCCTACAAAAAAAAGTATAGATATGCAGCACAATTATTACCATGATTATGCGAAGGAATGTTCCACAATGTATAAAAAACATGGCAAGCAGTACATGAGAAATGGCAGATTCCTCTGTATCAACATCGTTTCTTTCATTCGTACTGAGGATGACTGCGGCGTATTCTGGTGTCGTTTGGGTTTGTTCATTGTCCGATGTTCTAGGAATGGTGGATACTTCATGTTACCTTCTGAGTCTATACCCCAACCAGACTCCGCACATTGCAGTGGTGATTAGCCACAGGGTGAGAAATAACAACATTAAAACCGAGTAAGGATTATGAGCATTAGAAGGGACCCAAACGGGTGCTGGTTCTTCAGAATTTGAGTTGGTGATGCCTCCAGAAATTTTCGAGATTACGGTGAACCCAACGTACCTTTGTTGGTTTGGATGTCATCTCCTTTGGTTCGACACACCACCACTTTACCGACATCTTCTTCGGATATATCCCGTATCAGCAGTGATCGCCCTCCTTCTCGAATCCATGAGCGATCCTCAATATCTTCTTCTCTTACATCTGAACTGTAGAAACGCCAGTATACGACATCCGATTCGTCGTCGCATTCGATAATGATGTTATTTCCTTCAACAATGTGTTGCGCTTTAATGATATTTGGGAAGGTGCAAGATAGCGTTATATCAATTTCCGGAAAATATGCCTTGCAGGAAGGGTTAAAAACATTGTTGAAATCGTCAAAGTAGAGAGTTTTAGCTAGGATACTTTGAGATGACACAGGGGCATCATCAAGAATGTTTAGTCCAATTCCTTCCAATGTCAAACTGACATCGAGTTCACTCGAGTTTACTTCACATGATAATGTCATGCTGCCGACTCCATTTTCATCACTACTCGGTGGTGTAACAGTGCAGTTCGGGGTAATTTTACTCGAGGCAATTATTTTTAACAAATATTCCTGCTGAAAATCATTCCCAACCTTACACTTAAAATAATGCTCCTCTTCATCGGATGATGTTAGTGAAAGAATGGAAGTCTCATTTATTCAGGTCGCTTTAATAGGATAAAAATAGCTAGAAATAATGCTCTCAACTATATAGCTCTCTGGAGTATATTGACATATATCGTTCTGGCAGGTGAACAACTCATTGTATCTATTGAAACTATAAAGCCAAGTAATATCATTTTCAGTCGAGTTTAAATAACAAGTCAGATTTACTTGCTGGCTAATCAACGCATGTTTTTCAATGATTCCGCCTTGTCCTTCTGCATACAACCAAGACTGGATCCCAAACAATAGGCCTAAAAACGAACGATATGAGATATTAGCCATGGTTCTCAGATCGGATATACGTGATTCACAGCCAGCAATAAAATGAAGGTGATGTAACATAAGACAGATGAAACTTCAACATCTGTACATATATACTACACCTCTATTAATGATGATTGAACCAATATAGCCCCACTTTATATAGTCACTGTTGAGGCTCGAAGAAGAATTATTATATGCACCAAGAGAGGGCGATCGCACTCTTTCTTAATTTGACTAAATTTATAAGATCCGTTTGTATCGGTAATCACAACGGGAAGGCGAGAGAAGGTGTTTCAAAAGAGTTTTTATAAGCAGGTCAAACCATTTGTCAGTAATGTTTTCTGTACCGTCTAGCCACGCTATGATCTGATGACGTAAAGATCGACATATATCTTGAGTAATGGAGGGTTTAGAGACCAGCGTAGTCTACAAGCCTATCTCGAATACGTAAAACAATCAAAACCATTACATACATTTTTGTTCGATTAAGTTATTTATTAGCCAAATTACAAGAGCGGAGATCGGGGGTTGGAAGGGGGAACGCATCCCCACTGACAAGTTTCAGGGGAATCGCCCATTCCCGGGAAAATTTGAGAAAATAAAAAAAATTACAGAAGTACAACAGCAAATAAATTAAATAATGCGACAGGTTTAATATCATCATTATAGGCTGTAATAATCCAGAATGCATAAAGACATGGTAAGTAGTAAATGAGTAATGGTAGATTCCTCTGTATCAAGATCGTTCCTTCCACTCGTACTGAGGCTGACCGTGACGTACTTTGGTGTCGTTTGGGTTTGTTTATTGTCCGATGTTCTAGGAATGGTGGATACTTCATGAGACCTTCTGGGTCTACACCCAAACCAGACTCCACACACGGCAATGGTGATTAGCCATAGCGTGAGAAATAATAATGTTAAAACCAAGTAAGGATCATGAACACTAGGAGTGGGTGCTGGATCTTCATAATTTGAGTAATAGTTGTTATATTCAGTAATTTTCGAGATCACATGAAACCCAATGGTACCTTTGTTGGTCTGGTTGTCATCTCCTTTGTTTCGACAAACCACCGCTTTCCCAAAATCTGATTCAGAAATATCTCTTATCAGCAGCGATCGTCCTCCCTTAGGAATCCATGAACGATCCTAAATATCTTCTTCTCTTCCATCTGCACCGTATAAACGCCAATATACGACATCTGATTCATCGTCGCATTCGACAATGATGTCATTTCCTTCAACAATGTATTGCGCTTTTATGATATTTGGGTAGGTGCAAGATCGCGTTTTATCAATATCCGGAAAATATGCCTTGCAGGAAGCGTTACGAACATTGTTGAAATGGTCAAAGTAGAGAGTTTCAGCTTTAATGTTTTGAGATGACCCGGGAGAATCAGCAAGAACATTTAGTCCTATTCCTTCCAACGTCAAACTGACATCGAGTGCACCCGAGTTTACTTCACATGATACTGTCATAGTGCCGACTCCATTTGTATTGTTACTGGGTACTGTAACACTACAGTAGGGTACAATATTATCTGGTTCAATAGATTTTACTGAATATTTTTGCAGAATATTATTCCCTAACTCACACTTAAAACCATGCCTTTTTCATCGTATGTTGTCAGTGAAAGAGTGGAAGTCTCGTTATTTCGCGTTGCTTGCATCTTCAATCCAGTGATACTCAACAGCAAACCAGCTTCACTAAGTGTGCACTGACCATTCTGGTTATCCTGGCAATTGTAAATACCAAAGAAAACAATGTCATCGAGGCTTAAAAGCCAAGTAACATCTTCAGTCGAGTTTAAATAACACGTCAAATTTACTTGCTGACCAACCAAAGCATGTTTTTCAATTATTCTGCCTTGTCCTTCTGCATACAATAAAGATTGGACTCCAAACAACAGGCCTAAAAACAAACGAAATGAGATATTAGCCATGATTCTCAGATCTAAAATACGTAACTCACAGTCACGGATATAAAGATTATGTAACTTGAGTCAGATGAAACTTCAGCATATGTACAGCTGTACTGCACCTCTGTGAATGATGATTGAACCAATGTACCATCACTTCATATAGTAACTTTAGAGGTCCGAAAAAGAAGAACGGTGAGATTATGTGCGCCTAGAGAGGGCGGGCTTTTTCTTAATTTGACTAAATTTATACGATCCGTTTGCAAACGGAAAGCACAACGGGAATGCGAAAGGTGTTTACCAAAAGTTTGAAAAGTAGATCGAACAAAGTGTCAGGATAACGCTTTCTCTACCGTCGAGCCGCACCATAGTCTAATGATGACGTAAATATCGACCTATATCGGGAGTAATGAATTGTTTGGAGACCAACATAGTGTACAAGCCTATCCCGAATAAGTGAACCAATCAAGACCAACACATCAATTTTGACTGGTTTTAGTTACTTATTAGCAAATCTACAAGAGCGGAGATCGGGGGGGGGGGGGGGGGGGGGGGTGCAGAAAATTCCCCACATCAAATTTCAAGGGAATCGCACTTCTGAAATCTGAGAAGTGAACTGACAAAATGCAAAAAAACACATAAACATGCAATACAATGATGATCACGATTGTGCGTTGGATTGTTAAGAAATGTATAAAACACGTGGTAAGTAGTAAATAAGAAATGGCAGATTCCTTTGTATCAAGATTCTTCCACTGATACTGAGGATGACTGTTGTGTACTCTGGTGTCATTTTGGTTAGTTCATCGTCCGATGTTCTAGGAATGATGGATACTTCATGTGACCTTCTTGATCTACACCCCAAAACTCCACACACTGCAATAGTTATTAGCCACAGAAATGACGAAACAACGCATATTAATATAATTGTGATATCGCTATAGCACAGGTGGATATCATATCTTACGCTGTCTTCATATGAATAATAATCCCAAATAGCTTCTTCTGTTGAGATTTCATAAAATGTCACTTGCTGGTCAATTGACCCATGTTTTTCAATCATTTTGCCATGTCCTTCTGAGTACAAACAAGACTGGATCCCAATCAATAGGCCTAACAACGAACAAAATGAGATATTAGCCATGATTTTCAGATCTGATAATCACGATTCACAGCCAGAGATAATAATGAAGATGATGTACAATGAGTCGGATGAAACTCCAGCATCTATACAGCTATAAACGGTATACTGCACCTCTGTAAATGATGATTGAACCAATGTAGTACCACTTCATATAGGCACTGTTGAAGCTTGAAGAAGAATGATGAGATTATATGCACCAAGAGAGGGCGTGTGCATTCTTTCCTGATTTGTCTGAATGTATAAGATCCATTTGTATTCAGTAATTACAACGGGAAGGCGGGAGAAGGTGTTTCCCAAAAGTTTGACGAATAAATCAATAAAAACCATGAGTAACGCATTTCTGTACCGCCGCCGCGCACTAGGATGATGTAAAATCGACATTCATCTTTAACCATGGAAAGTTTGGAGACCAACATAATCTAGGAGCCTATCCCGCTTTAGTCAAACAATGAAGGCCACAAGATAAATGATGATCCCTTATAGTTACTTATTGCCCAGGCTACTAGACTGGAGGTCGAGGGGGGGGGGGGGGGGGGTGGTGGTGGGGGGGGGGGGGGGGTGTTATACATTATAGGGGAATCGTACACCCCCGGGGAAATTTGAGAAAATGAAAAGAAGTACAAAAAAAAATCAGTAAAGACATGCAATACGATTATTACCCTGATTATGCGTAGAGTGTTCCAGAATGTATAAAACACATCGTAAGAAATAGTAGAAAGATGGTAGATTCCTCTCTATCAAGGTCGTTTCTTCCATTCGTACTGAGGCTGACCGTGGCATACTCTGGTGTCGTTTGGGTTTGTTCATCGTCCGATGTTCTAGGAATGGTGGATACTTCATGTGACCTTCTAAGTCTACACCCCAGCAGTCCACACACTGCAATGGTGATTAGCCACAAAACAAGAAGTATTAATGTTATTTCACTATTACATTGGCAGGTGGAGCACGGAGCAGAAGGGAAGCTCATACTGTTCCAGAGTTAATCATCATATGAATAATAATCCCAACTAGCTTCTTCGGTCGAGATTTCATGAAGTGCAAATTCCTGGTCAATCAACGCATGTTTTTCAGTCACTTCGTTTTGTCCTTCTGCATACAAACACGACTTGATTCCAATCAATAGTCCTAAAAAAGAACAAAATGAGATATTAGCCATGATTCTCAGATCTGATACGTAATTCACTGTTAGGGATTATTGAAGAATATGTAAAATGAGTCAGATGAAACTCCTGCATCCGTACAGCTGTACTGCGCCTCTGTGAACGATGATTGACCCAACGTAGCACCAGTTCAGTTCTGGCTCGTAGAAGAATGATGAGACTATGTGCACCAAGAGAGGGCGGTCACACTCTTTTTTGATTGACTAGATACATAAAATCCGTTTGTAAGCGGTACAAAGGGAATACCGGTTGACTGGAGAAGGGCTTCTCAATAATTAAAAAAAACCCTTCTCTTCCGTCCCGCCACACTACAATAATATGATGAAGTAAAATGTGACTTATCATCTTGAATAATGAAGAGTTGGAGATCAGCATAGTCCGTGAGCATATCCCTCATTAGTCAAAAGATCCCGGTAAGATACCTTTTAGTAAATCTACAAGAATGGAGATCGGGGGGGGGGGGCACGTCCCCTCAAGTTTTCTTTAGGGGAACTTCCAGTCCCCGGAAAAATTTGAGGAAAACTAATAGAAGAACAACAAAAAATAAGTAAATACATGCAATACGATTATTGGCTTGAATATGCTGCATGAAATGTTAAAGAATGTACATGATGAGTAATAAATGGCAAATGGCAGATTCTTTGTACCAATATCTTTTCTTCCACTCTTACTGAGGATGACCGTGGCATGATTTGGTGTCTTTTGGGTTTGTTCATCGTCCGATGTTCTAGGACTCGTGGATACTTCATGAGACCTTCTGAGTCTATACCCGTACATCACTCCACACACTGCATTGGTGATTAGCCACAGGGTGAGAAATAACAACGTTAAAACCAAGTAAGGATTATGAGCAATAGAAGTGGGTGCTGGATCTTCAGAATATAACTTATTACTGTGTTCAGAATCCAATGGTACCTTTGTTGGTCTGGTTGTCATGTCCTGTGGGTCGACACACCACCACTTTTCCGACATCTTTTTCGGATATTTCCCGTATCAGCAGTGATCGTCCTCCGTCTCGAATCCATGAACGATTCTCAATATTTTCCTTTCTCCCGTTTAAATCCATGAGGTACCAATCGACATGGTATTCGACTTCACATTCGATGAAGATTTCATTTCCTTCACTGGTATATCGGTTTTTTGAAACGTTTGGGTAGGTACAAGATCGTGTTTCATCAATATCTTGAAAGTATATCTCGCACTATTCTATTCGTCACTATTCTCTCTTGTGCTATTGCACAAGGTAAGATGAACGAAACAGCGAGTATGAATAATTTACAGGCCATGGTTTGGAAAGTCGATCATCGCATATCAAGAGGGATTACTAATCGACACCCGTCGTGCGGAATATACGCTTTATCTGGAATATCCTGTTCAAAGCGTTTCGAATAGCTCGTCCATATCCCTCCTAATACCGTGGGATGGTGTACTGTACGTAGCATTAAGATGAAACTGCATGCACGTCTCTGGTGATTTAACAGGGCACTATAGCACCACTCATGATTGAATCAAGAGAGGGCGTCCGCCCAGTATGGATGGCGTAATAATGTCGACTTGCATCGCGAGTAATAAGGGAGTTTACAGATACAATCTGCGCATGGGCAGATAAAGGTCATTTGTACCAAAAAGGCAAAACCCACAGGCCCGTATTCTGAAGTCAGGTTTAACTTTAAACCTAGGTTTAAGTCTAGTCTAAGCCTCGCCTAACTCTCAGATTTAAACCTAGGTTTAATTTTGCGTTTCTGAAGTCAGGTTTAACTTAAACCTAGGTTTAAGCCTGGTCTAACTCTGTGGAAATTGTACACATATTTAAACCTGGGGGTACACCTAGTTTAAGTCTGGCTTAAGTCAGGTCTAACTATTTGTTGGATATTCAGAGGAGAAGAAGACACCATTAAAAGGCATTACGACGAATTAATGCAAATAATGAGACTGGAGAGACCTCTTGTGGAAAGAAAAAAACCTTTCACAATCATGGCGACGATGATTTTTTGCATCGCTGTCGTTTTTTTAAATACCAAACAAACAGCGATTTGCACTGACTCCAACACTAAAGAGACACACACATCGCTTGCGGATGAAAGTGGGCCTTGCGATTTTGTGCCTTTGGCAAGTTTGAACATTAATTTGGATACTTCATTTGCTTATTGAATCTTTATGCCTAATATTTTCTAAGTCTTAAGATTTTATATCTTATATAAGATTGTGTGATTTGTATAGTACGACAATCCTTGAAACTAAAAAGTTGCCAAAGTAAATCAACACGTATCACTTTGTTGCAGAGGAAAACAAATACGTAGCCCCATACCTTTAGTTTGACGTTATGCTCACGTAGTTTTGAAACTGCGAGTGCAATACACATTTTCGAATTGCGTCCCAACGATGTAAACAAATGCAAGTTAAAATAAAACTGTAGGCCTAACGTTGAATTAGAATTAAGAGTAAATTAATGAAGAGCTAAATCTATATTTATAAGACAATCATGGATTAGTATAATTAAGAGCCAACGAGTGTGTTATGCCAGAACTCTAGACCTAGATCTAGACTAGTAGAATTTTGGGTAGAATCTAATCCTACAATTGCTGCCCTAGATCTAGTCTAGACTCTAGACCGATTAGGCGCGCCTAGTCTATTAATATTATGATGTCAAAACATTCATAACATCCTAAAGATGCCCCGAAAGATGCACTAGAGGTCTAGATCTAGATCTAGATATCTAGATCTAAAGTTAGATCTAGAACTAGACCTAGAGTCTAGACCTAAATAAGATTAAAATGACTAAAAGAGAAATGATCACAAATACCTTCTTGATGCAGAATAACTAGTCCAAAGTCAACATTGAAGCTCATTATAATATGGTCGAATTTTAAGCGTTTTATTTTTAGGACAATGCAATATTTACTTGTACGAATGAATGCGTGCACGATCTATGATATGCGCGCATGGTGACCAATAAGGGGATCATGATACCCGAGGTATCCGATACCCGACACGTCGGTTCGAAAAAGGATTCCATTGTCCTAAAAAAAAAAAAAAATCAAACAAATGAGCTTCAGCAATGTTGACTTTGGACTAGTTATTTTGCATCAAGAAGGTATTTTTGATCATTTTTAGTTTCTCTTTTAGTCATTTAAATCTTATTTAGAGCATTTTTATGATGTTCTAGAAGTTTTGACTAATCTTGGCATAGATCTACAGAAATTGTAGAATCCTGATTTTTGTATTATTTATTAGTCTATTCGTAAAGAACAATTTCACCTCGATTCAGACTTTTTCAGCAGTTTAACAATAAATCAAAGGGTAAAACAAAACAAAAAATCAGGTCATAACGTTCAATGGTTGCTTCGAAAGAGATTTATTTGTGTCGAATATTTTGAATTGAAGTTATTAAATTTGCAGCACGAAATCCAGCTATAAAAAAGCCTATATCAGCTACCATTGAAGATGGATGAGCTGTAATGAGCATGTGCAGTAGAAGCAGACTACATCTCCATGGTAGTTAAACCTTGGCTTAACTTTAAACCTGGGTTTTAGACTTAAACCTGGGTTTAACTAAACCTGGCTTTCAGAAACTGAAATGATACTTAGACCTGAAGTCTGGCTTAGTTAAACCCGGGTTTAAAGTTAAACCTAGGTTTAACTAAACCTGACTTCAGAATACGGGCCACAGAGATGAATACTCACTATGAATATGACTGACAAAGAAAGCGGACAAAATATACAGTTCCTCAGGTAGACAAAGGAACATCCCTTCACTGCTATTATGTACAAATGTGTAGAACAGGTGTCACATGCATATTCACCTTTTTACATAATAGCAGTGAGGGGAAGTTCCTTTGTCTAACTGAGGAACTGTATATTTTGTCCGCTTTCTTTGTCAGTCATGTTCATAGTGACTGGATATGCGCTCATGAAAGTTTTGTAATATTATTCATTTATGCACCAACGGTACATTCTATGATACGCAGGTGGAAGTATTCTTTTCAAGAGAGAAGACAAAAGGTATTCATGAAGCACATCTAGGACTTTGGCAATTATTATTCTAATATGCTCAAAGTGGAACTTCTCCCTGTGTAAAAGATCAGTGGATATTTGGGGCTTTGTACCATGTGCTATCTGTAATCTCCCTTATGGAGCGGAGTTTGCGAGCCTATATCCCACAAAGGCGGCGCTCCCGAGGGATCAGTGGGTCACAGTGCCCCCAACTTTTGCAAGTACCCCAAAAGCGCCCCTTTTTTACATAAGAAAAGTGCCCCTTTAACTTTGTAAGAAGTGCCCCCTTTTACATAGGAAAAGTGCCCCTATTAGTTAAAAAAAATGCCCATTACCCATTCCCCTTTTCACTTTTGATGAGCGACCCCTCACCTCTGATAATTGCCCTATTCAAATCTGAGAGGTGCCTCTTTTGCTTTGACAAGTGTCCCTTCCTCTTTTAATAATTACTCATTTTTAACTCGGATAAGCGCACCTTATATTTTCACATGTGCCCCCTTTCCTTTCTAATACGTGCTTCTTCCCCTCCTAATAAGTGCTCTTTTCATTTCTAATAACTGCTCCTGTTATTTCGACACGTCCCCCTTTTCCTTCCTAATAAATGCTCTTTTTCCTTCTCATAAGTGCCCCTTCCCCTTCACATAATTAATCCTTCTCATCTTTGATAAGTGCCCCGTTTATTTTAACATGTGCCTCTTTTTATTTTTAATAACAGCCACTTCCCCCTTCTCATAAAAAACCCCTTTCACCTCCGAAAAACGCCCCTATTAAAATCTGATCGGTGCCCCTATTCTTTTAATGCATATTTTCCTTAATTATTAGTGCCCCTTTTTTCATTCTCATAAGTGCCTCTGTTCATAAATGGTCATTGCTCCTTTTCAGATGCGATAAGTGCCCCCTTTCATCTCTAATAATTACCCTTATAACAATGAAACGTGCCCGTTTTCCTTTCTGATAAGGAACCTATCCCAGACTTTTTCACAAATGCCCCATTTCACCTCTGATAATTACCCATTGTACTTTGAAACGTCCTCCTTTTCTGTTCTAATACATGTAAGTGTCTTATTCCTTTCGATAAGTGTCCCCTTTTCCTCTCATCATTAAACATGTCCCTTATTTCAAGCGACTACGAGCAATTTCTCCCAAGGCTCGCTCGCTACGCTCGCTCGCATTTATAGATGTTATAATTATGTTACTTATCAAAGGTCTTTTCAGTCTTCCGTTATGAGAATGTGCTTATAACCCCATCAGGATTGGGCTTGTCCTCTTTATAAGATGAAATTTTGCGCACTGCGACCTCACATATCTTTAAAAAATTTGCTCGCTCGCAAATGAATTTTCAGACCATCACACCCAACTGCAAAGTATGATGCGTAAGGAATATATTATATGATGTATAAAGAGAAACAAATATTGAAATCATCCTTGATAATGTAATCACAAATTAGGGGTATATATATACCGATGTCTAAAAAATTGTATATTTTCGCTTTGAGATTTTCCTTTGTAGGTGCCCTTTTTTCCAGAAAGTGCCTATTTTGTTGGTGCCCGCCCCCACTTTTGAAGTCGCCCCGCCGCCTCTGAATCAAAACCATAAACCCATTATTCCCTTTAAGTTACATAGTGGATTTACAAGAAGGGGGAGGGGGGGGGGGGGCATGGGACACGTTCCAAAAAACCACAACAACAAAACAGAAACAAAGTATATACCCAGAATTACTTATGCAAAGCTGGGAAGCAAAGCGACCGAGTGGTAGATTAACAAAAAATCTTTCTATTCACTTGATAAAAATAGGCCACGCTTTTTATCTCCTTATAATCACTTTCACGCGATGGAATTTTCATGTCAATGTAGAACGCCCCTGGCCTTCCCCACGATAAGCATTTTACTCGGTTTTCGTTGTCCTCGAAGCTGTCAGTAAAAAACCTGGGTACTGGGCCCAACAGAATCCACTTAGCAAGCCCCACCAAGATCAGTATCATGCAAACCATTCGTGCCGACGGCATTGGTTTCATCTACCTGCAAAGGGTCTCGTCCCGTATTTTATGATGCTAGGGTATTGGATAGATACTCATGTATTGGTGATGTGTTTGGTCATGTATTTAGATGTAACCCATGCTCTGAATAAAATCACGGTGATTAGCCACAGAGTCAAAAGCATAAATGAAAGATCTTGAAAAGTTTGAAATTCATATTTGCAAAAAGAACTGATTCTGTTTCAGATGACGTAGATCTTACTACATGTTTGTTCACTGTAGGACTAATGACAGCAAACACCAATGGCCTTGAAAGTTTTATTTTTAACACCGGTGACGAGTCCACATTGAACTATCTTGCCTGTATCTGCAGTGTTCAATTCCTTGATCAACAGAAACCGCCCTCTGCGGTGAGTCCAAGAACAGTTTCTTACATCCTCTACACTCAAATTGACATTGATGAGATGCCAAACAATTATTTCAACGTTATACACGATATGTAAGACTCAAAGTCGCATTCGAAATTGAGATCGTTTCCTTCAGACCTACATCTGATATTAAAAGTGTAAGGACAGGATAGGTGGCTTTGATACCATGGGAACGGTAGCTACACAAGAGGCATCCTGTACGTTTCTGAAAGTTCATAATCGAGGTCCTCTTCCCCGTTTTGAGGTAGTCGACATTGTAAGACAACGTATCAATCCTCCAAATTGATCCGTCTGTCCCCTATGCATGCTGGGAGAATAAGAGTACTGTGAGAAAATACGAAGTTCCAGACATTTTTTTGTTGACTGGGATTGTGAAAAGTTAGACTCCCCTTCGTTAACGTATAAGCTACCTCACCTGATGCAAACTACAGCTGCAATGCCCATTGATAAACTTTAAGAAAATGGTATCAATGTGCATATAACGATTTTATAACACATCTGATGTATATATATCTATCTAAGTATCTTCTCCCTGTTCGGAGGTTGATTGCAACGTCTCTCCATCTCACTATTCTGCCATTCTGGTGCACTCTTGCAGTTTTAGTCCACCCCAGTTCTTGACATTCTCTTCCCAGTTGATTCTGGGTCTCCCTCTAGGTCTACTTCCTTCCAATCTCCTTCCTTCCACTCTTCCTTCTAATGCATCCTTTAAGAGGCTTTTATGCCTTATAACATGTCAAAATGATCTCTCCTTAAACTAATCCTACTAGTGCAATTTGTTTACGCCCTGCCATGTGCAATATCTCTTTGTTGGTTTTCATTCGTTTCCAGGATATTTTCATCATTCTTCTATAGATCCACAATTCAAAAGATGTTATTCTATTTTCCATGACTTGTTTGTTGTCCATATTTCTGCTCCATACAATAGGACAGACCAAACAGTTTACTAGTCTCAACCTAAGCGCAAATTTTACCTTTCTATTTGTGAATAATCCTTTCATTGCCAGAAATGTATTCCGAGCAATTTAGATTCTTCTTTTTATTTCTGCTTCGCATCTGGCACCATCTGTGATATTTGTCCTCAGTAGATGTAATTACTGTTCAACCACTTTGCCGTCATCTTGGAAGGTTATACCTCGTATAAACAGTGATCGCCCTTCATCGCTCTTTACTTAAAAAAAAAAAAAAAATCAGAAATGCCTATTTTCGTTTGGGTTTATTCATCATGCTTTGATTCTTAAAATCGAAAAATATTTAGTTGATGAAACACCCCCTGGTCTTGTTTATGCAAAAGCGACAGATCCTGAGGAAACAGGGCAAGATTCCCACAATTATATCCCCTACAGTCATGAAGGAGTCGAGAACTTTCAGCCTAAATGCGAAATTCTGAAGTAGTTGTTTCTCCCTTTTTTCCAGCTCGTTAAAATCATGTCGATGCCTTTTAATCGATCTCAAAGTGATCCCCATGACCATCCAATTATGGTGAAAAAATAAAAATTAAAACAAGTTTAACTTTGAAGAATTTAAACATGTTTCAGAGATTAAAAACTGATTTTGACATGTTTTTACAGACAGAAAGGTCTGTCTAGAAAAGTCTGAAGCCATACTTTTTCGGGTAAAATTAAACGTTATATAAAAACGTACCTTCCATCACCCAACAGTGATAGTTTCATAAAATAGGATTGTGAGAAATATAAGAGTTCTCCTGATCTTTTAAAGCACTGCTATACCCTTCCTGAGTGGATTATTTCATATCAAAAGATGTGATTTTTTCCCCTTCTGATTGTCATCCACTTTCGTGTGATATTTTTGTTCTTTTGTTCTGATACCCGACAAATACTTTCACAACTATCAATCATGTCGAAACCCATTCTCTGAGGTAAATGAGAAACAGAAAGTAAAAGTTGTGTATAGAATCAGAGACACTGAGTACTGAGAGAAGTATTATTGACAGTTATTTTCTATGGTGAGCTGCTAGCGCGAACAAGATCTCAAGAGGGTGTTGGGAGAGGGGAGGGGCAAAGCAGATACTTAACCTGAAGGGGTCCTTGAAGGGCTCCAATCTTTGAAGTGATTAATGGAGCAGAGAACAAGCGGGCATCATGCAAGCAAAGCTCGGGCAAAGCAGATACTTAACCTGAACGGGATCTTTGAAGGGCTCCAATCTTTGAAGTGATTAATGGAGCAGAGAACAAGCGGGCATCACGCAAGCAAAGCTCAGGCAAAGCAGATACTTAACCTGAACGGGATCTTTGAAGGGCTCCAATCTTTGAAGTGATTAATGGAGCAGAGAACAAGCGGGTATCATGCAAGCAAAGCTCGGGCAAAGCAGATACTTAACCTGAACGGGATCTTTGAAGGGCTCCAATCTTTGAAGTGATTAATGGAGCAGAGAACAAGCGGGCATCACGCAAGCAAAGCTCGGGCAAGCTGCACACTTTCAACCAAAGAGCCTCTGCCACTGTGGCCTTGCCCTTACTGTGCAAGGAAACTCCGGGCTCGGATGGCCCCCATATTCACCTCCGAAGCCACCTGATTGACCAACTGATGGAAATGGCCATCTGTTCATGTGGGAAGGACGAACAGACATCATTAAAACGTAAGCTACATGGAAATCAGTCACGAAGTCTAGAAGCAACATGGCCGTTTTATAATTGATTTTTTTAAACGAATTTAGATCCATTGGAGGATAGTGATATTGATGAAGGCTATTGACTCTCAGACGAAAGGTCTGGGGTTCGATCCTAGCTCAGTGCTTACTATAGCGGTGTTCTGCTCACATGGTCTCTCTCGTCCAGGATATATCAAATTGAACATGTTCAAGTTCATCGTCGTTTAACAGCATAAAATTGTTGTTTATACCGGCCGCCACGTTGACCCAGGTCGTCTGCTTGTGAATGTACGTGCCAAAGGTTGTGCTGCAGTGCAACGTCACAACTACGGAAAACAATACGGGTCGCATATAACCAAAAATGCACGCTGAATAGAACAAAAATGCACGGCGCGGAATATAACCAAACATGTATGCTCAATGATGAAGTCATTCAATAGATTATTTAGTGAATATCATGTGACTAACAATCCTCCAATCAAATGACAAGGATTTACTTAAATGTAATATAAAACGTTTTAAACGACGCCTCTTCAATTTATTCTCTATCGTCTACGATGAAGAAATTTCGAACCAATATTTAACCGATTAAATTAGGAATGTTCCTATTAATCATAACTTTATTCACAACTCAAAAAGGCGATATGAGCAAAAACACACTTCCATGTACAATTAAAAGTTATTGGTAAGAAAGGGGAATACTTTCTGGTCTCGTATCGTAGTGTCTATGCAATTAATATTATCACACTTCTTTAGTTATGCACATAAGTAGTGAGAGCATGTTTCTAAACAAATTTCAATACGAACAACTATACCTATTGCACGAATAAGCTATACTTGCTTTCTCAGTACTCATATAAACCAATTGTAAGTGCAATTATTAAAAAATAACATAATTCAGAATGATAATATAATAATCCATGTGAGAAACCGATTTGATGAGTTTTTTTTCACGTACGCCTTGGCACATTTGCATACGTGGGTTCCTGACTGCCATTGGTCTCCATGTATTCATTATCAGGCAAAGCCTTTCTATTCCGGTCAGGTCGGTATTCAGGTTGAACTGCACTTCTTGTTGCTTCCAGATGGTGATTCAAGATGGCTCCTTCCTTATCGTGGTCGTTCTTAGACGTCGAACTGAGAAGCGTATTTTTCTTTGATGTTGGGGCAACTTTACATGTCGGGCTAGCCATAACTTCATACTCGGTTTGTAACGGGTAGCTGCTTGTTTCAATACTCACGAACTTTAATTCTGGTATAGCAGGCTTACATCTACCTCTTTGAGATTTCCCTTCCAGCAACATTCTAGTCTTCATTGAACCGGGAGGGCGAGTGTCATCAACTCTTCGAGCGTTTTCAGTGGTCGATCTGGGAATCGAATCCTCATTTGATGGCGGAACTATTTCGCTTGACTTAACTTCATACTCGGTTTGTAACGGGTAGCTGCTTGTTTCAATACTCACGAACTTTAATTCTGTTATAGCAGGCTTACATCTACCTCTTTGAGATTTCCCTTCCAGCAACATTCTAGTCTTCATTGAACCGGGAGGGCGAGTGTCATCAACTCTTCGAGCGTTTTCAGTGGTCGATCTGGGAATCGAATCCTCATTTGATGGCGAAACTATTTCGCTTGACATAACTTCATACTCGGTTTGTAACGGGTAGCTGCTTGTTTCAATACTCACGAACTTTAATTCTGGTATGGCAGGCTTACATCTACCTCTTTGAGATTTCCCTTCCAGCAACATTCTAGTCTTTATTGAACCGGGAGGGCGAGTATCATCAACTCTTCGAGCGTTTTCAGTGGTCGATCTGGGAATCGCATCCTCATTTGATGGCGGAACTATTTCGCTTGACATAACTTCATACTCGGTTTGGACCTGATAAGCGCTTGTTGCCATGCCGAGGCACTTAGATTCTGGTATGACAGGTTTTTGCCAGCATCTTTGAGATTTCCTGTCAGACAACGAATTGAGAGGTTGGGTTGTATCAACAGCGAGGTCATTCCTAGTCGTTGATATGGGATTTGGATTCTCAGGTGACAACGGAACGGTTTCATCTGGCATGACTTCATATTCTATTTGTTCGTCAAGTCTGTCAAGTCTCTTGTCATCAAAGACCGGACTATTTAATGAACCTAAATGATGAGTTTCTTCGGAATTGGGATAAGTCGGAACGAGAACGGGAAGGCGAGATAAGGTGTTTCCCAAATTTTGACGAATAGATCCATCAAACCGTCAGGAACCCTGTCACTGCCGTCGCTCCGCACTATGATGACGTAATATTTTGCATCTTTAATAATGGATAGTTAGAGACCAGCATAGTCTTGGAACAATCAAGACCACAGGATAAACGTTGATCTCTTTAAGTTAATTATTGACCTACAAGACTGGAAATGGCGGGAGGGTGGGGGGGGGGGGCGAGTCCTAACATATAATTTTCTGGAGAATCGTACACCCGGGAAGATTAGAGAAAATGACAAGCAAAAGTACAAACAATAATTACCATATTACCATGATTATGCGCTGGAATGTTCCAGAATGTATAAAACACATGGGAAGTGTTAGATGAGAATAGGCAAATTCTTTAGTATGAGGATAGTTTCTTCCTCTCGTACTAAGGATGACCACGGCGTACTCTGGTGTCGTTTGGGTTTGTTCATCGTCCGATGTTCTAGGAATGGTGGATACTTCATGAGACCTTCCGGATCTACACCCCAACCAGAATCCACACACTGCATTGGTGATTAGCCACAGAACAAGAAATAATATTATCAACACCAAGTAAAGCATTATGGGCACTTGGAGTTTGTGTTGGATCTTCAGAATTTTATTTATTGTTGTCTCCGGAAATTCTCGAGAATTACGGTGAACCCTATCATACATTATTTTGCTTGTGTGGTTGTCATCTCCTTTGGTTCGACACACCACTACTTTCCCAATATCTCGTTCAGATATTTCCCGTACCAGCAGAGATCGCCCTCCCTCTCGAATCCATAAACGATTCTTAAAATCTTCTTTCCTGCCATCTATACTGTAGAAAAGCCAGTGATCGACATTCATCGCCACATTCGACAATGATGTAATTTCCTTTAACACCGTATTGCGCTTTTATCGATCGCGTTATATCAATATACGGAAAATAGAGAGTTTAAGCTGTGATACTTTGAAACAACCACCGGAAATCTTCAGTAAAAATTTAGTCCAATTCAATCCAATGTATAATTGACATCGAGCTCATCTGCGTTAACTTCACTACTGCTGAATACATTTTCTGAATAATGATTGAACCAATAATAGAGCATCACTCCATATAGTCACTGTTGAGCTCGAAGAATTATGAGATTATGTGCACCAAGAGAGGGCGGGCGCATTCTTTCGTGATTTTGCTCAATGTATACGTTCTGTTCGTAAATTGTAAGAAAAACGTGAAGGCGAGAGAAGGTGTTTTCCTAAAATATGACAATTACATGTAGATTAAACGAACCGTCATTTTGTGTTAGACAGGTTCAGTCAAAACAGTCATTTGCAAATCCGTGCTTTAGAACATTACATTTGTAATATTTTATAATAGCTAGTAACAGGGCATCTCAGGAAAACAGTGTTAAAAGTCAAAGAGTTACCCTGTTAAAATAAAACGAAAATAAAAAAATAGAAACAATAAAGTAACGCTTTCTCTATTTTCGATCCGCACTATGATGACGTAAACATCGACATGCATCTTTAATAATATAGACTTTGGAGACCAACATAGTCCGCGAGCCTATACGTCATTAGTCAATCAAGACCATCACATATATATTTTGATATCTTTAAGTTACCTATTAGCCAATCTACAAGAGCAGAGATCGGGGAATAGGGGGGGGGGGGGGGGGGACGTCCCCACAGACAATTTTCAGGGAAATCGTCCACTAGCGTGGCAATTTGAGAAAATGAAACGATTATGATCTTTTTTTCCACTCGTACTGAGGATGACTGCGGCGTATTCTGGTGTCGTTTGGGTTTGTTCATCGTCCGATGTTCTAGGAATGGTGGATACTTCATGTGACCTTCTGAGTCTATACCCCAACCAGACTCCACACACTGTATTGGTGATTAGCCACAGGGTGAGAAATAACAACGTTAAAACCAAGTAAGGATTATGAGCATTAGAAGGGAACCAAGTGGGTGCTGGATCTTCAGAATTTGAGTTTTTGTTATGTTCAGTAATTATAGAGATCATATGGAACCCCATGGTTCGACACACCACGACTTTCCCGACATCTTCTTCGGATATTTCCCGTATCAGCAGTGATCGTCCTCCCTCTCGAATCCATGAACGATCCTCCATATCTTCTTCTCTTCCATCTGAACTGTATAAACGCCAGTGAGCGACATCCGATTCATAGTCGCATTCGACAATGATGTCATTTCGTTCAACAATGTATTGCGCTTTTAATATATTTGGGTATGTGCAATATCGCTTGACATCAATATCTGAAAAATATGCCATGCACGAAGCATTATAATCGTTGTTGAAATCGTCAAAGGAGAGAGTTTTAGCTTTGATACCTTGAGATGACCCGGCGGAATCAACAGGAACATTTAGTCCAATTCCTTCCAATGTCAAACTGACATCGAGTTCACCCGAGTTTACTTCACATGATAATGTCATACTGCCGACTCCATTTGCATCTCTACTCAGCAATATAACACTGCAGTTTGGTACGATATTTAGTGGGTCAATTGATTTTACCGAATATTCCTGCAGAATATCATTCACCAGCTCACACTTAAAATCATACTTTATTTCATTGGATAGTGTAAGTGAAAGAACTGAAATCTCATTACTTCGTGTCGCTCCAATAAGATCAATATAGCCAGAAACAATTGTTGTAATAGTTGCAGCACCGTTAAATATACATCGATCATTCGTACAGGTGTAGATATTAACGAAATCGTTTTCTCCAATATTATACAACCAAGTAACATCTTCAGTCGATTTTAAATAACATGTCAGATTTACTTGCTGGCCAATCAACGCATGTTTTTCAATCATTCCGCATTGTCCTTTTGCATACAACCAAGACTGGATCCCAAACAATAGGCCTAAAAGCGAACGAAATGGGATATTAGCCATGATTCTCAGATCTGATATACGTGATTCACAGCCAGGGATATAATAAAGATGATGTAACATGAGCGAGATAAAATTATGTACAGCTATACTGCACCTCTGTGAATGATGATTGAACTAATAATAGCACCACGTCATATAGTCACTGTTGAGGCTCGAAGAAGAAGAATGGTCACATTATGTTCACCAAGAGAGGGCGATCGTTATCTTTCTTGATTTGACTCAATTTCTAAGATTGTTTGTACTCGATAATCACAACGGGAAAACGGGAGGAGGTGTTTCACAAAAGTTTGACGAATAGATCAATAAAACCATGAGTAACGCATTTCTGTACAGCCGCCGCGCACTAGGATGATGTTAAATCAACATTCATCATTAATCATGGAAAATTTGGAGACCAGAAGAGTCTAGGAACCTATCCCGCTTTAGTCAAACAATCAAGTCCACAAGATAAATGATGATCCCTTATAGTTACTTATTGCCCAAGCTACTAGACCGGAGGTCGAGGGGGAGGTGTTATACATTTTCAGGGGAATTGTACACCCCGGGGAAATTTGAGAAAATGAAAAAAGGTGCAACAAAAAAAAAATCAGTAAAGACATGCAATACGATTATTACCCTGATTTTGCGTAGAGTGTTCCAGAATGTATAAAACACATGGTAAGAACTAGAAGAAAGATGGTAGATTCCTCTATATCAAGATCGCTTCTTCCACTCGTACTGAGGATGACCGTGGTGTACACTGGTGTCGTTTGGGTTTGTTCATCGTCCGATGTTCTAGGAATGGTGGATACTTCATGAGACCTTTTGAGTCTGTACCCTAACCAGACTCCACACGCTGCAATTGTGATTAGCCACAAGGTGAGAAATATCAACGTTAAGACTAAGTAAGGATTATGACCACTAGGAATGGATGCTGGACCTTCAGAATTTGAGTTATTGCTAATTACAGACATTTTCGAGATCACATGGAACCCAATGGTACCTTTGTTAGTCTGGTTGTCATCTCCTTTGGTTCGACACACCACCACTTTTGCGACATCTCGTTCAGATATATCCCGTATGAGCAGTAATCGCCCTCCTTTCCTTAACCATGAACGATTCTTGATATCTTCTTCTCTTCCATCTGAACCGTACAATCGCCAGTAATCGACATACGATTCATCGTCGCATTCGACAATAATGTCATTTCCTTCAACAACGTATTGCGCTTTTATGATATTTGGGTAGGTGCAAGATATTGCTGTATCAATATCTGGAAAATAAGCATTACAGGAAGCGTTACGAGTGTTATTGAAATCGTCAAAGTAGAGAGTTTTAGTTTTGATACTTTGAGATAACCCGGCAGAATCATCAGGAACATTTAGTCCAATTCCTTCCATTATCAAATTGACACCGAGTTCACCCGAGTTTACCTCACATGACAATGTCATGCTGCCGACTCCACTTTTATTACTACTCGGCATTATAACAGTGCAGTGGGGTACGATATTCCGTGGGCCAATTGATTTTACCGAATATTCTTGCAGAATATAATTTCCCAACTTACACTTAAAATCATGCTCCTCTTCATGGGATGGTGACAGTGAAATAATGGAAGTGTCATTTCTTCGGGTCGCTTCAATCTGGTAAAATTTGCTAGAAATAATCTCCTCAAACCATTGAGCAGCAGTTAACTCACATTTAATATTCTCACAGGTGTAGATATTAGTGAAAAGGTTTTCTCCAATATTATACAACCAAGAAACCTTTTCAGTCGAGTTTGTATAACATGTCAAATTTACTCGCTGACCAATCAACGCACGTTTTTCTATCATTCCGCCTGTTCCTTCTGCATACAACAAAGACTGGATCCCAAACAATAGGCCTAAAAACGAACGAAATGAAATATTAGCCATGATTCTCAGATCTGATATACGCGATTCTCAGTGAGGGATATAATGAAGAGGATGTAACATGAGTCAGATGAAACTTCAGCATCTGTACAGCTATACTGCACCTCTGTGAATGAGGATCGAACCTATGTGCCACCACTTCATATAGTCACTTTAGAGGTTTAATTGACAAGTCAGATTTACTTGCTGGCCAATCAACGCATGTTTTTCAATCATTCTGCCTTGTCCTTCTGCATTCAAACACGTCTGGATCCCAAGCAAAAGGACTAAAAACAAACGAAATGAGATATTAGCCATCATTCTCAGATCTAATATACGTGATTCACAGTAAAGAATAGAATGAAGGTGATGTAACATGAGACAGATGAAACTTCAACATCTGTACAGGTATATTGCACCTCTGTGAATGATGATTGAACTAATAATAGAACCACTTCATATAGTCACTGTTGAGTCCCGAAAAAAAAAAGAATGGTCAGATTATGTGCGCCAAGAGAGGGCGACCGCACTCTTTCTTTATTTGACTCAATTTATAAGATCCGTTTGTAGTCGATAATCACAACGGGAAAGTGGGAGAAGGTGTTTTCCAAAAGTTTGAAAGGTAGATCAAACCATGTAGGTCCATTTCAAACAAACTGTCAAAAATGCTTTCTCTTCCGTCAAGCAACACTATGATCTGGTGATGACGTAAATATCGACTTATATCTTGAGTAAAGGAATGTTTGGAGACCAGCATAGTGTACAAGCCTATCCCTAATACGTGAAACAATCAAAACCATTACATACATTTTGAGCGATTAGATTACTTATTGGCTAAACTACAAGAACGGAGATTGGGGATTGGGAGGGGGAATGCATCCCCACTGACAAGTTTCAGGGGAATCGCCCATTCCCGGGGAAATTTGAGAAAATTAAAAAAAAATTACAGAAGTACAACAGCAAATAAATTAAGTAATGCAACAGGTTTAATATCATCATTATAGACTGTAATAATCCAGAATGCATGAAGACATGGTAAGTAGTAGATGAGTATTGGTAGATTCCTCTGTTTCAAGATCGTTTCTTTCACTCGTACTGAGGATGACCGTGGCGTACTCTGGTGTCGTTTGGGTTTGTTCATCGTCCGATGTTCTAGGAATGGTGGATACTTCATGCGTACTTCCGGATCTATACCCCAACCAGAATCCACACACTGCATTGGTGATTAGCCACAGAACAAGGAATAATAATATCAACACTAAGTAAAGCATTATGGGCAGTAACAGTTGGTGTTGGATCTTCAGAATTCAATTCATTGTTGTCTCCAGAAATTTTCGAGATTACGGTGAATAGAACCCAATCATACATTATTTTGTTTGTCTGGAAGTCATCCCCTTTTGTTCGACACACCACCACTTCCCCGACATCTCGTTCAGATATAATTATATACCTCTTATCAGCAGAGATCGCCCTCCCTCTCGAACCCATGAACGATTCTTAAAGTTTTCTTTTCTGCCATCTGAACTGTAAAAAAGCCAGTGATCGACATCTGATTCATCGTCGCATTCGACAATGATATCATTTCCTTCTACAATATATTGCGCTTTAATGATATTTGGGGATGTGCAAGATCGCGTTATATCAATATACGGAAAATATGCGTTGCAGGAAGCGTGAAAGTTGTTGAAATCGTCAAAGCAGATAAAGCTGTGATACTAGGAAATAACCACCGGAAATAATCAAGAAAACTTAGTCCAATTCAATCCAATGTCAAATTGACATCGAGCTCACCCGAGTTTATTTCGCATGATAATGTCATACTGCTGACTCCTTTTTGAATAATGATTGAACCAATAATAGCATCACTCCATATAGTCACTGATGAGCTCGAAGAAGAAGAATGGTGAGATTATGCGCACCAAGAGAGGGCGGGCGCATTATTTCATGATAAACTGTAAGCAAAACGGGAAGGCGAGAGAAGGTGTTTCCTTAAAGTTTGACAATTCATGTAGATTAAACGAACCGTCATTTTGTGTTAGACAGGCCCAGTCCAAATAGTCATTCGCAAAACTGCACTGTAGAACACAACATTTGTAATATGGTATATCAGCTGGTACAATCCAAGAGGCTCTTTTGTGTTACAAAAACAAACAAACAAGTGTTCGGCTTTCACAATATCATATTTTTGTTAATCGATTTGAAATAACGGGTATTATATTGTATGAGCCAGTCAAATATCTATATATAAAAAAAAAAAAGTTATTTTATGGTGTAAACAAAATAAAAACATAAAACAAATAATCCATAGTATGGCTCGTGTGTATTTTAACTCCAAGTTCAATTTCCTTTGTATTTGTCACCTTTATTTAGTACAGGGCCTCTCAGGAAATCAGTTTTAATAGAAGGAGAGTTACCCTGTTAAAATCAAACGCAAATAAATGAATAGATAAAGAAACGCTTTTTCTATTTTCGATCCGCACTAAGATGACGTAAAATTCGACATGCATCGTTAACAATGGACACTTTGGAGACCAGCATAGTCCACGAGCCTATCCGTCATAAGTAAAACAATCAAGACCATCACATTTATTTTGATATCTTTACGTTACCTATAATACAATCTACAAGAGCAGAGATCGGGGGGGGGGCACGTCCCCACAGAAAACGTTCAGGAAAATCGCACACCCCCGTGGAATTTGAAAAAAACGAAAAGAAAAAGTATAACGAAAAACAAGTAAGACATGCAATTTGATTATAAACATGATTATGCGCTGGATTGTTCAAGAACGTATAAAAGACACGGTAAGGTACCCCCCCCCCCCAAAAAAAAAATATCATTTGGTTGTCCTCGATTGCTTTCTGGAGTAGGGGCGGGCGGGGGATTTTTTTTAATTTTTTTTTATAAAGTCATTTTTGTTTTGTTCTTTCTTTAATTTTATTTTTGTTCCCATTTTTTTTGAAATTTTTCTTTTCCATTAAAAAAATCATATAGGATGTCAAGCATTTAAACCAACGAAGTCAATACAAAACTTTAATATTACAAAAGACTAGTTTAATATCATCTTTTTAACATAGGCCTATGTACAATGAATATCAAGACCAAAGGCACAGAAAGTATTTTTGGCTTTAAAATAAAGCACCTTTTAAAATGAGTTTAAGAATGCTCAGAACCTGATTTGAATGAACGGCATTTTAAAATAAATAGACATAGAAAAATAAAAATGGCAAGTTAAAGGATTGCATGCTGAAAAGACCAAACTGGCAATGGGACGCATTTTTATCCTTGCAAAATGCATAAAATGGTATATTTAGCGTTTAAAATTGCTCCCCCCCCGCCAAAAAAATAATTATACAAAAATACGAGCGGCCCGAAAATGACGAGCGGGCGGTCGAGAACAACCAAATGAGTTTTTTTGTTAGACTTAGTAGTAGATTCCTCCGTATTGAGATCGTTTCTTCCTATCGAACTGAGGATGACCATGGCGTAGTCTGGTGTCGTTTGGGTTCGTTCATCGTCCGATATTCTAGGAATGGTGGATACTTCGTGTGTATTTCTGGATCTACACTCAAACCAGACTCCACACACTGCAGTGGTGATAAACCACAGAGAGATAAATAACAACGTTAAAACCAAGTGAGGATTATGAGCACTAGGAATGGGTGCTGGATCTTCAGAATTCGAAATGTTAATGTCTCCTGAAATTTCCGAGATTACCATGAACCCAATGGTATCTTTGTTGGTCTGGTTGTCATCTCCTTCGGTTTGACACACCACCACTTTCCCGACATCTTGTTCAGATATTTCCCGTATCAGCAGTAATCGCCTTCCTTCTCGAATCCATGAACGATCCTCAATATCTTCTTCTATTCCATCTGTACTGTAGAAACGCCAGTGATCGACATCCGATTCATCGTCGCATTCGACAATGATATCATTTCCTTCAACAATGTATTGCGCTTTTATGATATTTGGGTAGGTGCAAAATCGCGTTATATCAATATCTGGAAAATATGCCTTACATGAAGCATTACGAGTGTTATTGAAATCGTCAAAGTAGAGAGTTTTAGCTTTGATACTTTTAGATGGCCCGAGGGAATCATCAGGAATATTTAGTCCAATTCCTTCCAATGTCAAACTGACATCGAGTCCCCCTGAGTTTACCTCACATGCTAATGTTATACTGCCGACTCCGTTTTCATCACTATGCGGGGATGTGACAGTACAGTTGGGTATGATATTCCGTGGGTCAGTTGATTTTACAGAATATCCCTGCAGAATATTATTCCCTAACTTACACTTAAAATAAAGTTCATTATCATACAATCGTGTTATAGTTAGTGACAGAGCTGAGGCATCGTTACTCCGCGTTGCTTGAAGATTTAAGTTACTATAAACTGAACCCAAACCCGGGTTAGCAATATAAGATGTGCACTGACCGTCCTGATTATACTCGCAGGTGTATATATCAGGGAAGTAGTTTTCAGTGAACCTATAAAGCCAGGTAACATCTTCAGTGGAGTTTAGAAAACATGTCAAATTCACTTGCTGGCCAATCAACGCATATTTGGCAATTATTCCGCCTTGTCCTTCTGCATACAACCAAGACTGGATCCCAAACAACAGGCCTAAAAACGAACGATACGAGATATTAGCCATGATTCTCAGATCTAATATACGGGATTCACAGTCAGGAATATAATAAAGATGATGTAACGTGAGTCAGATGTAATTTCAGTATCTGTACAGGTATACTGCAAAGCTGTGAATGATTATTGAACCAATGTAGCACCATTTCATATAATCACTGTTGAGGCTCGAAGAAGAAGAATTATGAGATTATGTGCACCAAGAGAGGGCGGTCGAACTCTTTTCTTGATTTGACTAAATGTATAAGTTCCGTTTGTAAACGGTAATCACAACTTGAAGGCGAGAGAAGCTGTTTCAAAAATGTTTCATAAACAGGTCAAACCATCTGTCAGTAATGTTCTCTATTGTCCAGCCACACTGTAATCTGATGACGACGTAAAGATCGTCGGACTTTATCTTGAGTAAAAAAGGGTTAAGAGACCAGCATAGTCTACAAGCCCATCCCGCATTAGTCACACAATCAAGACCATGAGTTAGATTTTGATCCCTCTAAGTTACTTATTATCCGATCTACAAGATCGGAGAAGGGTGAGGGGGGGGGGGGGGGGTGGCGTACTCTGGTGTCGTTTGGGTTTGTTCATCGTCCGATGTTTTAGGAGTGGTGGATACGTCATGAAACCCTCTGGGTCTACACCCCAACCAGACTCCAAACAAGGTTGTAGTTATCAGCCACAGGGTGAGAAAAAGCAATGCTGGCACGAAGAAAACACTATTATTATTTGACGCTGTAGTAGGAATCTGCAGTGTTGCTTTGTCATCCGTGTTCTCGTTGACCAAGGTACTAATCGTTGTATACCCAATCATGGATTTGCTGCCATCCCTATATGTTCTACATTCCACCACCTTGTTTTCAAGGTCATTGGAAGGTACCTCACGTATCAGGAGTGATCGTCCTACATCTCGAGTCCATGATGTATTCTTTACGTCTATTTTACTCCCATCTGAATCATAGACAATCCAGGTTACTTCGGAATTTGATTCAACATCGCACCTGATTGCAATATCATTCCCTTCGATCGTTTTTTCGATGTTAACTGCTTTGGGGTACTGGCAAGATCGATTTAAAGTTGTTCGTGTACCAGGAACAGATAATACACACACAGCATTTGTAATGTTCAGGAATGTGTCGTAATCAAGATTCTCTATGATATTAGGAGAAAACAACGGTTTTGATGAATTTGGTTTCCCAGTTCCTTCTATTTCAAAATCGGCATCCAATATCTCCCCTTGTGAGAAAGTGGTTTCACATGACAATGTAACTTGTAAGTCTCCATCTTGACTGGATACTGCCACCTTACACACTGGATCTGTAATATCATCTGGATTAACAAAGGTAATACTGTAGGTCCGTAGTTCATCTCCCGATTGTTCGCAACTATACGTTTCCACGGATAACTCCGGTTTTAAAAAAGAGATTACAGACAAATTTCCATTCCAAGACGCTGTAAAATCAGAACTAGGGAGCACAGCTGTATTAGGCATACATTGACTTTTCACCGCAACATCGCATATAAAGATATCAGTTTTGTCACCTTGACTTGTTGTAATTGACCAATAAATTCTCATGGAAGAGTTTGGTTGACACGTTAGACTCGCACGCTTATCGATTGTCACTATGTTTATAACTTCGCCTAGCAACATCGGGAGTGAGCTATGAATAAGTATTAGAAGCAGTGGAATCGTCGCCATGTCCTTTAGAATTTAACAAACATTAACAATGCTCACTCTAACTTCTCTATTCACACATAACAGGATGACTGTGCTCTTGAATATGTTTAGTGCAAAGTTCTGGTCAAAGATTCCGATACGTAGAATAAACACTGTTTCCGCGTATACCGTTGATCAGTACAGGTCAAGCTAGGAAAACAATATTATCCAGGTTCTCCAGAAGTTTGTAAACCGATTCCAACCACACATTCGAGCCTACCCTGTTAATAGCTTCTTGGATCTCTATATATCTCAAAATATAAGAAGCGCAGTATAATGTAGGTACATTTGTTCAGTAATCTACATTTGAGAATGAAGCGAGCTATTTATATGGAGAGCACTCGTGTAAATGGCGTGCACAGTCGTATGCGCTCATGTGTAACACACGCCTTATACTTTGATCTTGGGCATACATCCTTTCGTAGATGGCGAATACAATCTGAATTTGAAAGGTTTCATGGAGTCCGAGTATGCTTTTGATTATCTGAAACGAAAGGGCCAGATTAACCGAGAATGGTAATGGTTTCTTCGTTAAAGATTTGTTTTCTTTGTTAAATTTTGCAGTCCGAAGGCAGAAATTTTTACAATCAAAAATGCATATCAATACTCATGCATACTGATTACAGACATAAATATAAAAGAGGGAAATAGGACAGAGAGATAGATAGATAATAATAATAATAATAATAATCGACATCGAGTTCATTCGAATTTACTTCACATGATAGTACTGCCGACTCCGTTTGCATTACTTCTGGACAATATAACACTGCAGTTGGGTACGATATTCCGTGGGTCAATTGCTTTTTGGGTGGTCGTCTCAACAAATCCACATGGTTTTTTATGGCCACCCAATTCCAATAATGCTGTATCTTATGTTGTTATCTGATGTATCACTTGATAGTTTTATCATTTTTTTACCTTATTTTGTATTCTTGATCGATGTATACTCTTATTCTGTCATGATTGTATTTTGTTTTGTATATTTTATTGGAATTGAATAAACTAAACTTGAACTTGAAATTTTATCGATTATTCCTGCAAAATATCATTCCCCAACTTACAATTTAAAGGGATAGTTGAGTTCTGTTGCAGAGGGCGCTACACAAAATATTTTTTTGTGAGATGATGAAAAACTGAGTGTCAAATACGAAAGAACATAATATTTAAATGACAAAAACATCTTTGTTTGATTCAAAATCGGTTCAGAGACGACTGAAATATAACGATTTTTAATATCTGTGTATCACCACAAAATATTAGATATTTTGAAAAATTTGAAAAAAACCGTTGAAAAAAAGGAAATAACGCCTTTTACGTCGTATTTCAGCCAATGCCGATGTTGGATTTTTTGTTGGCATTTTCGTGTTGCTAATATTTCCCACAATTAGCTGGCTCATGTATTGTTATTTTTAATTATATAATTAATTAACGGTCACCGTGCTTTTTTTAAAGTGGAGCTGAATTGGTATGATCGTATTGGCTAAATTTCACACATTTCATAGCAATTATAGGCTCTAAAAGGGCACTATAAATGTCATAGATAAGAATAAGAGCAATAAACATGCAATTTGAAGGCATTTGCGATCTGAAAACAGAACTCAACTATCCCTTTAAATCAAGCCTCTTTGCATCGGCTAGTTTGAGTGAAAGAGTGGAAGTCTTATTTTTCTTACTTGCTTCAATAGGATAACATCTGCGAAAAACAATAATCCCAATATCATCAGCACTAATAAATTGGCATCAATTATTCCGACAGGTGTAGATGTTATCAAAAACGTTTCGTCCAATATAATACAACTAAGTAACATCTTTAGTAGAGTTCAAGTGACGAGTCAAATGTTATCCTGATCATTAATGCATATTTTAAAAATAATTTTGCCTTGCCCTTCTGCATACAACCAAGACTGAACCCCAAGCGAATTCCCGACAAAAAATAAGTAAAGACATGCAGCACGATTATTACCATGATTATGCGAAGGAATGTTTCACAATGCATAAAGCACATGGGAATGGGTAGATGCGAATAGGAAAATTCCTTACCATGAGGATAGTTTCTTCTATCTGAACTGAGGATGACCGTGGCGTATTCGGGTGTCTTCAATATCTTCTTTTCTTCCATCTGAGCTATAGAAACGCAAATAATTGACATCTGATTCATCGTCGCATTCGATAATGATATCATTTCTCTCAACAATGTATCGCGCTTTTTATTATATTTGGGAAGGTGCAAGATCGCGTTATGTCAATATCGGGAAAAGATACCTTGCAGGAAGCGTTATGAACGTTGTTGAAATCGTCAAAGTAGAGAGTTTTGGATTTGTTACTTTGAGATGACACAGGGGCATCATCAAGAATGTTTAGTCCAATTTCTTCCAATGTCAAATTGACATCGAGTTCACCCGAGTTTACTTCACATGATAAAGTCATTCCGCCGACTCCATTTTCGTCACTATGCGGGGATGTAATAATACAATTGGGAGTAATATTACTTGGATGAATTGATTTTACCGAATATTCCCGCAAAATATTATTCCCTAACTTACACTTAAAATAAAGTTCATTTTCATATAATTGTGTTATTGTTAGTGACAGAACTGAGGTATCGTTAATTCGTGTTGCTTGACGATTTAAGTCACTTTAAACTGAACCCAAACCCAGATCATCAATACTTCTAGAAGATGTGCACTGACCGTTCTAATTATAATCGCAGGTGTATATATCAGGGAAGTAGTTTTCATAAAACCTATATAGCCAATTAACATCTTCAGTCGAGTTTAAATAACATGTCAAACTTACTTGCCCGCCAATTAACGCATGTTTTTTCAATTATTCCGCCTTGTCCTTCTGCATATAACCAAGACTGGATCCCAAGCAAGAGGCCTAAACACAAACGAAATGAGATATTAGTCATGATTCTCAGGTCTGATATACGTAATTCACAGTCAGAGATATCGAAGATGATGTAACATGAGTCAGATGAAATTCAGCATCTGTACAGCTGCACCTTACCTCTGAGATTGATGACTGAACCACTTTAGCACCACTTCATAATTATAGTAACTTTAGAGGTCCGAAAAAGAAGAATGGTGAGATTATGTGCGCCAAGAGAGGGCGGGCGCATTCTTTCTTGATTTGACTAAATGTATACGATCCGTTTGTAAACGGTAAGCACAACGGGAATGCGAAAGGTGTTTACCAACAGTTTGAAAAGTAGATCGAAAAAAGTGTCAGTATAACGCTTTCTCTACCGTCGCGCCGCACTATAGTCTAATGATGACGTAAATATCAACTTATATCTGTAGTAATGAAAATGTTTGGAGACCAACATAGTGTACAAGCCTATCCCGAATAAGTGAACAAATCAAGACCAACACATCAATTTTGACTGGTTTTAGTTACTTATTAGCAAATCTACAAGAGCGGAGATCGGGGGGGGGGGGGGGGGGGGGGGGGCAGACACGTCCTCACATCAATTTCCAGAGGAATCGCACAACCCTGCGCTGGATTGTTCAAGAATGTATAAAAGACGAGTAGATGAGTAGAAGATGAGAAATGGCAGATTCTTTGTATCAAGATCTTTTCTTCCACTCATACTGAGGATGACCGTGGCGTACTCTGGTGTCGTTTGGGTTTGTTCATCGTCCGATGTTCTAGGAATGGTGGATACTTCATGTGTACTTCCGGATCTATACCCCAACCAGAATCCACACAATGCATTGGTGATTAGCCAAAGAACAAGAAATTAAAATATTAAAACAAAGTAGGCATTAATGGCAGTAGGATTGGATGTTCGATCTTCAGAATTAGATGTATTGTTGTCTCCAGTATATTTCGAGATTGCGGTGAAACTAATGGCACCATTATTGGTCGGGTTGTCATCTCCTATTTCCCGACATCTTGTTCAGATATATCCCTTATCAGCAGTGATTGCCCCCCCCCCTCTCGAATTCATGAACGATTCTTAATATCTTCCTTTCTCCCGTATAAATCCATGAGAAACCAATCGACATCATATTCAACTTCACATTCGATGACGATTTCATTTCCTTCACTGGTATATCGGTTTTTTGAAAAGTTTGGGTAGGTACAAGATCGTGTTTCATCAATATCTGGAAAGTACATTTCGCAGTAAGCATCATGGATGTTGTTGAAATGTTCAAAGGGAATGGTTCCGTTGATACCATGAGATGAGCGACTAATCGAAAAGTTATTTCGCCCAAATCCTTTAAGCGTTAGGTTAGCTTCTAGTGTCTCTTGGAACGTAAATTCACATGAAAATGTGATGTGAGGATCACCATTTATACTAATACTTTGCAGTGTGACATTGCAATATTGGGCAATATTTGTTGTATCAATCAGTGATATAGTGAACGTTTTCTCGACACCATTCTCTTGCCTACACTGAAAAATCTGTTCCTTTTCGAGAGGGATTAGCGAGAGAACAGAAACGTCGTTATTTCGATTCGCTTGTAGATTTCCATCAATATAGGGAGCTATTTCGCACTGGCCAATGGAACTGGCACGGCATGTGTAAAGTGTTCTAAAAGCAGTCTTCGTATTTGCCACAGACCAAGTCACGTCTTGCGTAGACTTTATGTCACATTTCAGGTAAACCCGTCGACCAGTCGTCATTATTCTCTCTTGTGCTATTGCACAAGGTAAGATGAACAAAACAGCGAGTATGAATAATTTACAGGCCATGGTTTGGAAAGTCGATCATCGCATATCAAGAGTGATTACTAATCGACACCCGTCGTGCGGAATATACGCTCTATCTGGAATATCCAGTTCAAAGTGTTTCGAATAGCTCGTCCATATCCCTCCTAATGATGTGAGATGGCGTACTGTACATAGCATTCAGATGAAACTGCATGCATGTCTTGATCTGGTGATCAACGCACTATAGCACCACTCGTGATTGCACCAAGAGAGGGCGTCCGCCCAGTAAGCATTATGGATGGCGTAATAATGTCGACTTGCATCGTGAGTGATGGAGCGGAGTTTGCGAGCCTATATCCCACATGTGTCAAACAATCAAACCAGAGGCGGCGCTCCCGAGGGGTCAGGGGGTCACAGTGCCCCCCACTTTTCCAAGTACCCCCAAAGTGCCCCTTTTTACAAAAGAAAAGTGCCCCTTTAACTTTGTAAGGAGTGCCCCTTTTTACATAGGAAAAATGCCCCTATTAATAAAAAAAAATGCCCATTACCCTTTCCCCTTTTGATGAGCGACTCCTCACCTCTGATAATTGCCCTTTTCAAATTTGAGAGGTGCCCCTTTTGCTTTGACAAGTGCCCCTTCCCCTTTTGATAACTATTCCTTTTTAATTTGGATAAGCGCACCTTATATTTTCACATGTGCCCCCTTTCCTGTGTTATACGTGCTCCTTCCCCTCCTAATAAGTGCTCTTTCCATTTCTAACAATTGCTTCTTTTATTTTGACACGTCTCCCTTTTCCTTCCTAATAAATGCTCTTTTTCCTTTGTATAAGTGCCCCCTCCCGTTCAATAATTACCCCTTCTCATCTTTGATAAGTTTCCCGTTTATTTTAACATGTGCCTCTTTTTCTTTTAATAAGAGCCACTTCCCCCTTCTCATAAAAAACCCCTTTCACCTCCGAAAAAAGCCCCTATTAAAATCTGATCGTTGCCCCTTTTTCTTTTAATGCATGTTTTCCTTCATTATTAGTGCCCCTTTTTTCATTCTCATAACTGCCTCTGTTCATAAATGGTCAGTGCTCCTTTTCAAATGCGATAAGTGCCCCTTTTCACCTCTGATAATTACCCTTATAACAATGATGTGTGCCCGTTTTCCTTTCTGATAAGAAATCTATCTCAGCCTTTTTTTTTTACAAATGCCCCTTTTCACTTCTTATAAATGCCCTCATCAAAATCTGATGGGTGCCTCTTTTCCGTCGACAAGTGCCCCATTTCACCTGATAATTACCCATTGTACTTTGAAACGTGCTCCTTTTCTGTTCTAATTCATGTAAGTGTCCTATCCCTTTCGATAAGTGTCCCCTTTTCCTCTCATCATTAAACGTGCCCCTTATTTCAAGCGACTAAGAGCAATTTTCCCCAAGGCTCGCTCGCTACGCTCGCTCGCATTTATAGATGTTATAATTATGTTACTTATCACAGGTCTTTGCAGTCTTTCGTTATGAGAATGTGCTAATAACCCCATCAGGATTGGGCTTGTCCTCTTTATAAGATGTAATTTTGCGCAATGCGACCTCACATATCTTTACATAATTTGCTCGCTCGCAAACGACTTTTCAGACCATCACACCCAACTGCAAAGTATGATGTATCAAAAGAAACAAATATTGAAATCATCCATTAAAAATGTAATCACAATATAGGGGCAGGGGCATCGCCAAAGGGGGGGGGGTGTGGGGGTGCGACACCCCTCCACCTGTCAGGATATTGTCGGTAAAATTGCGCTGCCGTCGGGAAAAAGAGAAAAGGGGGAGGGAAAAAAAGAGAGGGAAAGGGAAAGAAAAGAAAAAAGAAAAGGAAAAGAAAAGAAGAAAAGGAAAAAAAAGGAAAGAAAGGAGAAAGGAAAGAAAGAGAAAAAAGAAAAAGAGGGAGAAGAGGAAAGAAAGGAAAATAAATAAAGGAAGAAAAGGAAAAAAAGAAGAAAAAAGAGAAAAGGGAAACAAAAGAAACGGGGGTGAAGAGAGGAGAGGGGGGGGGGGGGGGGGGGGGGGAGGTAAGAGCCTGAGAAAGGAGGAGTGGGAGTAAAAGTAAGGGGGGGGGGGTTGTGGGTCTCGTCAAGGAAGCAAGGAAGACATGGGTAAATATGTTGCTGTGTCGGGTCAGCTGTGTCGGTATTCTTGCTCGATCCTCGTGTACTATATAAATGCAGAAGTTTGAAGTCGGTGAGATGTATATTGGTTTTTTTCCTACGAACTGTGACTTTTTATCCGCTGTGACGACTTCGAGAGTGACTACAACTACAATTCTTGTATTTTCTCAAAGATTCACTTTCCTACAATATTGGCTAAAGAAATCAGAGGTTCAAAATTTTCGGCGAAACTAATTCAAACAAGGATTAAGAGTCAACAGCGGTACGACGAATCGTCTTCCTTTCTCTATATTTTAAAGAAACGCCAAAATTTCCGCGCTTTGCGCGGGAGAGGAAAACTTCATTCAGACGAGTCGAGAACGGTTCAACGAATCGTCTTCTTTCTCTCATTATTTAAGGAAACGTCAAAGCTTCCGCGCTTCGCGCGGGAGGGGGAGAAACTGAATTCAGACAAGGATTAAGAGTCGAGCACTGTTCAACGAACCGTCTACTTTCTCTAACAATTAATGAAACGCCATAACTTCGCGCGGGAGGGGGAGAACTGAATTCAGATAAGGATTAAGATGAATTCAGATAAGAATTAAGAGTCGAGAACAGTACACCGAATCGTCTGCTTTTTCTCATAATTTATGAAACGTCTAAAGCTTCCGCGCTTAGCGCGGGAGGGGGAGAAATTAAATTCAGACAAGGATTAAGAGTCGAGCACGGTTCAACGAATCGTCTACCATACAATACTTATACGCAAATTGGAATACTATGGATTGAGGGGTGTTGCTATACAATGGTTTAAAATTTATTTAACAAATAGAAAACAATATGTATGTTATGATTCAAATGAATCAGAATTAGTATCTATAACGTGTGGAGTGCCACAAGGGTCAATCCTCGGCCCTTTGTTATTTCTGATATATGTAAATGATATTTATAATTCATCAAATGCACTACAGTATATTTTATTTGCTGATGACACCAATGCATTTTGTTCCAATTCAGATTTTCAGATCCTTTTAAGAAATATTAACGCTGAATTACCAAAATTATCAAAATGGTTTAGAAGTAATAAACTGTCTCTTAATTTAAAGAAAACAAACTTATATACTTTCAGAACAGAAAAAATAACGATATTCCTGACATTGAAATTACTTTGTATGGTGAATTATTGGAAAAAAAAGATAGCACGAAATTCTTTGGTGTTTTGATCAATGAAAATCTTAGATGGAATAATCATGTGCAATATATTTCTAATGCTATTTCACGTAATATTGGTATTCTCTGTAAATTGAAATATTATGTCCCTTCAAATATCTTGTTTATGTTATAAAATTCATTGATACTGTTTTATATTTCATATTGTAACATTATATGGGCAAATTCGAAAAGCAACGTTGACGCCATTTTACTGTTACAAAAGAAAGCCATGCGTATATGTACTGATTCTTCCTATCGCGACCACACCAATCCCTTGTTTTCAAAACTAAAAACTCTAAAAGCTGATGATATAAATTTTCTACAAATAGCACTTTTCATGTTTCGTTAACAAAATGGTCTACTACCTTCATACTTTCCCCCATTGTTTAATTTGAATAAAACCATCCACTCTTACCCCACAAGACAAACTAAAAAATTCCATTTAAGAAATCCAAAAACCGCATTGGCTCTCAAATCTATTAGACTCGCCGGCCCAGACATCTGGAACTCTCTGCCCATTGTAATAAGAAACCTTAGGACATTGTATTCTTTTAAGAAGGCAGTTAAAACTATGTTATTGTCTAAGTATTGATCATGTCGTGTGTAATTCTACTGTATTCATGTTCGTGTGTACATTGACTGTATATTCAACAATTATGTGTAATCGTCCATGACCTAGCATCGTTTTTCCATTCATGAATGAACCTGCATTCAATCAGCAGATGTATGTGATTTATTGTATTATTACCAACGCTCCTCCTCCTCCTCCTCCTCCTTCTCTCCCCTTTCCTTTTCTTCTCTGCAAGTCACTCCTTTTTATTTGTATTTGTATTGTTGTATCTAATTCGAGGGCTGCCGGCACGTCAAGCTACTTTGCTTATTTCTGTAGCCCTCCTGCATCTAATGTATATAATATAATATATTTGTTTAGATTATGTGTTTAATATCGTTTATTATCTGTACAAAATTATATACACTTGAAATATTGTATCAAGCCATATTATGTTCATGAAAATGTATGATGAAAAAAAGAAAAAAAGATGCAGAAACCAATAAATCAAAATCAAATCAAATCAATGAAACGCCAAAACTTCTGCGCTTCGCGCGGGAGGGGCAGAACTGTATTCAGATAAGGATTAACATCGAGAACGGTACAGCAAATCTTCTACATTTTATAATAATTTAATGAAACGTCAAAGCTTTCGCGCTTCGTGCACCCCCGACACCCCCCCTAATGAGCGCTTTGCGCGCTCTTTAAGTGATTCGCTTGCTCACTACCGCCCCTCCCTAAAATAAGATCCTAGCTCCGCACCTGCATTAAAATATATAGCTTTGATGTTGACCAAGTTGACGAAATACTCGTATATTATATCGTCGAGGAAAATGATCATTTGCGCATACGCAATTACTATAGATAGCCATAGGAAAAACAATTTAGCCTTCGGTCCCGGGTTTATAGGGTTAAATTTGTAGATATTTGGACATTTAATTTTGTCGGTAATTGGTGGCAAATTTTGTCGGTAATCGTTGGCCTCTACACCCCCCACTGAAAAAGGTCTAGCGACGCCCTGTATAGGGGTATATATACCAATGTCTAACAAATTGTTTATTTTCGCTTTAGGATTTTCCTTTGTAGGTTCCCTTTTTTCTAGAAAGTGCCCATTTTGTTGGTGCCCCTCCCACTTTGGAAGTCTCCCCACCGCCTTTGAATCAAACCCATAAACCCATAAATTCCTTTAAGTTACGTAGTGGATTTACAAGAAGGGGGAGGGGGGGGGGGGGGGGGCAAGGGACACGTTACAACAACCACAACAACAAAATTACAGGGGAATCGCCCGTTCCCTGAAAATTTGAGAAAAATGAGTACAGCAAAAAATTAGTGACGTCTTGCAAAACTGTTATGAAGCTCTAGATTATTCTAGATAATCTAGTTTCACACACAAACACACACACACGCACACACGCACACGTACACACATACTATTTTTTTTTAAACAATTTTGTTTTATTTCTCCAAATGTGTAATACAAACTAAAACATACAATTGAATAAAATAAACGTGTTCAATATTGATGCTTTTACATAAACATAATTAAACACAAACTTATTTGCAGTATAATATAACTTAGCAACAAAGTAAACTTATAAGTACCTAAACGTAATATGTCAATTGTAAATGTTATTCACTTATATATTACAAAAAAAAAAAAACTTAAACAAATCTGGAGGTAATTTTACTGAAACAATCCTGCCCCCTCCCTGCCCCCTCCCTGTCCCCTCCATCACACAAACATACTCACCCTCTATCACACAAACATACTCACCCACCCACACACATACTCACCCACCCACCCACCACCCCCCACACACACTACTCACTCAGTGGATGTCTGCCAACATTCCCAACTCAAGAAAAATATACTAAATAAGTTATCCAGGCCGCAAAATAGAGTTACGCTTTTAACAGGCTCACGGTGGAGAAGAAAACAAATCTTAATTAATCTCTAGCTGCTCCCAATTTAAGAAATGTGATCCCAGCTTTCCCATTTTAATTGCTATATTCTTTTCCTCATCCCTATACTTAAAAATGCTTTTTTTCATCTTTTCTAAAGTTAGTACTCGCCCCCCCCCCGATCTAGACATAAATGTAACATACTTCACCATGAAAATGATAGTATTACACATTTTTATTCTATATGAACTACCTACCAACCCAACAAATATATCTCGCCATTCTAAATCTGTAATTTCATCTAACTCAAAAAGTTGTATTAAAGCCTGCTATATCCTTTGAACGCTCCCACAAGATAAAAATAAATGTTTGTATGTTTCTATTTCCTGCTTACAAAACGAACATAAATTATCACCAACAAAACCAAATCTATGAAGATGCTCATTAGTGTATATGGCTCCATGCAATAATTTAAATTGAAATTCACGTTGTTTTCTAATGAGTATAGTAATTCTTGGTCTAACAAATATTTCTTTTAATTCTTTATCTATAAAATCATAATCATTTTGCCCATCCCTTACCTGCAAATCATACGTTTGTTGCAGTGCTTTGATAAAATAATCATAGATTTTTCTTGAACCCACATCCACAAACTGTATTTTTTTACTAGAAATATGGAAATAAGTATTAAAGCTTATCAAATCAACCTCGAGGAATTCTATTAACCCTGAATCATCCTTCCATAACCTGGGTATCGCATCATAAATATCAATAATCATAAGCAAATTATTACCTTTCATACCGAGGTTCATAAAATATTTAACAGACTTAACATGACCTTTCTCAACCAAATGATTCAGTTGAACAATCCCTCTTTCAAACAAGTATTTATCAAATATACTTTTTCCATTTATACATATATTCTGATTATTAAAAATAATTGGATTAATATAACCCTCCAAATATCTTAAATTACTTGTCTCTTGCCATGCTTGCAACATTTCCATATAGTATGGTGGAATATCTAAAACTAGTTTAATCTTTTTTAAATCATAATCACATACAAAAATAAATCTACCACCCACAAACTGTAAGCAATGATCAAAAAACAATTTCCATCCCAAACTTTTCTCTCCATATAAAAGACGTTTTATCCACATTATACGCTGTATTTTAACGGACATTTCAAAATTAATCATTCTTAATCCTCCAAAGTCATAATCCTGATACATTATTGCCCGTTTAATTTTATTTTTCCCCTCCATATAAATTCAAATGAAATTTTTGCAACTTATTTGTATACCCAATGAGGGACAATAACGAGAGATGAAATATAATTTAATTTTGAAAGCGCATAAGTTTTTAGCAAATGTATTTTACCCATAAAAGTTAAATCTCTTTGTTTCCACCATACAAGCAATTTTTTTTATTTTACTTAGAATTTCTTTATAATTCAAATCATCTTTTAATCTTTGATCTAATGAATAACTAACCCCTAAAATATGTATTTCCTTAACCAAATTTCCAAATAAAGGCCCATCAGGTTTGTTCTCATCCTCACCATCCACATAAAATGTGTCTTTGTAGACCACTAATTTGTTCAAATGATTCAAAAATATATTGCAACCTTCTAACCGAATCAATATCCTTCAAAAATATTGTCATATCATCGGCATATAACACTTGCCTAATTTCAGATTTTCCAAATGTAATCCCTTTAATACCGTTGTCCCTCCTTACTGCATGCGCCAAAATTTCAATGGCAACCAAAAACAAATATGGCGATAATGGATCCCCTTGCCTTACTCCATTGTCAAAAGATACGATTTTCATTTTCTCTAAGATCACTAGAATTCAATTCAAAGTACAAAATGCTCTGAGTGGAGGTGGAATATGCAAGGAGAAATACACCCGCTGGAATAACATCAACCCATAAATCATTCTTCTAGATTGTATTATAGCCCCTGATTTCCATCGGACTAGGGCCTTTGCCTCGACTATGATCTTTTGTTTATGTTATAGGGGAAGTCCACCCCGATATTAATTTGACTACAATGAAAATTACATCAAAATAAGATAAGACATAAGAAAGTTACAGCATTTTAAGTCATGCATGGTTAGGAACAGTTTAAAACATAAATTTGCTCTATGCAAGAGTTAGTGGAAGACATCATTACCTCACTTTCCCATTTTTACTCCTTATGGATGATGAAAAACCATTGTTGTATTTAAGGTAATACAAGGGAAAGATTCTTTATTTACAAGTATCCTATCTATAAAAATTGACTGGACAGATAACAACCTGCCCCTTGCTCTAGCCATAGTTTTTGTCACAAACTACAAGTACATGTTTATTGTACATGGCAACCAACCTATAGTAGTAAGCATGTCAATCTTTTGCAAGGCATTAGCCTAATGATTATAAATATCTTACGAGAGTATTATGTTGAAGCGAATACAATTGATGAAGCTGAATGAAGGAATAGCGTTTTGACACTTATGTAAGTGGATTTTTATGACTGCTAAATTTAGATTTGTTCTAATCATTTTTCTGTATCAGAAACTTATTTACTGCATACATATCATTATTTCATGTCCCTGTAGGATTCTGTCCTTTTTAATATTTTCCAACACATGTCTTAGAAAGTGTACGATATATTGCTTGTATACTTCTTCAAATTGCTGTGTTAAATCAACTGTCCTGAGACACAACCTGCAGGACCTTAACGTCTGGGTATACAGGATAATACCGTCTTTCATTCAATGGTATGCATATTATTGCACTCATCTATAAATTTATTTTTTGCGGATAGAAAGAGTAGAGGAAGAAGGACGGTTGGATGGCACATGCAGCTTCTGAAACTAGTCGGTCAATAGTTCATAAATAGATTACCCTCTTGAAATCTCGAAAATAAGCTGATTTAATTAATTTTCATTTGTCAAACTCACATCCCCTCTTGGAAAAATCGAGCTTGAGATTGAATCAAAACAATGAAAATGAAAGTAAGATTCTAATTTATCGTAGAACAACTTGCTTCGTGATAAATCCTTGGTTTACTCGAAACTCTTCCTCTTGTCAATGAAACCCTGCACTGTGAGATGATATTAATAGGCCTGCATTGTTTTGAAAACAACTTGAAATGAAGTGAAAGTATTAATATCATTTCAAACTCCTTTCTATTCCCTCTCTGTCCTACTTCCCTCTTTGTAACTTCATCCAACCTCTTATTATTCTTCTCTGTATCACCAAGTTTCCTTTTCCCTCAGCACCAAATCTTCTATTTGCAATTCATTTCCCTCTTTTTATTTGTTGGTCATTTTAATGAAAACACGTGTTTGCATTCAATGTTTCAGAGCTTCAATTACAGCGCCAAGATTTCCAAAACATAAGACAGACCCCATTTTATTTATGAAATATAAAACTTTACTAATCAATATTACTTTTTTAGATATACAGATGGACATTTTTTAGAAGTGGTTTTTCATGATTTCCCCAAAACGTGAAGTTGACATTAATGCGTCATTACTAAACTGAAAATTGTGAGATGTGAGATGATATTAATAGGCCTGCATTGTTTTGAAAACAACTTGAAATGAAGTGAAAGTATTAATATCAATTCAAACTCCTTTCTATTCCCTCTCTGTCCTACTTCCCTCTTTGTAACTTCATCCAACCTTTTACTATTCTTCTCTGTATCACCAACTTTTCCCTCAGCACCAAATCTTCTATTTGCAATTCATTTCCCTCTTTTAATTTGTTGGTCATTTTAATGAAGACACGTGTTTGCAGTCAATGTTTTAGAGCTTCAATTACGGCGCCAAGATTTCCAAAACATAAGACAAACTCCATTTTATTTATGAAATATAAAACTTTACTAATCAAAATTACTTTCTTAGATATACAGATGGACATTTTTTAAAGTGTTTTTCATGGTTACAAAAAAAGGGAACTTGACATTAATACGTCATTACTAAACTGAAAATTGTTATTCTAACAATTTCCCCTCAGCACCAAATCTTTTATTTGCAATTCATTTCTCGCCTTGAATTTCGGTATTTTATGAAAACTTCAGTAAATAGCAGAACTTTTGAAAGCTGGGACCATGTCTCAGCTTGAACTTTGAAACCTGGAAGTGAAAATCGATTACAGTCGCTCCTTGAAGCTATCCCGGAAAATGACAATTTAAACTACTATAGGGGGAAGGGGGTATTTTCCTTTGTAGACGTAATTTTGAGGAACTATCTATAAACCCACTTACATTCTGATGACGAAATTGCATTATTAAGTACAACGAAGTTAAAATTGAGCTTGATCGGACGGAATGCTCACAAATTTTACGTGATTTAGATGGAAAATTGATAAATTATTTGGGTCGGAGACTGTAAGTTCCCGTACAACTAGGTTCGTCTTTCCCTAGAGATATCAAAATGCTAACACGTTTATAAGTATGCCTTTTTAGACACAGTTATAGTTATCATAACTCAGTCACACCGCCAAATCAATTTTAGACCCGGCTCCAAACCGACCGATTATTGACATGCTGAAGACATAATGTAATATTTTTGCACGGTCTAATATCGTTCTGGGCCCCGTCTTACAAAGAGTTACGATCGATCCAAATCAATCGTAAGTCCTCCAATCAATCGCAAGTTTACAGTCTCCTATTTCCTATGTACATAGTTACGATGGATATCAATCGCAAATAAGTTACGATTTATATCAACTCTTTGTAAGACGAGGCCCCTGTGTAGATCTTGTCGGTATGTGACGAGGGTATCAGAATCAGATTAGTGTAACAACAGTACTAATGATAAAGACATTTCTTGATTCTCAATCTTTCTTTATAATGAAACAATTAGACAAAGGACCATCAGGTAAAAAATACAGATGCCACTAGTTTTTAAACAGCGAAGAAGAAGAAGATTAAAATAGGATATTTATTTGGCAATTTTTTTTCGCTCGGAATTCTGGTTCGACATCTCCTATTCAAATGTCTTCGTGACATCATATCGAAAAGGCATATATCTCCTCTTATACAATCTTGGTTTCATTCGTTTCCAGCTATCCGTGTTTCATACATATCGGACCTTTTAAAGTAGCTCGAGACAAGCTGAAAATTTATACTTTATCTACACATTTCATTTACATCAGCCAAATGTAAATGCTTTCAGAAGGCGCATTCCCGACGGTTTAAACAAAATAAGTTTGGTAATGCTAGGAGTCCACTGGGCCGGCGCCAGTTGGTGCCAGTTCGCGCCAAAGATTATGTGATTGGCGCGTAGTGGCTCGCTGTGGCGCCGAATTAATGTCCGCTCGGCATGTGTCGCCAAGTGGGATAAACTGGGTGCCATATGGCGTGCGCCAAATGCCACCCGGCTTGCTCCAACATGTTGCGCCAGTTCGCGCCAGTTTGCGCCATTACACGGCCATTTGATTCCAAAATTCACCCTGTTGGCGCCATTCGCGCCAATAGACGGCTACTTTGCGCCAATTGGTGATTAGTTTGTGCCAAAGGTCGCCAAATTGGCTTGAACTTGCCGCCGCTTGGCGCTACTTGCCGACTAAATAAATACCGGCCATTGGCTACCTGGTTCAGACCCTCCTCAGCTGCTGTATGAACAACATCTCTACTAAATATTTACAATTTTGATATGTCTGAGGCTTTTGATAATGTTGGAGTGATGATGCTGCTCCATCAGAAGATGATGAGAGATGCTGAGGTGGCCACTGCCTATCAACTTATGCTGGCCAATCCTGAAGAAGAAGAGCCTCCTAAGAAGAAAAGGAAGCACAACTGGTAGTTTAGACCCATGCTCCACCCACAGTTGAGGGCCGAACGTGGACAGTACCACACTTTGATGGAAGAGCTGAGTGAGAATGACAGGAGGAAGTTCAAGAACTACACCAGGGTGTCCCCAGAGATGTTTGATGACCTGTTGGTCAGGCTTACAACCCACTTGCAGAAGAAGGACACCCACATCAGGAAGGCCATTCCCCTGGTCTCAAGTTGTCCGTCTTCCTGCGCCATCTCGCCACTGGGGCCACCTATGCCGAGCTGTCTTACAACTTCCGAGTGGGCAAGGAAACCATCCAGAAGTTTGTCCCTGATGTAGCCAGAGCGGTAGTGGATGAGTATGCTGCAGAAGTCATCTCCCTCCCCACAACCAATGAAGGCTGCCTTGAGGTTGCAGGTTATTTTGAAGCCAGATGGAATCTTCCTCACTGTCTGGGAGCCTATGATGGAAAGCACATCCGTCTCCAGAAGCCCAACAAATCAGGCAGCCTTTACTTCAACTACAAGCAGTTCTTCTCGGTTGTCCTGATGGCTCTGGTAGATTCAAAGTACCAGTTCCTGTGGATCGATGTGGGTGGGGTTGGCCATCAGTCTGATGCCCAGATCTACAACAACAGTGAACTGAAGGAGTGCATTGAAGCTGGCACTTTAGGCATCCCAGATCCAGCTCCTCTTCCCCAAGATGATGAAGAGCACCCTATGCCATACTTCTTCGTGGGAGACGATGCCTTCGCCATGAGGACGTACATGATGAAGCCCTATGGCCTTTGTAACATGGACAAACAGCAGAAGATCTTCAACTACAGGCTGTCCAGGGCAAGGCGTGTGGTTGAAAATGCCTTTGGTATTCTGGCTCTGCGGTTCCAGTACTTCCTTGGCCAGATGAGACAGGAACCAGACACAGTCCGCCTGCTCATTGAAGCTGCCGTCATGCAGCACAACCTAATCAGGAAGCACTATCAGGCACTGGACGTCCGCATGTTGGACCAGGAGGATGCCCAGCACAACCTCATCCCTAGAGCTTGGAGAACTGCCGCCATCACTGTGAGAAAGTCCTGCGATGCCGCCCTGCTGTTATAGGCGGCAAGTGGCGCCGAATGGCGGGCAATCAGGTGGCATTTGGCGCGAAGTAGTCACCAATCGGGTGCCGTTTGGCTCGCGTAGTGGCGCAAACAAGGTGCCCCTTGGCGCCAAGTGGCGCCATGTGGCGCGAAATCTCATTGGCGCAACTTGGCGCGCGCCATTACATTCCAGTGGATTCCAATAGGCGGATTGTTTGCGCCAAAGGGCGATATGTTCGCGCCATTTGGTGCCACTTGGCGGACACTTGGCGCTGATTGCTCGATGCAAGTGGCGCGACGAAAATTTCAAACATTTTGAAATTTTCTTGCCGCCACATTCCAATTTGGTGCCGTTACGGGCCACCACGAGCCAGTTGGGAGGCAGTTTGAGCCACTACACGCCACTAGGCACCTTATTGGCGACACTAGGCGCCACAGTAAATTGCATTGGCGCAAACTGGCGCCAACTGGCGCCGGCCCAGTGGACTCCTAGCATAAAACCGGTTACTCAAAGGATTTTTAATTTTTTTTTTGGAGGCACTTCATGATCATTTTAAAGTGCAACTTTTGTAGGGCTTCAATATTACACCATATCATAGAACTGACAACACGTAGGTCCATGCATCTCAGATTTGGTAAAACTGGAAACATTGTAAAACGATGCTTTTAATTATTTTTTTTGAACAAGGCGTACCTCGACTTGATAGGCTGTTTTTTTTAAAAGCTATTTACTATTCGACGTTGTATCTGTGCTACCTTGTGCATAGTTTCTTGTCGATATAGTTTTTCTATTTAAAATTTGACGATGTGTTGACGAATTTTACAATGTGATGATAAATTTTTCTGTTGATCACCAAGATTTATCTTCAATTTTCTTTAGAAATGAAACTGACATCGTTTTCATTACAAGATAATCTAAAACATGTTAATAGCATGCATGAACGAAATTCATGAATACCTCACAGTTTTTAATAATTGAACGTGATTTTTTTTTCTACATGTGAATAAACTATATTTTATTTTATAAATCAAGCAAGAGCAATAACATGATGATACATGCTAGACATTGGCATAAGTGAGGCTCTTCATGGCTTCGTAGTCAGTACGACCATGGTTTCCACTCATATCCATGTAATATGCCTTTGAACCTTCTAACCTGACTGGTCCCTTTCTCATTGTTATCCCATCTGCAGACCCGGAATCCACCAGGCTAGACCTTTCAGGAACAACATCATTGTCAGCTCTAGGATTTTTGTAGGTGACGCTCTTCATGGTTTCATATTCAGTAGGGCCGTTGTTACCGCTCATATCCATGTAGTGTTCCTTTGATTCTTTCCTCGATGTCTTCCTTCTCTCACCTTCGGGTTCCTCACCAGTTAAACCCAAAACTCCTGAAGAAGGTCCGTGAATATCAAGATCGTTTCCTCCACTCGTACTGAGGATGACCGTGGCGTACTCTGGGGTTGGGTTTGTTCATCGTCCGATGTTCTAGGAATGGTGGATACGTCATGAGACCCTCTGGATCTACACCCGACCAAACTCCAAACAAGGTTGTAGTTATCAGCCACAGTGTGAGAAAAAGCAATGCTGGCACGAAGAAATCATCATTATCTGGCCCTGGAGAAGGACTCAGTGGTACGTTGTCATCTGTGTTCTCGTTGACCAAGGTACTAATCGTTGTATACCCAATCATGGATGTGCTGCCATTCCTATATGTCCTACATTCAACCACCTTGTTTTCAAGGTGAGGTACCCCGCGTATCAGGAGTGATCGTCCACCATCTCGAGTCCATGATGTATTCTTTAAGTCTATTTTACTTCCATCTGAATCATAGACAATCCAAGTTACTTCGGAATTTGATTCAACGTCGCACATGATTGCGATATCATTCCCTTCGATCGTTTTTTCGATGTTAACTGCTTTGGAGTACTGGCATGATCGATTTAAAGTTGTTTGTGTACCAGAAACAGATAATACACACGCAGCATTTGTAATGTTCAGGAAAGTGTCGTAATCAAGATTCTCTATGATATTAGGAGAAAACAACGGTTTTGATGAATTTGCTTTCCCAGTTCCTTCTATTCTAAAACCGGCATCCAATATCTCCCCTTGTGAAAAAGTGGTTTCACATGACAATGTAACTTGTAAGTCTCCATCTTGACTGGATGCTGCCACCTTACACACTGGATCTGTAATATCATCTGGATTAACAAAGGTAATACTGTAGGTCCGTAGTTCATCTCCCGATTGTTCGCAACTATACGTATCCACGGATGTCTCCGGTTGTACAAATGATAATACAGAAAAACCTCGATTCCAAGACAATGTAAAATTTGATTTACTTAATAATGATTTAGATTTGCGAATACATTGACTGTTCGCCACACCATTGCATTCAAAGATATCATATTTTTCATCTTGAAATGTAACAGACCAAGTAAATCCAATGGATGAGTTTGGTTGACACTTCAGATTCACGCGGTTATCGATTGTCACTATATTTATCTCTTCGCCTCGCAACACTGGGAGTAAACTATGAATTAGTAGTAGAAGTAGTGGAATCGTCGCCATGTCCTTTAGAATTTAACAAACATTAACAATGATCACTCTAACTTCTCTATTCACACATACCAGGATGACTGTGCTCTTGAATAGGAAAACAATAAATCCAGTTCTCAAGAAGTTTATGAACCGATTACAAACACACATTCGAGCCTACCCTGTTAATAGCTACTTGGATCTTTATATACCTCAAAATATAAGAAGCGCAGTATAATGTAGGTACATTTGTTCAGTAATCTACATTTGACTGCTAATGGCTTTGAGAATGAAGCGAGCTATTTATAGGGAGAGCACTCGTGTAAATGGCGTGCACAGTCGTATGCGCTCATGTGTAACACACGCCTTATACTTTGAACTTGGGCATACATCATTTCGTAGATGGCGTATACAATCTGAATTTGAAAGGTTTCATGGAGTCCGAACGTTTCGTCCAATATAATACACCCAAGTAACATCTTCAGTTGACATGGGAAGTGGTAGATGGGAATAGGCAAATTCTGCAGTATGAGGATAGTTTTTTCCACTCGTACTGAGGATGACCATGGCGTACTCTGGTGTCGTTTGGGTTTGTTCATCGCCCGATGTTCTAGGAATGGTGGATACTTCATGAGACCTTCTGGATCTATACCCCAACCAGAATCCACACACTGCATTAGTGATTAGCCACAGAACAAGAAATATCAATGTTAAAAACAAGTAACCATTATAAACGCTATGAACAGGTGCTTGATCTTCATAATTTGAGTAATAATTGTTATATTCAGTAATTTTCGAGATCACATGGAACCCAATGGTACCTTTGTTGCAGGCGCGGATCCAGGATTTCTTAGGGGAGGGGGCCCAACTTTTTTTTGTTTTTGCTCCCGAAAATTTGAAAATCGCGCCGGCGGAAAGTCGCTCAGTGGGGGGGGGGGGGGGGGGGGGGGGGGGGGGGGGGGGGGGGGGTAGTGAGCACATTTTTTTTTTTTTTTTGACCCTCAAAAAATTTTCAATTTGCACTCCCCCCTTGAGCGCCAGGGGGGGGGGGGGCCCAACCCCCAAAAAAGGTAAAAATCACGTGATTTTACATGATTTTTTTTTCAAGCGCTGCTTTGTTGGTCTGGTTGTCATCTCTTTTGGTTCGACACACCCCCAGTTTCCCATAATCTAATTCAGAAATATATCTTATCAGCAGTGATCGTCCTCCGTCTCGAATCAATGAACGATCCTCAATATCCTCTTCTTCTCCATCTGAACCGTATAAAAGCCAGTACACGACATCCGATTCACTGTTGCATTCGATAATGATGTCATTTTCTTCAACAATGTATTGCGTTTCTACGATATTTGGGTAGGTGCAAGATAGCGTTATATTAATATCCGGAAAATATGCCTTGCAGGAAGCGTTACGAACGTTGTTGAAATCGTCAAAGTAGAGAGTTTTAGTTATGATGCTTTGAGATGACCAGGGGGCATCATCAAAAACGTTTAGTCCAATTCCTTCTAATGTCAAACTGACATCGAGTTCACCCGAGTTTACTTCACATGACAATGTTATACTGCCGACTCCATTTTCACTACTTCGCGGGTATGTTAAAGTGCAGTTGGGTGTGATTTTACTTGGATGAATTGATTTTACCGAATATTTTCGTGAAATATTATTCCCTAACTCACACTCAAAATCATGCCTCTTTTCATCGTATGGTGTCAGTGAAAGAGTGGAAGTATCGTAACTTCGCGTTGCTTGAAAATTGAATGGAAGTAATACAGCGTTGGCAACAAGTGGGCACTGACCACTCTGGTTATCCTTGCAGGTGGAGATAGGGAACATGATGTCATCTGTACTATAACGCCAAGTAACATCTTCAGTCGAATTTAAATAACATGTCAAATTTACTTGCTGGCCAACCAACGCATGTTTTTTAATAATTCCGCCGTGTCTTTCTGCATACAAACACGTCTGGATCCCAAGCAAAAGGACTAAAAACAAACGAAATGAGATGTGAGCCATGATTCTCAGATCTGAAATACGTAGTTCACAGTCACGGATATGAAGATGAATTGATGATGTAACATGAGTGAGATGAAACTTCAGCATCTGTACAGCTATACTGAACCTCTGTTAATGATGATTGAACCAATGTAGCACCACTTCATATAGTAATTTTAGAGGTCCGGAAAAGAAGAATGATGAGATTAATGTGCACCAATAGAGGGCGATCGTACGCTTTCTTGATTTGACTCAATATATAAGATCCGTTTGTATCGGTAATCACAACGGGAATGCGGGAGAAGGTGTTCCCCAAAAGTTTTAAGAGTAGATCAAACCAACTGTCAATGACGCTTTCTCTTCCGTCAAGCCACACTATAATCTGATGATGACGTAAATATCGACTTACATCTTGAGTAATGGAGAGTTTAGAGACCAGCATATTGTACTACAAGCCTATCCCGAATACGTGAAACAATCAAGACCATCACATACATTTTGATCTCTTTCAGTGATTTAATAGCCAAATTACAAGATCGGAGGAGGAGGAGAGGGGGGGGGGGCATCGCCACCGATAATCTTCTTCTTCTTTAATCGCCCATCCTGGTGGAATTTGAGAAAATGAAAAGAAAAAGTATACTGCACTACAGAAAATAAGTAAAGACAGGCAAGAGCATTAGTATGAGCTATGTAGAGGATGACTGTGGCGTACTCTGGTGTCGTTTGGGTTTGTTCATCGCCCGATGCTCTAGGAATGGTGGATACTTCATGTGATCTTCTGGATCTAGTCCCTAACCAGACTCCACAAACTGCGTTGGTGATTAGCCACAGGGTGAGAAATATCAACGTTAAAAACAAGTAAGGATTCTGAGCATTAGGAGTGGTTGCTGGATCTTTAGAATTTGATTTATTGTTATGTTCAGTAATTATAGAGATCACATGGAACGCAATGGTACCTTTGTTAATCAGGTTGTCATCTCCTTTGGTTCGACACACCACCACTTTCCCGACATCTCGTTCAGATATATTCCGTATCAGCAGTGATCGTCCTCCCTCTCAAATCCATGAACGATTCCCAATATCCTCTTCTTCTCCATCTGAACTATAGAAACTCCAGTGATCCTTTAACAATGTATTGCGCTTTTAAGATATTTGGGTAGGTGCAAGATCGCGTTATATCAATATCTGGGAAATATGCCTTGCAGGAAGCGTTATGAACGTTGTTGAAATCGTCAAAGTAGAGAGTTTCAGCTTTAATGTTTTGAGATGACCCGAGGGAATCATCAGAAACACTAAGTCCAATTCCTTCCAATGTCAAACTGACATCGAGTTCACCTGAGTTTACGTCACATGAAAGTGTCATACTGCCGACCTCATTTTTATCACTATGCGGGAATGTTATAAAACAATTGGATTCAAGTGTATTTGGATTAATCGGTTTCACCCTGAATGTTCGCATAAAAACATTCCCTAATCTGCATTTGATAGTTCGCTCCACTTCATTGAATAGTGTTAGTGAAAAATGTGATGTATCGTTACTTCGCGTTGCTTGAAATTTGAAGAGGGTATAAACCTGTAAACTCTATCCTTCACCGGTAGGTGCGCACTGACCATGCTGATTATACTGGCAGGTGTAGACAGCAGGAAACTGGTCTGCATAAACATTATAATGCCAAGTAAGATCTTCAGTCGAGTTTAATTGACAAGTCAGGTTTACTTGCTGGCCAATCAACGCATGTTTTTCAATAATTCCGCCGTGTCCTTCTGCATAGAAACACGTCTGGATCCCAAGCAAAAGGCCTAAAAACAAACGAAATGAGATATTAGTCATGATTCTCAGATCTGATATATATATATATTCACAGTCAGGGATATAATGAAGATGATGTAACATGAGTCAGATGAAACTTTAGTATCTGTACAGCTATACTGCACCTCTGTAAATGATGACTGAACCAATGCAGCACCACTTCATATAGTCACTGTTGAGGCACGAAGAAGAAGGTTGGGGGGGGGGGGGGGGAGGGGGCGGGGGTCCTAACTTACAATTTTTAGGAGAATCGTACACCCCGGGGAAATTAGAGAAAATGAAAAGAAAAAGTACAAACGATAATTAAGTAAAGACATGCTACACGATTATTACCTTGATTATTAGTCTAATGATGACGTAAATATTATAGTATTAATGACTGCTTTGAGAGAAATAGTTGTTTTTATACGCTCAAGGGAAGGTTAGAATTGTGCTATTGCCCGAGGCGTGCCGAGGGCAATAGCCCAATTGTAACCTTCCCGAGAGCGTATAAAAACAACTATTTCTCGAATATTAAAGCAGTCATTAATACTTTTATATGCCGAAAAAATTATGACACCACCTTAGCCTTTCTTTAGTTTATCTGCACGGTTGTTTTTTATGAGTGTTTCTTTGAGTTTGAGAGTAGACTAGACTAGATCTAGATCTAGATTCTAGTCTAAGCAAGATATTTTTACAATTTTAAGGGTAGACCGGCCCTGTGGGGAATATGGAGAAAAACCTGCGCTTTCATATGACACCTCACTTATTGAGTATCACCTTCAGGATCACGAGCAATATTAGTTTGAATCTCTGGTAATTAAAACATGATCGAGTGCGCAATGGCCAATGGAAATGCATAGGGATGTGTGTAATCTCTACGGGAAGGATCTGCATCTGTCCGTGACGTACAAATCACAACAATCACCAGCATTTGGTTGTCGCGTAATAGAATCTAGATCTAGGCCTACTGAAGAAAAAAATATGGAAGATTTCACGTACCCTTTTGGTGTTCTTGCTGTCAGCATGTCTCTCATTTGATCCTCATCCAGAAGCTGAAATCTTGGGAGCATTTCTTCAGCCATTTTGGCCTAGTACAGTCGGTCGTCTGCGATGTCCGCTACTAGGGAGTCGGGCTAACTCGCCCCAGCGAGATATCCCGACAAGATTTATCGATCGAGAGATACCAGTAGTCTGCTAATTTACGGCCAGGACGAAAGAATGTGATCAAACATCAGCCATCTCGTCTAAAATGTACAATGAGCACAAACATATACACATTGGTTTCTCTCGATCGATGAATCGTGTCGGGACATTTCGACCCAGTCTTTGATGCTGGGGCGAGATGTCCCGTGGGGCGAGTTAGCCCGGATTCGCTGCTAGTTGTATTACAAAATTGGTAAAATATAGCGACCAATTCTTCGCACACGTACGGTATCCTCGATCGCTCAAACCATTTTTTAACATGTAAACCTATGGGGTAACCATGGAGACTGAACTATTTCCCCGGTAACCATGGTTATTGGGATTTTAGAACTGTTTTAACCATGGTTACCGGGAATTTTACAGGAACAGTTAAAGTTTATGAATGCAATTTCGACCAATCAGATGGCTGGATTTCTTAAGTGAGGTATATAACAACCTATATCTGGAGTAATGAATTATTTGGAGACCAACATAGTGCACAAACCTATCATGAATAAGTGAACCAATCAAGACCAACACATCAATTTTGACTGGTTTTAGTTACTTATTAGCAAATCTACAAGAGCGGAGATCAAAGGGGGGGGGGGGGGGTGGGGGACATCAAATTCCCAGAGGAATCGCACAACCCTGTGGAAAATCTGAGAAATGAAAAAAAAAAGAAAAAAAAGAAAAAAAAGTAAGACATGCAATAAAATGATCACGATTGTGCTTTGGATTGTAAAAAAAAAATGTATAAAACACGTGGTAAGTAGTAAATAAGAAATGGAAGATTCCTTTGTATCAAGATCGTTTCTTCCATTCGTACTGAGGATGACCGTGGCGTACTCTGGTTCATCGTCCGATGTTCTAGGAATGGTGGATACTGCATGTGACCTTCTGGGTCTACACCCCAACCAGACTCCACACACTGCAATAGTGATCAGCCACAGAAATGACGAAACAACACATATTATATAATCGCACAACCCTGTGGAAAATCTGAGAAATGAAAAAAAAGAAAAAAAAGAAAAAAAGTAAGACATGCAATAAAATGATCACGATTGTGCTTTGGACATGCAATGTGATTATTACCCTGATTATGCGTAGAGTGTTCCAGAAAGTATGAAACGCATGGTAAGAAGTAGTCGAAAGATGGTAGATTCTTATATATCAAGATCGTTTCCTCCACTCGTACTGAGGATGACCGTGGCGTACTTTGGTGTCGTTTGGGTTTGTTCATCGTCCGATGTTCTAGGAATGGTGGATACTTCATGAGACCTTCTGGTTCTACACCTCAGCAAGACTCCACACACTAATAGCAATACTGTAGTTGTGATAAGCCACAAAACAAGAAATATTAATGTTATATTAATATTACATTGGCAGGTGAAGGTAGAAGCAGCAAGTTCAAACTTCCCGGTGGAAGGGAAGCTCATACGTTTCCAGAGGTAATCATATGAATAATAATCCGAAATAGCCTCTGTGGTCAAGATTTCAAAAAGTGTCATTTCCTGGCCAACCAACGCATGATTTTCAGTCAATTCGTTTTGTCCTTCTGCATACCAACAGAACTGGATCCAAATCAATAGGCCTAAAAACAAACGAAATGAGATATTAACCATGATTCTAAGATCTGATATACGTGATTCACAATTAGGGATTTATTGAAGATGATGTAAAATGAGTCGGATAAAACTCCAGCATCTGTACAGCTATACCGCACCTCTGCTTTGTGAATGATGATTGAACCAATGCAGCTCCACTTCATATAGTCAATGTTCTGGCTCGAAGAAGAATGATGAGATTATGTGCACCAAGAGAGGGCGCTCGCACTCTTTTTTGATCTGACTAGATTTATAAAATCCGTTTGTAAGCGGGAAAGCTGGAGAAGGGGGCTTACCAATAATCTGAAATCTTTCTCTACCTTCCCGCCAAACTATTATATGATGATGAAGTAAAATTTGACTTATAATCTTGAATAATGAAGAGTTGAAGACCAGCAGAGTCCGTGGCCCTATCCCTTATTAGTCAAAAGATTCAAAACCATCACATAAATTGTTGATCCCGGTAAGATACTTTTTAGCAAATCTACAAGAATGGAGATCGGGGGGGGGGGGGGGCACGTCCCCTCAGAACTTTTTTAGGGGAACTTCCAGTCCCCGGGAAAACTTGAGGAAAATGAATAGAAGTACAACAAAAAATAATATGAATATATGCTGGAATGTTCCAGAATGTATAAAAGACATGATAAGTGTTGGATGGGAGATGGGAGATTCCGCTGTATAAAGATCGTTTCTTCCATTCAAAACCATCACATAAATTGTTGATCCCGGAAAGATACCTTTTAGCAAATCTACAAGAATAGAGATGGGGGGGGGGGCACGCCCCTGACGATGACCGTGGTGTACTCTGGTGTCGTTTGGGTTTTGTTCATCGTCCGATGTTTTAGGAATGGTGGATACTTCATGTGACCTTCTGAGTCTATACCCCAACCAGACTCCACACAATGCAGTAGTGATTAGCCACAGAACAAGAAATGTCAACATTAAAACCAAGTAAGGATTATGATCACTAGATGTGGGTGCTGGATCTTCAGAATTTGAGTTATTGATGACTCCAGAAATTTTTAGAGATTACGGTGAAAACGATTGTGCCTTTGTTGATCTGGCTGTCATCTCCTTTTGTTCGACACACCACGACTTTCCCGACATCGTGTTCAGATATATTTCGTATCAGCAGTGACCTACCGCCATCTCGAATCCAGGAGCGATCCTCAATATCTTCTTCTCTTCCATCTGAACTGTAGAAGCCCTAGTGATCGACATCCGATACATCGTCGCATTCGACAATGATGTCATTTCCTTCAACAATGTGTTGCGCTTTAATGATATTTGGGTAGGTGCAAGATCGCGTTATATCAATATCCGGAAAATATGCCTTGCAGGAAGCGTTATGAACGTTGTTGAAATCTTTAAAGTAAAGGGTTTTAGCTCGGATACTTTGAGATGACACAGGGGCATCATCAGAAACACTAAGTCCAATTCCTTCCAATGTCAAACTGACATCGAGTTCACCTGAGTTTACGTCACATGAAAGTGTCATACTGCCGACCTCATTTTTATCACTATGCGGGAATGTTATAAAACAATTGGATTGAATTGTATTTGGATTAATCGGTTTCATCCTGAATGTTCGCATTAAAACGTTCCCTAACCTACATTTGAAAGTATGCTCCACTTCATTGAATAGTGTTAGTGCAAAATGTGATGTATCGTTACTTCGCGTTGCTTGAAATTTGAAGAGGTTAAAAGCCTGTAAACTCAATCCTTCACCGGTACGTGTGCACTGACCATTCTGATTATACTGGCAGGTGTAGACAGCAGGGAATTGGTATCCAAATGCATTATAGTGCCAAGTAAGATCTTCAGTCGAGTTTAATTGACAAGTCAGATTTACTTGCTGGCCGATCAACGCATGTTTTTCAATTATTCCGACTTGTCCGTCTGCATACAAACACGTTTGGATCCGAAACAAAAGGCCTAAAAACAAACGAAATGAGATATTAGCCATCATTCTCAGATCTAATATACGTGATTCACAGTCAGGGATATAATGAAGATGATGTAACTTGAGTGAGATGAAACTGCAGCGTCTCTACAGCTGTACTGCACCTCTGTGAATGAGGATCGAACCAATGTAACACCACGTCATAAAGTCACTGGACCTAGGAAGAAGAATGAGGAGATTATTTGCACCAAGAGAGGGCGGGCGCATTCTTCTTGATTTAACTAAATTTATACGATCGATTTGTAAACGGTAAGTACAACGGGACGGCAAGAGAAGGTGTTTAAGGTCTAAGGTGATTCCCTAAAGTTGTGTCTATTAAACATACCGTCATTTTGTGTCAGAAAGACCCAAGCCAAAACAGTCATTTGCAAAAAAACAAATTTAGAGGAGTCGCCCACCCCCAGGAAAATTTAAGAAAAATGAAAAGAAGTTCACCAAAAATACGGAAAGTCAAGCAACATGATTATCCTTCTGATTTTGCCCTGAAATGTTTCAGAATATATAAAAGTCAAGGTAAGAAGTAAATGAGAAATGATAGATTCCTCTGTACTATGATAATATCTTTCATTCGTACTGAGGAAAACCCTGGCGTACTCTGGTGTCGTTTGGGTTTGTTCATCGTCCGATGTTCTAGAAATGATGGATACTTTCATGTGTACTTCCGGATCTATACCCCAACCAGAATCCGCACACTGAATTGGTGATTAGCCACAGAACAAGAAATAATAATATCAACACCAAGTAAAGCATTATGGGCAGTAACAGTTGATGTTGGATCTTCAGAATTCGATTTATTGTTGTCTCCAGATATTTTCGAGATTACGGTGAATAAAACCCAATCATACATTATTTTGTTGTCTGGTTGTAATCTCCTTTGGTTCGACACACCACTACCTTCCCGACATCTCGTTCAGATATATCCCTTGTCAGCAATGATCGTCCTCCCTCTTGAACCCATAAACGGTTCTTAAAATCTTCTTTTCTGCCATCTGTACTTTAGAAACGTCAGTGATCGACATCTGATTCATCGTCACATTCGACAATGATGTAATTTCCTTTAACACCGTATTGCGCTTTTATGATATTTGGGTATGTGCAAGATCGCGTTATAGCAATATACGGAAAATATGCGTTACAGGAAGCGTGAAAGTTGTTGAAATCTTCAAAGCAGATAAAGCTGTGATACTAGGAAATAACCACCGGAAATAATCAGGAAAATTTAGTCCAATTCAATCCAATGTCAAATTGACATTGAGCTCACCCGAGTTTACTTCACATGATAATGTCATACTGCTGACTAAAACAAACGAAATGAGATATTAGCCATGATTCTCAGATATGATAAACACGATTCACAGTCAGAGATAATAATGAAGATGATGTGAAATGATTCAGATGAAACTCAAGCATCCGTACAGCTGTACTGCACCTCTGTGAATGATGATTGAACCGATGTAGCACCACTTCATATAGGCACTGTAGAAGCTCGGAGAAGAATGATGAGATTATGTGCACCAAGAGAGGGCGTGCGCATTCTTTCCTGATTTGTCTGAATTTATAAGATCCGTTGGAATCGGTAATTACAACGGGAAGGTTAGAGAAGGTGTTTCCCAAAAGTTTGACGAAAAAATCAATAAAACCATGAGTAACGCTTTCTGTATCGTCGCCGCGCACTAGGATGATGTTAAATTGACATTTATCTTTAATCATAGAGAGTTTGGAGACCAACATAGTCTAGGAGCCTATCCCGCTTTTGTCAAACAATCAAGTCAACAAGATAAACGATGATCCCTTATAGTTACTTATTGCCCAAGCTACTAGACCGGAGGTCGAGGGGGAGGTGTTATACATTTTCTGGGGAATCGTACACCCCCGGGGAAATTTGAGAAAATGTAAGGAAGTACAACAACAAAAATCAGTAAAGACATGTAATATGATTATTACCCTGATTATGCGTAGAGTGTTCTTGAATGTATAAAACACATGGGAAGTGGTAGATGGGAATAGGCAAATTCTTTAGTATGAGGATAATTTTTTCCATTCGTACTGAGGATGACCGTGGCGTACTCTGGTGTCGTTTGGGTTTGTTCATCGTCCGATGTTCTATGAATGGTGGATACTTCATGAGACCTTCTGAGTCTGTACCCCAACCAGACTCCGCACACTGAATTGGTGATTAGCCACAGAACAAGAAATAATATTGTTAAAACAAAGTAAGCATTATGGGCAATAGCAGTGGATGCTGGTTCTTCAGAATAGTATGCATCGTTGTCTCCAGTAAGTTTCGAGATTATGATAAAACCAATGATACCTTTGTTGGTCTGGTTGTCATCTCCTTTGGTTCGACACACCACAACTTTCCCGACATCTTCTTCGGATATTTCCCGTATCAGCAGTGATCGTCCTCCCTCTCAAATCAATGAACGATCCTTAATATCTTCTGTTCCATCTGAACTGTATAAACTCCAGTACATGACATCTGATTCATCGTCGCATTCGATAATGATGTCATTTCCTTCAACAATGTATTGCGCCTTTATGATATTTGGGTAGGTGCAAGATCGCGTTATACCAATATCTGGAAAATATGCATTGCAGAAAACGTAATGAATATTGTTGAAATCGTCAAAGTAGAGAGTCTTACTAGCACTGATTATTTTAGATGACGCGGGGGAATCATCACTAACATTTAGTTCCATTCCTTCTAATGTCAAATTGACATCGAGCTCACCCGAGTTTACTTCACATGATAATGTAATACTTCCGACTCCATTTACATTTATAGTCGGTGACGTAACAATACAATTGGAGGAAAGTTTACTTGGGTCAATCGGTTTCACCAAATATTCCAGCAGAATATTATTCCCTAACTTACACTTGAAATCAAGCTGCGCTCCATCGGGTGGTGTAAGTGAAAGAATGGATGTCTCATTTCTTCTCGATGCCTGAAATTTTGATTCGGTATAAAATGAAGGCCAGCGCGATCCAGTATAAGTAGGTGTGCACTGGCTGTTCTGATTATCCTGGCAGGTGTAGATATCAAGGAAGAAGTCTCCATATATATTATAAAGCCAAGTTACATTTTCATTCGAGTTTAGATAACACGTCAGATTTACTGGCTGACCAATCAACGCATGTTTTTCAATCATTCTGCCTTGTCTTTCTGCCTTCAACCAAGACTGGATCCCAAATAATAGGCCTAAAAACAAACGAAATGAGATATTAGCCATGATTCTCAGATCTGAAATACGCGATTCACAGTTAGGGATATAATGAAGATGATGTAACATGAGTCAGATGAAACTACAGCATCTCTACAGCTGTACTGAACCTCTAGGAATGTTGATTAAACCAATGCAGCACCACTACATATTATAGTCACTGTTGAGGCACGAAGAAGAATAATGGTCATATTAATATGTGCACCAAGAGAGGGCGATCGCACTCTTTCTTGATTTGACTCAATAAGCCATGTCGTAAATACTATCTGCGCATGGGCAGATAAAAGTCATTTCTTATAAAATTGTAAAACCCACCGAGATGAATGAGTGCTCATGTTATGTAATCATTATTCATGTGTTGCACCTGCGGTAATTCTATGATACAACAGGGCAAACAAAAGCTTTTCATGAAGCACATACATGACTTTGGCATTAATTAATCTAAAATGCACAAAGTGGGACTTCTCGATCCATGAGTAAAACATCTGTGGATATTTGGGGTCATTTAACCCATGTGCTAACTACGAAATGGTCTATTTATAAGATCCGTTTGTAATCGATAATCACAACGGGAAAGTGGGAGAAGGAACATCAAACCATGTAGATCCATGATCAAACAAACTGCCAGGAACGCTTTCTTTACAGTCAAGCCGCACTATAATCTGATGATGACGTAAATATCGATTTATATCTAGAATAATGGAATGTTTGGAGACCAGCATAGTGTACAAGCCTATCCCGAATACGTGAAACAATTAAAACCATTACATACATTTTGAGCAATTAAGTTACTTTTAGCCAAACTACAAGAACGGAGATCAGGGATCGGGACGGGGAACGCATCCCCACTGACAAGTTTCAGGGGAATCGCCCATCCCCGGGGAAATTTGAGAAAATTGGAAACATTACAGAAGTACAACAGCAATTAAATTAAGTAATGCAACAGGTTTAATATCATCATTATAGACTGTAATAATCCAGAATGCATAAAGACATGGTAAGTAGTAAATGAGTAATGGTAGATTCCTCTGTATCAAGATCGTTTCTTCCACTCGTACTGAGGATGACCGTGGCGTACTCTGGTGTCGTTTGGGTTTGTTCATCGTCCGATGTTCTAGGAATGGTGGATACTTCATGTGACCTACTGGATCTATACCACAACCAGACTCCAAACAAGGTTGTAGTTATCAGCCACAGTGTGAGAAAAAGCAATGCTGATACGAAGAAAATACCATCAATTGACTCTGGAGGATGAATCAATGGTACTTTGTCATCCGTGTTCTCATTGACTAAGGTACTAATCGTTGTATACCCAATCATGGATTTGCTGCCATCCCTATAAGTCCTACATTCCACCACCTTGTTTTCAAGGTCATTGAAAGGTACTCCACGTATCAGGAGTGATCGCCCTCCATCTCGAGTCCATGATGTATTCTTTATATCTATTTTACTTCCATCTGAATCATAGACAATCCAAGTTACTTCGAAATTTGATTCAACATCGCATCTGATTGCAATATCATTCCCTACGATTGTTTTTTCGATGTTAACTGCTTTGGGGTACTGGCAAGATCGATTTAAAGTTGTTTGTGTACCAGAAACAGATAATACACACACAGCATTTGTACTGTTCCGGAAAGTGTCGTAATCAAGATTCTCTATGATATTAGGAGAAAACAACGGTTTGGTTGAACTTGCTTTCCCAGTTCTTTCTATTCGAAAATCGGCATCCAACATCTTCCCTTGTGAGATAGGGGTTTCACATGACAATGTAACTTGCAAGTCTCCATCTTGACTCGATGCTGCCACCTCACACACTGGATCTGTAATATCATCTGGATTAACAAAGGTAATACTGTAGGTCCGTAGTTCATCTCCTGATTGTTCGCAACTATACTTTTCTACGTATATCTCCGGTCGTAAAAATGAGATTACAGAAAAATTTCCATTCCAAGACGATGCAAAATCATATTCACTGAAAAGTAGTCTATTTCTACGATTACATTTACTGCTAACCGCCTTATTGCATTCAAAGACAAGATATTTATTATATTGAATTGTAATCGACCAAGTAAATCCCATTGAAGAGTTTGGTTGACACTTAAGATTCACGCGGTCATCGATTGTCACTATATTTATCACTTCGCCTTGCAACATTGGAAGTAAACTATGAATTAGTATTAGAAGCAGTGGAATCATCGCCATGTCCTTTAGAATTTAACAAACATTAACGATGATCACTCTAACTTCTCTATTCAAATATAACAGGGTGACTGTGCTCCTGGATATGTTTAGAGCAAAGTTCTGGTCAAAGATTCCGATACGTAGAATAATCAATCTTTCCGCGTATACCGTTGATCAGTACTGATCAAGCTAGGAAAACAATGAATCCAGTTCTCAAGAAGTTTATGAACCGATTCCAAACACACATTCGAGCCTACCCTGTTAATAGCTCCTTGGATCTTTATATACCTCAAAATATAAGATAAGAAGCACAGTATAATGTAGATACATTCAGTAATCTAGATTTGACTGCAAATGACTTTGAGAATGAAGCGAGCTATTTATATGGAGAGCACTCGTCTAAATAGCGTGCACAGTCCTATGCGCTCATGTGTAACACACGCCTTATACTTTGATCTTGGGCATACATCCTTTCGTAGATGGCGTATACAATCTGAATTTGAAAGGTTTCATGGAGTCCGAACGTTTCGTCCAATATAATACACCCAAGTAACATCTTCAGTTGAGTTCAATTGAAAAGTAAAATTTTATCCTGATCATCAATGCAGTTTTTTTTAATCATTCTGCCTTGTCCTTCTGCATACAACCAAGACTGAACCCAAAGCGAATTCCAGACAAAAAATAAGACATGCAGCACGATTATTACCATGATTATGCGAAGGAGTGTTCCACAATGTATAAAACACATGGGAAGTGTTAGATGGGAATAGGCAAATTCTTTAGTATGAGGATAGTTTTTTCCATTCATACTGAGGATGACCGTGGCGTACTCTGGTGTCGTTTGGGTTTGTTCATCGTCCGATGTTCTAGGAATGGTGGATACTTCATGAGACCTTCTGGATCTACACCCCAACCAGACTTTACACAATGCTGGTGGGAATAACCACAGGATGAGAAATAACAACGTTAAAACAAAGTAAGCATTATGGGAACTAGGAGTGAGAGCTTGATCTCCGGATTTCGAGTGATTGTTATATTCAGTAATTGTCGGGATCACATAGAACCCAATGGAACCTTTGTTGATCAGGTTGTCATCTCCACTGGTACGACACACCACCACTTTTTCCGAAATCTCGTTCATATATATCCCGTATCAGGAGCGATTGTCCTCCCTCTTGAATCCATGAACGATTCTCAATATCTTCCTCTGTTCCATCTGAATTGTAGAAACGCCAGTATACGACATACGGTTCATCGTTGCATTCGATAATGATATCATTTCCTTCAACAATGTGTTGCGCTTTTATGATATTTGGGCAGGTGCAAGTTTGCGTTATATCAATATCTGGAAAATATGCCTTGCAGGTGGCGTTAAAAACATTGTTGAAATCGTCAAAGTAGAGAGTTTTAGCTTTGATACTTTGAGACGACCCGGGGTCATCATCAGGAATATTTAGTCCAATTCCTTCCATTGTCAAATTGACATCGAGTTCATCAGAGTTTACTTCACATGATAATGTCATACCACCGACTTCATTTGTATCATTACTGGGTAATGTAACAATGCAGTTGGGTACGATAGTAGATGGGTCAATTGCTTTTACCAAATATTCCTGCGGAATGACATTCCCAACTATACACATAAATTCATGCTCCTCTTCACCGGATGGTGTTAATGAAAGAATGGAATTGTCATTCGTTTGGGTCGCTTCAATATAATCAAATTGATGAGAAACAATTACGGCCACACTATCAGCACCAGTTAATTGACATCGATCATTCTGACAGGTGTATATACTGACAGGGTAAAAGTTTTGTCCAATATCATAATACCAAGTAACATCTTCATTTGAGTTTGAATAACATGTCAAATTTACTTGCTGGCCAATCAACGCATGTTTTTCAGTCATTCTGACTTGTCCTTCTGCATACCACCAAGACTGTATCCAAAGCAAGAGGCCTAAAAACGAACGAAATGAGATATTAGCCATGATTCCCAGATCTAATATACGGGATTTACAGTCAGGAATATAATGAAGATGATGTAACATGAGTGAGATGAAACTGGAGCATCCGTACAGCTATACTGCACCTCTGTGATTGATGATTGAACTAATAATAGCACCACGTCATATAGTCACTGTTGAGTGTTGAGTCTCGAAGAAAAAGGATGAGATTATGTGCACCAAGAGAGGGCGTGCTCATTCTGTCATGATTTGTCTGCATTCATAAGATCCGTTTTAATAGGTAATTACAACGGAAAGGTCGGAGAAGGTGTTTCCCAAAAGTTTGACGAATAAATCAATAAAACCATGAGTAACGCTTTCTGTACCGCCGCCGCGCACAAGGATAATGTAAAATCGACATTCATCTTTAATCATGGAGAGTTTGGAGACCAACATAGTGTAGGAGCCTATCCCGCTTAAGTCAAACAATCAAGTCCACAAGATAAATGATGATCCATTAGAGTTACTTATTGCCCACGCTTCTAGACCGGAGGTCGAGGGGGGGGGGGGTGTTATACATTTCCAGGGGAATCGTACACCCCTCGGGGAAATTTGAGAACATGAAAAAAAGTACCAAAAAAAATCAGTAAAGACATGCAATACGATTATTACTATGATTATGCGTAGAGTGTTCCAGAATGTATATAAAACACATGATAAGAACTAGTAGAGAGACGGTAAAATTCCTCTATATCAAGATCGCTTCTTCCACTCGTACTGAAGATGACCGTGACGTACTCTGGTATCGTTTGGGTTTGTTCATCGTCCGATGTTCTAGGAATGGTGGATACTTCATGTGACCTTCTGGATCTACACCCTAGCAAGACTCCACACACTAATAGCAATACTCTAATGGTGATAAGCCACAAAACAAGAAATAATAATGTTATTCCAATATTATATTGGCAGGTGAAGGTAGGAGCAGTGAGTTCCATCTTCCTGGTAGAAGGGAAGTTCATACTGTTCCAGAGGTAATCATATGAATAATAATCCGAAATAGCCTCTGTTGTCAAGATTTCATAAAGTGTCATTTCCTGGCCGACCAACGCATGATTTTCAGTCAATTCGTCTTGTCAATCTGCATACCAACACAACTGGATCCAAATCAATAGGCCTAAAAACAAACGAAATGAGATATTAATTATGATTCTCAGATCTGATATATGCGATTCACAGTCAGATAATTATCGAAGATGATGTAATATAAGTCCGATGAAACTACAGTATCTCTACAGCTATATACACAGTGGCGGATCCAGGGGGGGGGGGCGAAACGGCCGCGGCCTTCCCTATTGGCGGCGCAAAAAAAAAAGGAAAAAAGAGGAAAAAAAGAACAAAGAGGGGAAAAAAGAAAGGAGAAGAGAAGAAAAAGAGGAGAAGAGAAGACAAAAAGGAGAAGAGAAAAGAAAAGAAAGAAGAGAAAAGAAACAGAGAGAGAGAGAGAGAGAGAAAAAAAAGTAGAAAATAACACGAAGAACGCCCCCCTCCCTCCCACTCCGTGGACAGAGGGACCGAATTTGTGTTCCCAAAATCTCCCAACAAAGTCCGGCCCGTAAAACACAAAAATGGGGGAAGAGAAAAGTCGGGTGAGAAAGGGGGAAAGAAAAGGAAATGGCGCTAAGTGACAGTAACGACGAATAAGGGAAAACTGTAATCGGGAGATTTGGGGTCATTCCAGAAGGTTTGACAAACGTTCGTGAATAGAGGGGGCCGGGCCGGGCCGGCCGCATAAAATCTCGAGCCCCGGATTCAAAGTTTAAAAACAGCCCCTGCGCTACAAAGGTCATCACTCTTTAGTGAGCAATTTGAAAAGGGCACCATATTTTGGATGTCTTTTAAATAGAAGCTATATACATATATAATTTGAAATTAACGGTAGGGTCGCTTTACAACTCTTATTTTGCCCTTCATTTAAATTCAGCTCATACTGACTCGCTTGTTTTTGTATTTGAACTCATGTTCGTAGTAATCATGGACAGGGGCGGCAATCCTGGCCCGATAGGGGGACACGTCCCCCAGGAAATTTAGAAATATAGCTCGAAAAAAATATAGCGGAAAGAACGTACATATTGGGCTTAGGGATTTTCTAGAATGCATAATTTCAGCATTCAACATTGCAAAATCTCGCTTGGCCGCTACTCCCCGGCCCTCGCCCGATAACACAAAACTATGATCTGACGCTCCCGGGCGTGATTTATCCATGGTTGGTGTAATAGATGTTTCTTTTTTTCCCGTTCATTTCTACTGACCTAATTGTGTGCTATAACAATCATGATTGTTTCATTTTCACTTAAAAGCAGGCGCGTAGCCAAGGGTTGTAGAGCAGTAAGAGGACATAGGACGAAAAAGGAGCAGACAAGGAAACATTTTTGAAAATTCTGACAAGTCGAGAACGGTACAACGAATCGTCTTCTTTCTCTAATAATTTCATTGAACTATGAAAGGTCAAAGTTTCCGCGCTTCGCGTGGGAGGGGGGGGGGGAAACTGAATTCAGACAAGGAATAAGAGTCAAGAATGGTACCCCAAAAAATCGTCTTCTTTCTCTAATAATTAATGAAAGGTCAAAGTTTCCGCGCTTTGCGCGGGAGGGGGGGGGGGGGGAGGGTGGGGGGGGGGAAGGTGGGGACTGAATTCAGACAAGGAATAAGAGTCAAACGGAACAACGAATCGTCTTTTTTCTCTAATAATTAAATGAAATGTCAAAGCTTCCGCGCTTCGCTTGGGAGGGGGGCCGCAACTGAATTCAGACAAGGACTAAGAGTCGAGAATAGTACAACGAATCTTCTTCTTTTTCTAATAATTTAATGAAACATCAAAGGTTCCGCGCTTCGCGCGGGCGATAGAACACTGCGTTTAAACAAGGATTAAGAGTACAACGGTACAACGGAACGTCTTCTTTCTCTAATAATTTCATTAAACTATCAAAGATCATAGTTTCCGCGCTTTGCGCGGGAGGGGGGGGGGGGAACTGAATTCAGACAAGGAATAAGAGTCGAGAATGGTACCAGAAAAAAATCGTCTTCTTTCTCTAATAATTAATGAAAGGTCAAAGCTTCTGCGCTTCGCGCGGGAGGGGGGGGGGGGGGGACTGAATTCAGACAAGGAATAAGAGTCGAGAATGGTACCAAAAATCGTCTTCTTCCTCTAATAATTAATGAAAGGTCAAAGCTTCCGCGCTTCGCGCGGGAGAGGGGGGGGGGGGGCGGACTGAATTCAAACAAGGAGTAAGAGTTGAGAATGGTTCCAAAAAATCGTCTTCTTTCTCTAATAATTAATGAAAGGTCAAAGCTTCCGCGCTTTGCGCGGGAGGGGGGGGGGGACTAAATTCAGACAAGGAATAAGAGTCGAGAATGGTACCAAAAATCGTCTTCTTCCTCTAATAATTAATGAAAGGTCAAAGCTTCCGCGCTTCGCGCGGGAGAGGGGGGGGGGCGGACTGAATTCAAACAAGGAGTAAGAGTTGAGAATGGTTCCAAAAAATCGTCTTCTTTCTCTAATAATTAATGAAAGGTCAAAGCTTCCGCGCTTTGCGCGGGAGGGGGGGGGGGGACTAAATTCAGACAAGGAATAAGAGTCGAGAATGGTACCAAAAATCGTCTTCTTTCTCTAATAATTAATGAAAGGTCAAAGCTTCCGCGCTTCGTGCGGGAGGGGGGGGGGACTGAATTCAAACAAGGAGTAAGAGTCGAGAATGGTACAACGATCCTCTTCTTTCTTTAATAATTTCATGAAACATCAAAGCTTCTGCGCTTCGCGCGTAATGGGGGGGGGGGGGGGGAGGGGGGGGGGGACAGCGAGCTGCCCGAATATGAATTTTCGATATATTTTCTCGTTTTTTGTTGGTAATAAATAACGCTTTCTAAAAATACATATGCTCAAAATTTTGCTCAATCGCTTCGCTCACGAGCCGAATTGTGAAACCAGAAAATTACTTTTCGGGCAAGAGGCTATAGCCCCCCCCCTTGATCAAAATGTCAAAAAAATTGTACCGGTATGTTGCTTCTAATATGACCTTGTCAGTATTGTTATGTTGAGTTGTAAGAACGGTATGCGCAATTTTCAAATTTCCGGCCCCCCCCTTTTGGAAAATCCTGGATCCGCGCCTGATATACATGTATACTGCACCTCTGTAAATGATGAATAAAGCAACGCAGCACCACTTCATATAGTCCCTGATGAGGCACGAAGAAGAATGATGAGATTATGTGCATCAAGAGAGGGCGGGGACACTCTTTTTTTTTATCTGACTAGAAAGTCAGAAATACAAAGGGAATGCTGGAGAAGGGAATTCCCAATAATTTGACAACTTTCTCTGCCTTCCCGCCACACTATTATATGGTGATGAAGTAAAATTTGACTTATAATCTTGAATAATGAAGAGTTGGAGACCAGCAGAGTCCGTGGGCCTATCCCTTATTAATCGAAAGATTTAAAACCATGACATAAATTGTTGATCCCGGTAAGATACTTTTTAACAAATCTACAAGAATGGAGACCGGGGGGGGGGGGGGACGTCCCCTTAAAACTTTTCTAAGGGGAACTTCCAGTCCCCTGGAAAACTTGAGGAAAATGGATAGAAGTGCAACAAAAAACAATATGAATATATGCTGGAATATACAGTAGGCTTGCGGGTGCACCATGTAAGAGAGAGGGAGGATTGAGGAGTGTTGAAATGTTCTAGAATTTATGAAAGAAATGGTAAGTGTTAGATGGGAGATTCTGCTGTATTAAGATCGTTTCTTCCATTCAAAACTATCACATAAATTGTTGATCCCGGAAAGATACCTTTTAATTAGCAAATCTACAAGAATGGAGATGGGGGGGGGGGGGGCACATCCCCTGAGGATGACCGTGGCGTACTCTGGTGTCGTTTGGGTTTGTTCATCGTCCGATGTTCTAGGAATGGTGGATACTTCATGAGACCTTCTGAGTCTATACCCGTACATCACTCCACACACTGCAATGGTGATTAGCCACAGGGTGAGAAATAACAACGTTAAAACCAAGTAAGGATTATGATCACTAGAAGTGGGTGCTGGATCTTCAGAATATGAGCTATTACTGTGTTCAGAACCCAATGGTACCTTTGTTGGTCTGGTTGTCATGTCCTGTGGTTCGTCGACACACCACCACTTTTCCGACATCTTTTTCGGATATTTCCCGTATCAGCAGTGATCGTCCTCCGTCTCGAATCCATGAACGATTCTCAATATTTTCCTTTCTCCCATTTAAATCCATGAGGTACCAATCGACATGGTATTCGACTTCACATTTGATAACGATTTCATTTCCTTCACTGGTATATCGGTTTTTTGAAACGTTTGGGTAGGTACAAGATCGTGTTTCATCAATATCTTGAAAGTATATCTCGTACTATTCTATTCGTCACTATTCTCTCTTGTGCTATTGCACAAGGTAAGATGAACAAAACAGCGAGTATGAATAATTTACAGGCCATGGTTTGGAAAGTCGATCATCGCATATCAAGAGTGATTACTAATCGACACCCGACGTGCGGAATATACGCTCTATCTGGAATATCCTGTTCAAAGTGTTTCAAATAGCTTGTCCATATCCTTCCTAATAACGTGGGATAGTGTACTGTATGTAGCATTCAGATGAAACTGCATGCATGTCTCTGGTGATTAGCGCACTATAGCACCACTCATGATTGAACCAAGAGAGGGCGTCCACCCAGTAAGCATTGGGCTGGCGTAATAATGTCGACTTGCATCGTGAGTAATGGAGCGGAGTTTGCGAGCCTATATCCCACAGAGGCGCCGCTCCCGAGGGGTCAGGGGGTCACAGTGCCCCCCACTTTTTCAAGTACCCCCAAAGTGCCCTTTTTTACATAGGAAAAGTGCCCCTATTAATTAAAAAAATGCCCATTACCCTTTCCCCTTTTCATTTTTGATGAGGACCCCTCACCTCTGATAATTGCCCTATTCAATTATGAGAGGTGTCCCTTTTGCTTTGACAAGTTCCCCTTCCCCTTTTAATAATTACTCCTTTTTAACTCGGATAAGCGCACCTTATATTTCACACGTGCTCCTTCCCCTCCTAATAAGTGCTTTTTTCATTTCTAATAACTGCTCCTTTTATTTTGACACGTCCCCCTTTTCCTTCCTAATAAATGCTCTTTTTCCTTTTTATAAGTGCCCATTCCCCTTCATATAATTACCCATTCACATCTTTGATAAGTGCCCCGTTTATTTTAACTTTTCAATCTCAATCTCAATAAGAGTCACTTCCCCCTTTTCATAAAAAGCCCCCTTTCACCTCCGAAAAACGCCCCTATTAAAATCTGATCGGTGCCCCTTTTCTTTTAACAAATGCATAGTTTCCTCTGTGCCTCTGTTCATATATGGTCGTATGCCATATTTGCCCCTTTTTACCACTGATAATTACCCTTATAACAATGATACGTGCCCGTTTTCCTTTCTGATAAGGAACCTATCCCAGCCTTTTTCACGAATGCCCCTTTTCACTTCTTATAAATGCCCTTATCAAAATCTGATGGGTGCCTCTTTTCCGTCGACAAGTGCCCAAGTCCCATTCTCATAAGTGCCCCATAGTCTTCCGTTATGAGAATGTACTTATAACCCCATCAGGATTGGGCTTGTTCTCTTTATCAGATGTAATTTTGCGCACTGCGACCTCACATATCTTTAAGAAATTTGCTCGCTCGCATTGAATTTTCAGACCATCACACCCAACTGCAAAGTATGATACGTAAGCAATATATTATATGATGTATAAAGAGAGACAAATATTGAAATCATCCCTGATATTTACCAATGTCTAAAAACATTTCGCTTTGAGGTTTTCCTTTGTAGGTACCCTTTTTTCCAGAAAGTGCCCATTTTGTTGGTGCCCCCCCAACTTTGGAAGTCACCCCGCTGCCTCTGAATCCAATCCATAAACCCATAAATCCCTTTAACTTACATGGTGGATTTACACGAAGGGAGAGGAGGGGGGGGGGGGGGGGCATGGGAAAAGTTCCAACAACCACAACAACAAAATTACATAGGAATCGCCCGCTCCCTGGAAATTTGAGAAAAATGAGTACAGCCAATAATTAGTGACGTCATCTAAAACTGTTATGATGCTCTAGATTATTCTAGATAATCTAGTTTCCCACACACACACACACACACACGAACACGCACGCACACACAAACACGCACACACACACGCACAAACAGAAACAAAATCTTCTGGAAGTATACCCAGAATTACTTATGCAAAGCTTGGAAGCAAAGCGGCTGAGTGGTAGATTAAACAAAAAATCTTTTTATTAACTTGATAAAAATAGGCCACGCTTTTCATCTCCTTATAATCAATTTCACGCGATGCAATTTTCATGTCAATGTAGAACGCCCCTGGCCTTCCCACCGATAAGCATTTTACTCTGTCTTCCTTGTCCTTGAAGCTGTCAGTAAAAGCCTGGGTACTGGGCCCAACAGAATCCACTTAGCAAGCCCCACCAAGATCAGTATCATGCAAACCATTTATTTATTTATTTATTATAGTTTTATTTTAACAGGGTGGTCTGCATACACATAAAAACATGTACAATAATAACATGAATCCAAAACATACATACAAAGGTAAAATCAGGCGCGTAAGCAGGATTTTTTCAAGGGGGGGGGGGGGGGGGGTTAACATTTTTAAGGGGGGGGGAAGAGGACACTTTTTTTTTTTTTGGTCTCGAAATTTGAAAATTTGACATTTTGCTCCGATGGGGGGGGGGGGGAGGGGGGGGGGGTAAGGTCGCCTTTTTTAGGTCAGCCATGGGAATAATTTTTTATTTTTTTAATTTATTTTTTATTGTTAAAAAAAAAAAACGAAAGGGTTTTTTTTAATTTTTTTTTAGGGGGGTTAATACACATACAAATACTAAAGGGGGGGGGGGGTTTAATCCCCAAACACCCCCCTGCGTACGCGCCTGGGTAAAATATACATGGTATATACAATAATTAAACATACGTAACGAAAAACAGGCATTAACAATTATAAGGAAAATACAACTATCAAATTGAGAAAACTAGATGAATGAAATATAATAGATAAAATAAATAAAGGTCAAATTAACGTGAAAATATGTTTACAAGGGAAACTGAAAAGTTTTGACATTCCTTTTAAAACTTTGCAGCGACTTACAATTTTTAACATGTAGGGTAATGTATTGTATAATTTAGCTCCTGAAACTGCTAGGGTTTTTGTTTTAAAATTTGTTTTTACATTTTGGAATGAATAATGGACTGTTTAAAGCATAACGAGTAGAATATAATACCGGTCTTTTACTTATACATGGATTTAGATATGGTGGTGATAGGTCGTTTATGATTTTAAAAATCAAGATGCATTTCTGATATCTAATTCTTTCCTCTAATGACCGCCATTTCAATTTACTCATTAAAACATTTTGGGGTGTAAAATATTCGGCACGAAGAACTAATCGTGCATATCTATTTTGTAATTTTTGCAACTTTGTTTGATTTTGTTTCGAAGTATTTCCCCATACTGAATTACAATAGTTTAAATGCGGTAGGATAAGAGAATAGTATAATGTAATCAGAGTCTTACGGGAAATATAATTAGTATACGTCTAATGCAGGCAATCGTACCCGATACTTTCTTAACAACTTCTTTTACATGTAACGACCATGTTAAACTTTTGTCTAGTGTTACACCTAGATATTTCATACTTTCGACTGAGTCGAGTACATTGTCACTGTAACGAATACAAATATTATTATTTTGAATTTTTCTTTTGGAACCAAAAAGTATTGTTTTGGTTTTATTTGCATTTAAAAACAGTCCATTGTATTTTAGCCATTTCAAGATACGGGAAAAGTCTTTTTGGAGATTGTGTTCACAAACTTTATAATCCTTTCCATGATGAAATACTGCCGTATCATCTGCATATAAGGAAATCTTTGTCTAAGAATGGAGTTGCAGGTTACAAATATCATTCACATAGAGGCAAAAAATTAATGGCCCCAGTATTGATCCTTGTGGAATTCCTGATTTCACAGTTAGAAAATTACTCTTCGTCCCTTGCAAGAATACACATTGTTGCCTATTAGATAGATAGGATTCGAACCACTCAAGTTCAACTCCCCCAATACCATACAATAACATTTTCTTAATAATCAATGGATGTGGTATAACGTCGAACGCCTTTTTCAGGTCAAGAAAAATGGCTCCAGTGACCAGACCTTTGTCCATATTGTCAAGTATACCTTCGACTATTTCAGTCAAGCATGTTAGAGTTGAATGTCCTGGTCTAAAACCAGATTGCCGTTCACTTAACAAAGAATGTTTGTTTAAGTAAGAGTATATCTGATTGTGCACTGCTTTTTCAAATATCTTTGACATTGTGGGGAGAATGGAAATAGGTCGGTAGTTAGTTAATTCTTTTTGTTTCCACCTTTATGAATAGGGGTTATTTTAGCAACTTTGAATTCATGAGGAACATACCCTTTTGACAATGAACAATTGAACAATACTGTTAAGACTCTAACAATATGTGGGGCAGCTATTTTAAGTAGTTTTGGAGGAAGATCATCGATACCAACTGCTTTTGAAACATCAAGCTTCAGTAGTTCTTTTAATACAAAACATTCCTCGATCTCTGTAAATTTGAATTCATGTGCTGTTTGCGGTAATGTTTGCAATGCATTTATATTGAGATGAGAATCATTCGCTCCTGTTAGTTGGCTTTGAATATTATTGAAACTTTCATTAAACAATTCTGCTACTTTTTTTTGTCTACTACAATTTGGTCATTTACAAGAATTTTATAATCAGAATTTTATAATCACGATTTGTTCATATCATTACCATTTTCAATGCAAAGATTCTTATAATATTGTTTCTTTAACTTCTTGTTTAGTACATTTGCCCTATTTCTGAATTCTTTAAACTTTTCCCAGTAGTCTGTAGTTCTGTGTCTATCTAATTTGCATTTAAAATAATTCCTATCTCTTGCGATACATAAATATTCGTTGGTAATCCAAGGTGACCCCCTAGAACGTTTTCTTACTGTAACATACGGTGCATGAAGATCACAAATGTCTTTGAATTTACATTTGAAAATATTCCACATATTCTCAACACTGTGATTATTTAAGTACAAATTATCCCAGTTTATATCTTTAACATCATTTTTGAAAGAATTTTCATTAAAGTTTCTAAATGAACGGTAGGTACTCACAGAACATATAGAGGGCGGTGTTTTTTTCAATACAAGGTATATCAATAAATGATCACTTAGACCGATAGACCGTGTGCCACTCTCCAGTGATTTCAAATTATTTGACACAAGAATTAGATCAATAAGGGTTGTACTATTAAGGGTTATACGTGTCGAGGTCCTTATCAGCTGAGACAAGTGCATATTGTCACTCAGATCATTTATCTGCTTTGGAAGATTATTCTGAGTTAACATATTACAATTTAAATCAGCTAATATTACAATATCATTTGATAACATACATATATTTTCTAAATTAATTTCTAGGTTATTGAAAAAAACACTTCTACTGTTAGGTGGACGATATACAACTCCAAGATACTTTGGTTTGTGATTGTGTAGTCTTATCTCTAGCCACATAATGTCTAATTCACGGTCTTCAAGATCAGGTCGTCTAATATATGATATATTCTTTTGTATAAAACATCCAACTCCTCCTCCCTTTTCGTCTCTATCTAGTCTTTCAAAATGATACCCATCAATTTGTAACAATGAATTACAAATGTTTTCACTTAGCCATGCTTCTGACAAGGTCAGAATTTCGAACGGATTTTCTCTCAAATATAATTGCAGATCATCCACCTTATTTCTAAGACTATGAATATTTTAGTGTTCAATTTTCAATCCTTTACCCTTTCGTGCCGACGGCATTGGTTTCATCTACCTGCAAAGGGTCTCGTCCCGTATTTTATGATTCTAGGGTATGGTTAGATACTCATGTAGAGGTGTCGTGGACGAGTGGATACGTCGCCGGACAGTCGATCACAAGGTCCGCGGTTCGTATCCCGCCGCGTTTGTTGGCAAGACATTAATCTACATTTGCCACACTCCACCCAGGTGAAGTAAATGGGGACCAGTAGGAAGGAATTCCTTGAATGCTGTGAGCACCGAATTCGGTAGCCTAGCAGAACCGGGGTTATGTTCGAGCGCTTTGAGCACCTTGCAAGGTGGATATTTGCGCTATATAAATATCTAATATTATTATTATTATTATTATTATGTATAGGTGAATTGTCCGATGTGCATTTAGATGTAACACATGCTCCGAATAAAATCACGTTGACAGCGTCACAAACATAAATGAAAGAATCTTGAAAAGTTTGAATTTCATATTTGCAAACAGAACTGATTCTGTTTTAGATGACTTATGTCTGACTATGTTCACTGTAGGCCTAATGACAGCAAACCCAATGGCCTTGAAAGTTTTATTTTCAATGCCGGTGACGGGTCCATATTGTACTATCTTGCCTGTATCTGCAGTGTTCAATTCCTTGATCAACAGAGACCGCCCTCTGTGGCGAGTCCAAGAACGGTTTCGTACATCCTCTTCGCTTCCATATACATTGATGACACGCCAAGCAATTACTTCAACGTTAGACTCATCGTCGCATTTGAAACTGAGATCGTTTCCTTCAGACTTGCATCGGATATTAAAAGTGTAAGGTCAGGATAGGTGCGTTTTATACAATGGGAACAGTAGCTTTACACAAGAGGCATACTGAACGTTTCTGAAAGTTCATAATCGAGGTTCTCTTCCACGTTTTGAGGTAGTCGACATTGTAAGGCAACATATGGATCCTTTAGAATTGATCCACCTTGCCCCTCTGCATGCTGGGAGAATAAGAGTATTGTGAGAAAATGCGAAATTCCAGACATTTTTGTTGATGACTGGGATTGTGAAAAGTCTCCTCTTCGTTGACGTATAGGCTACCTCACCAGATGCAAACTACAGCTGCAATGCTTATTGATACACTTTAGGAAAATGGTATCAATGTGATTTTAACGATTTTATAACACATCTGATGTATATCTATCTAAGTATCTTCTCCCGGTTCGTAGGTTGATTGCAACGTCTCTCCATTTCACTCTATCTTCTGCCATGCTGGTGCACTCTTGCAGTTTTAGTCCACTCCATTTCTTGACATTCTCTTCCCAGTTGATTCTGTGTCTCCCTCTAGGTCTACTTCCTTCCACTCTTCCTTCCAATACATCCTTTAAGAGGCTGTTGTGCCTTTTAACATGACCAAAGTATTTGAGTTTTCTCTCCTTAACTAATCCTACTAGTGAAATTTGTTTACGCCCTACCATGTGCAATATCTCTTTGTTGGTTTTCATTCGTTTCTAGGATATTTTCATCATTCTTCTGTAGATCCACAATTCAAAAGATGTTATTCTATTTTCCATGGCCTTGTTTATTGTCCATGTTCCTGCTCCGTACAATAGGACAGACCATACATAACAGTTTACTAGTCTCAACCGAAGCGCAAATTTCACCTTTCTATTTGTGAATAATCCTTTCATTGCCAGAAATGTATTCTGAGCAATTTCTATTCTTCTTTTTTATTTCTGCTTCGCATCTGGCATCATCTGTGATATTTTTTCCTAAGCAGATGTGATTACTGACTTGCTCAATGATATGTCCATCGAGTTTCAAACATATTTTAGTCTTATTCTCTGTTCTACTAAAAATCAGTGACTTAGTTTTCTTGACATTCACGCTTAGACCAAACTCTTCACTTTGATTTTTACAATATCCAATACATGTTTTAAATCTGCTTCATTCTCTGCGCAAAGTACAGTGTCATCAGCATAACGTAAATTATTAATATTTACACCCCCAATACTAATACCTTTCATATCTGAAATTTCCCTGAATGCCAACTCTGTGCACAAGTTGAACAGAGATGGGGAAATTACGCATCCCTGACGTACTCCTCTTTTGATTTTTGTGTAACCTTGTTAATTTTGATGGCAGTTGTTTGTTCCCAGTAAAGTTTAGATATGAGACGTTTGTTCTTACCATCTAGATTAATTTTGTGTAAGCTTTCAATCAATTTGTCGTAATGAATTTTGTCGAATGCTTTAGAGTAGTCAATAAAGCACACATATATTTCTTTATTTACTGCAATATACCTTTCTGTCATCATTCTCATACAATATATTGCTTCTCTAGTACCACTTTGAGGTCTAAAACCAAACTGTTCCTTACCTACTTCATTGTCAATTTGAGTTTTTATTCTGTTGAGAATGATCTTTAAGAGCAACTTGGTTACATACCTCATAAGGCTAATTGTCCGGAAATCTTCACATACACTTGCATTAGGCTTCTTTGGAATTGGCACAAATATCGACTTTTTCAGATCTTCAGGAATATGACCTGTATTGTATATTGTATATCATTTGGCAAATACTAGTCAAATGTTCAATCCCAAATTCTTTTAAGGCCAGAAGTTCTTCCCGTGTTATCCCATCTGGGTCTTCAGATTTAGAAATTCCCAGTGAATACAGAGCTTATTTAACTTCTGATTCAAGTATACTTGGAACCGCGTTGTCAGTGATGGGAAGTTCTGGACCTTTATCATCGTCAAATAGGTCTTGGATATATTCTTCACATCTTTGTTTAATATCATCATTTTCAAAGAGAAGATGTTCCGTCCTTGTTCTTGATACATCCGCTCGCTGCCTTGTTTTTCTTCTTCTTAAAATGCTTGATTTCTCTGTGCATTTCATTTGTTTGGTTTGTCTTGGAGAAGTGCTCAATTCTAACACATTTTTGAGTTGGTCATTCTTCTTTTGCTCTTTTACATTATTATCAATTTCCTTATTGATGTCTCTGTATGATTTGGAGTTTCTGACTTGCTTTAGCCTCTCCTGCATCAAGTTCAGAATCTTTTCTGTCATCAGTGGTTGTTTTGCTGGTTTTTTTTTAGTTGGTAGTGTCTTATTTCCATGCTGAATGCTTTTTTTTCAAACAAGTTTCCGCCACGTGTATGCTAGCGCCACGAGCCAGCGCCATGGCTTGCTGATTTTATCAACAATCTTAAGTTGATCGGAAATGGCACCTAAGAAAGTCAAAAAGATAAGCCTTAAGATTATGTAGATAACATAAAATTTATGATCAGATGAGTTTTTTTCTCAAAAATATAAAAATTATCTACTGAAAACGTACAGCTGAGCCTTCATCAAATTAAGAATAAAAGAAGTCAGTAACAATGCACTCTATCAATCTTGTGATAAGTAATGCTGCAAATTTTTCCCCAGTTGCCAAGGATGTCTTGGAATTCTTGAAAAATTGTATGTGTTCCTGAATAACAATCATCCTCGTCTTGAGAAATTCAAGGAAGCCAAAAGAAAATTGTTAAACGACGTGCAGAACATCCAGTTAAAACGACTCGTTGACACACCGCTGGTCTTGCAGATTGATTCTGTTCAAGCTGTAAAGGCAACGTATCCAGCCATCCTTGATGCATTAAAAGATATTGAAGAAAGTGAGGGCAAACCCACGGACGCTGCAGAAGCAAGGGGTCTCATCAATGCTCTTAGCCGAAAAAGACTTTCTTCTTCTTCTGGATATGTGGGAGGAGCTTCTTCCAACTACGGATTCCCTGTTAAAAAAACCTCCAGTCTTCAAAAATTGACTTGATCAGTGCTGGAGGTGTTATCACGGAAACATCATCAGAAGCAATTGGAAAAAAAATCGGACTGAGAACGAGTAGAAGCTGAGAAACTGGAAATTGATCTAGATCTAACTACTGTACGAAAAAGAATGCGGAAGGGCCTTTCATGGGAACAAGCTGAAGATCAGCCGATTAATGATCCTGTTTACAGATATGTCGAGTAGAAGTATTTCACAAGGTATATGACTCTATTTTGCAGCAATTCAGAGACCGGCTTTCAGATTTCATAGAAACGCTCAGAAATTTTTCTGTGTCAATGCCAGGACATTTCAATGACCTCAATGCCGAAAGAAAAGTCAAGTAGCTGGCTGAGAAGTACAAAGATGTAGTTGACATGGAACAACTCATGGCTGAATAAAGGACTTTCCGCCCTCTAGTTCAGAACATTGATGTTTGTTACAACAATGATATATATGTACACAAATTAATAGGTTGTTGAAGTTCCTAATCAAGAATCCCCTTGAAAGTGCAATTCTAAATTTAACCAAACTATACAGAATTATTGCTACATTACCTGTTTCCTCAGCTACTGCAGAGCGATCTTTTTCGCAGAGTGAAAATAATAAAATCACATCTGCGTTCTCCAATAAAGGAGGAAAGGTTGTCAGGTTTGACAATTATTAGCATTGAGAAAGATATTGCCTGTAGTGTAGACTATTCAGATGTAATTGATCACTTTGTTAGGATGCACCGGAGACGTATAGACTTTATTTAGGGTAGAACAGTATGAATATGTTGAAATTCCATATTTATTCTTGCCATACCAATGCAGGAGTTTTTCACCCAATCATGCACATATTTGGCCCAATTTGTGTGCAAAAATACGATTTGTCAAAAGATACGATTTTTCATTTTAACTAAGATCACTAGAATTCAATTCAAAGTACAAAATGCTGCTGAGTGGAGGTGCAATATGTAAGGAGAAACATACCCACTGGAATAACATATACCCATAAATCATTCTTCTAGATCGTATTATAGCCTCTCATTTCCATCGGGCAAGGGCCTTTGCTTCGGCTTTGATCTTTTGTTTATGTTATAGGGGAAATCCACCCCGATATTAATTTGACTACAATGAAAATTACATCAAAATAAGATATAAGAAAGTTACAGCATTTTAAGTCATGCATGGTTGGGAACAGTTTAAAACATATAATTTGCTCTATGCAAGAATTAGTGGATGAGATCATTATCTCACTTTCCCATTTTTACTCCTTATGGATGATGAAAAATCATTGTTGTATTTAACGTAATACAAGGGAAAGATTCTTTATTTACAAGTATCATATCTATGAACATTGACTGGACAGGTAACAACCTGCCCCTTGCTCTAGCCATAGTTTTTGTCACAAACTACAAGTTACATGTTTATCGTACATGAAAACCAACCTATAATAGTAAGCGTGTCAATCTTTTGCAAGCCTACACTATGCACATGACTGACAAAGAAAGCGGACAAAATATACAGTTCCTCAGGTAGACAAAGGAACATCCCTTCACTGCTATTATGTAAAAATGTGAATATGCATGTGACACCTGTTCTACACATTTTTACATAATAGCAGTGAAGGGATGTTCCTTTGTCTACCTGAGGAACTGTATATTTTGTCCGCTTTCTTTGTCAGTCATGTTCATAGTGCTACTAATTATAAATATTTTAAGAGAGTATTATGTTGAAGCGAATATAATTCATGAAGCTGAATGAAGGAATAGTGTTTGGACACTTATGTAAGTAGATTTTTATGACTGTTAAATTTAGATTTGTTCTAATCATTTTTCTGTACCAGAAACTTATTTACTGCCTACATATCATTATTTCATGTCCCTGTAGGATTCTGTCCTTTTTAATATTTTCCAACATATGTCTTAGGAAGTGTACGATATATTGCTTGTATACTTCTTCAAATTGCTGTGTTAAATCAACTGCCCTGAGATACAACCTGCAGGTCCTTAGCGCCTGAGTATACAGGAAAATATCGTCTTTCAATCAATGGTATGCAAATATTATTGCACTCATCTATAAATGTATTTTTGCGGATAGAAAGAGTATGAGGAAGAAGGACGGTTGGATGGCACATGCAGTTTCTGAAACTAGTTGGTCAAGTTCATAAATAGATTACCCCCTTTAAATCTCGAAAATAAGCCGATTTAATTATTTTTATTTGTCAAACTCGTATCCCCTCTTGGAAAAAAAAGAGCTTGAGATTGAATCAAAACAGTGAAAATGAAAGTAAGATTTTAATTTATCGTAGACCAACTTGCTTCGTGATAAATCCTTGGTGTTACTCTAAACTCTTCCTCTTTTCAATGACACCCTCAACAAAAACACTGTGAGATGATATTGATAGGCCTGCATGGGTAAGAAAACAACTTGAAATGAAGTGAAAGTATTGATATCATTTCAAACTCCTTTCACTTCCCTGTCTGTCCTACTTCTCTCTTTGTAACTTCATCCAACCTTTTACTTTTCTTCTCTGTATCACCAAGTTCCTTTTTCCCTCAGCACCAAATGATGTATTTGCAATTCATTTCTCTCTTATAATTTTTTGGTCATTTAATGAAAATGTCAGTTAATTGCATTATTTGCAGTCAATGTTTCAAAGCTTCAATTACAGCGCTAAGATTTCCAAAACATAAGACAAACTCCATTTTATTTATAAAATATAAAACTTTACTAATCAATATTACTTTCTTAGATATAGAGATGGAACTTTTTTAGAAGTGTTTTTTCATGTTTTCCAAAAAACGTGAAGTTGACTTTAATGCGTCATTACTAAACTGAAAATTGTTATTCTAACCATTTTCTCTCAGCACCAAATCTTTTATTTGCAATTAATTTCTCGCCTTGAATTTCGGTAATTTTATGAAAACTTTATTCAATAGCAGAACTTTTGAAAGCTTTGACCATGTCTCAGCTTGAACTTTGAAACCTTGAAGTGAAAATCGATTACAGTCGCTCCTTGAAGGTATCCCGGAAATGACACTTTAAACTACAACGGGTAAGGGGATATTTTTCTTTGTTGACGTAATTTTGAGGAACTATCTAACCTACTTATATTCTGATGACGAAATTTGCAATATTAAGTACAAAGAAGTTAAAATTGAGCTTGCTCGGACGAAATGCTTGCAAAGTTTACGTGATTTAGATTGAAAATTGATAAATTATTTGGGTCAGAGACTTGAGATGGCAAAATCTGTAAGTTCCCGTACAACTATGTTCGTCTTTCCCTAGATATATCAAAATGCTAACACGTTTATAAGTATGCCTTTTTGGACACAATTATAGTTATACCTCATCCGCAGCGCCAAATCAACTTCAAACCGACTCCAAACCGACCGATTATTGGCATGCAGTAGACATTATGTAATATTTTTGCACGGTCTAGTGTCGGTCTGGTGTAGATCTTGTCGGTATGTGACGAGGGTATCAGAATCAGATTATTGTAACAACAGTACCAATGCTTATGATGCTAAAGACATCTCTTGATTATCAATCTTTCTTTATAATGAAACAATTAGACAAAGGACCATCAGGTAAAACATACAAATGCGACTAGTTTTTAAACAGAGAAGAAGAAGAAGATTAAAAAAGGATATTCATTTGGCAATTTTTTTTCGCTCGGAATTTTGGTTCGACAACTCCTATTCAAATGTCTTCGTGACATCATATCGCAAAGGCATATATCTCCTCTTATAAAATCTTGGTTTCATTCGTTTCCAGCTATCTGTGTATCATACATACAGGACCTTTTAAAGTAGGCCGAGACAAGCTGGACATTTATACTTCACCATTTACACATTTCATTTACATCAGCCAAATGGAAATGCATTTCAGGCTTTTACAAACCGATCGCCTGTCTGATTATAAGATATTTATGATTTGAAATCGAAATTTCAGAACGCGTCTTTTAAAAGGTTTAACAAAATTAACAAATGAGTATGGTAAAACCGGTCACTCAAAGTTTTTTAAAAAACCTTTTTTGAGGCACTTCATGATCATTTTGAAGTGCAATTTTTTGTAGGGCTTCAATACTACACCATATCATAGAACTGATAACACGTAGGGCCATGCACCTCAGATTTGTAAAACTGGAAACATTGTAAAATGAATTAATTAATTGAAATTAAATTTAATTAATTTTTTTAACAAGGCGTACCTCGACTTGATCGGCTGTTTGAAAAAAAAACTATTTAATACTCGACGTTGCATCTTTGCTAGCTTGTGCACATTTTCCTATCGATATAGTTTTTTTATTTGCAGTTTGACGATGTGTTGACGAATTTTACAAAGCGATGATAAATTTTTCTTTTGATCACCAAGATCTATCTTCAATTTTCTTTAGTGATGAAACTGACATCGTTCTCACTAAAAGATAATCTAAAACATGTTAATAGCATGCATGAACGAAATTCATGAATAACTCACAGTTTTTAATACTTGAATATGATTTTCTTTTTTACATGTGAATTTAACTATATTTTATTTCATAAATCACGCAAGAGCAATAACATGATAATACATGCTAGACATTGGCATTAGTTAGGCTCTTCATGGTTTCGTAGTCAGTGCGACCATGGTTTCCACTCATATCCATGTAGTATGCCTTCGACCCTTCTAACTTGACATGTCCCTTCGACATTGCTGTCCCACCAGCAGACCCGGAATCCACTTGGCTAGACCCTTCAGGAACAACATCATTTTCAGCTCTAGGCTTTTCGTAATTGAGGCTTCATAATTATGGTTTCATATTCAGTAGGGCCGTGGTTACCGCTCATATCCATGTAGTGTGTCTCTGAAGCTTTCCTCGATGACTTCTTTCTCTCACCTTCGGGTTCCACACCAGTTAAACCCAAACCTCCTGAGAAAGATCCTTGAGTATCAAGATCGTTTCCTACACTCGTACTGAGGATAACCGTGGCGTACTCTGGTGTCGTTTGGGTTTGTTTATCGTCCGATGTTCTAGGAATCGTGGATACTTCATGTGACCTTCTGAGTCTATACCCCAACAGCACTCCACACACTGCATTGGTGATTAGCCACAGAACAAGAGAAAATAATGTCAAAACAAAGTAAGTATTATGGGCTTTAGCAGTAGGTGTTCGATCTTCAGAATTCGAATTGTTGATGTCTCTATAACTTTTCAAGATTACGTTGAACGCAACGGTACCTTTGTTGGTCTGATTTTCATCTCCTTTGGTTCGACACACCACCAGTTTCCCAACATCTCGTTCAGATATATCCCGTATCAGCAGTGATCTCCCTCCTTTCCGAATCCATGAACGATCCTCAATATCTTCTTCTCTTCCATCTGAACTGTAGAAACGCCAGTATACGACATCCGATTCATAGTCGCATTCGATAATGATATCATTTCCTTCAACAATGTATTGCGCTTTTACGATATTTGGGTAGGTGCACGATTGTGTTATATCAATATCCGGAAAATATGCAGTGCAGGAAGCGTTAAGAACGTTGTTGAAATCGTCAAAGTAGAGAGTTTTAGCTTTGATACCTTGAGATGACCCGGCAGAATCATCAGAAACATCAAGTCCAATTCCTTCCAATGTCAAATTGACAACGAGTTCACTCGAGTTTACTTCACATGATAACGACATACTGCCGACTCCATTTTCATCCCTTCTTGGCAATGTAACTATACAATTGGATTCAAGTGTATTTGGATTAATCGGTTTCACCCTGAATGTTCGCATAATAACATTCCCTAATGCACATTTGATAGTATGCTCTACTTCATTGGATAGTGTTAGTGAAAAATGTGATGTATCGTAACTTCGAGTTGCTTGAAATTTGAAGAGAGTATAAACTTGTAAAATCAATCCTTCATCGGTACGTGTGCACTGACCATTCTGATTATATTGGCAGGTGTAGACATCAGGGAAATGGTCTCCATAAATATTATAATGCCAAGTAAGATCTTCAGTCGAGTTTAATTGACAAGTCAAATTTACTTGCTGGCCGATCAACGCATGTTTTTCAATCATTCTGCCTTGTCCTTCTGCATTCAAACACGTCTGGATCCCAAGCAAAAGAACTAAAAACAAACGAAATGAGATATTAGCCATCATTCTCAGATCTAATATACGTGATTCACAGTAAATAATAGAATGAAGGTGATGCAACATGAGACAAATGAAACTTCAACATCTGTACAGCTATACTGCACCTAAGTGAATGATGATTGAACTAATACTAGCACCTCGTCATATAGTCACTGTTGAGGCCCGGAGAAGGAAAATGGTCAGATTATGTGCACCAAGAGAGGGCGGTCGCACTCTTTCTTGATTTGACTCAATTGATAAGATCCGTTTGTAATCGATAATCACAACGGGAAAGTGGGAGAAGGTGTTTCACAAAACTTTGAAAGGAAGATCAAACAAAAAAAAAAAAAAAAAATTATGGAAAGCCATTAGCATCTTTGAAAATATTTGGTAAAAATATTTTTGAAAGGCATAAAATGTTTATTCAAATCATTCATATTTTCTATCATTAAGGAAATTTCATATTCTTGTTGTGGAATTTATAAAATGTCTAACATACATGAATTTCTGCTTTTGAGTATATTTCATTTTAAGGCTCCAATGGCTGTCCATAATTTGTAAGTCAAACTTAGTGTTAAGTTCTACTTAGGATCTTTGTGAAACACTCCCCAGCATAGTGTACAAGCCCAGCCCGAATACGTGAAACAATCGAAACCTTTACCTACATTTTGATCGATTAAGTTACTTATTATTAGCCAAACTACAAGAGCGGAAATCGGGGCATCCCCACTGACAAGTTTCAGGGAAATCGCCCATTCCCGGGGAAATTTGAAAAAATTAAAGCAATTACAGAAGTGCAATAGCAAATAAATTAAGTAAGGCAACATGTTTAATATCATTATTATAGGCTGTCATAATCAAGAATGCATGAAGACAAGGTTGGTAGTAAATGAGTAATGGTAAATTCCTCCGTATTAAGATGGTTTCTTCCAATTGAACTGAGGATGACCGTGGCGTACTCTGGTGTCGTTTGGGTTTGTTCATCGTCCGATGTTCTAGGAATGGTGGATAATTCATGTGACCTTCTAGATCTATACCCCAACCAGAATCCACACAAGGTTGCAGTTATCAGCCACAGTGTGAGAAAAAGCAATGCTGATACGAAAAAAATATCATCATTTGACTCTGGAGGAGGAATCAATGGTACTTTGTCATCCGTGTTCTCGTTGACCAAGGCACTAATCGTTGTATACCCAATCATGGATTTGCTGCGATCCCTATAGGTCCTACATTCCACCAACTTGCTTTCAAGGCCATCGGAAGGTACCCCATGTATCAGGAGTGATCGTCCTCCATCTCGAGTCCATAATGTATTCTTTATGTCTATTTTACTCCCATCTGAATCATAGACAATCTAGGTTACTTCGGAATTTGATTCAACATCGCACCTGATTGCGATATCATTCCCTTCTATCGTTTTTTCGATGTTAACTGCTTTGGGGGTACTAGCATGATCGATTTAAAGTTGTTCGTGTACCAGAAACAGTAATACACACACAGCATTTGTAATGTTCAGGAATTTGTCGTAATCAAGTTTCTCTATGATATTAGGAGAAAACAACGGTTTTGTTGAACTTGCTTTCCCAGTTCCTTCTATTCTAAAATCGGCATCCAACATCTCCCCTTGTTTGAAAGGGGTTTCACATGACAATGTAACTCGCAAGTCTCCATCTTGAGTGGATGCTGCCACGTTACACAATGGATCTGTAATATCATCTGGATTCAGAAATGTAACACTGTAGGTCTGTAGTTCAGCTCCTGATTGTTCACAACTATAGTACGTTTGCACGGATATCTCCGGTTGTAGAAATGAGAATAAAGAAAAATGTCCAATCTAAGACGATGCAAAATTACATTCACTCAAAATTGCTCTATTTATACGATTACATTACTGTTAACCGCCTTATTCCATTCAAAGACAAGATATTTATTAGCTTGAATTGTAATCGACCAAGTAAATCCCATTGAAGAGTTTGGTTGACACTTTAGACTCGCACGCTCATCGATTGTCACTATATTTATCACTTCGCTTTGCAACATTAGGAGTAAACTATGAATTAGTATTAGAAGCAGTGGAATCGTCGCCAGTCCTTTAGAATTTTACAAACGTGAATGAATACTCTAACTTCTCTATTCAAACATAACAGGGTGATTGTGCTCTTGGATATGTTTACAGTGCAAAGTTCTGGTCTCCTGATCTCCTTTGGGTGAGATGAAACTTCAGTATTTTTGTACAACTGTAGTGCACCTCTGTGAATGATGAATTAACCAATGTAGCACCACTTCATATAGGCACTGATGAGGCACAAAGAAGAATGAGATTATTTGCACCAAGAGAGGGCGGGGGCACTCGTTCTTGATTTGACCAAATCTACGAGATCCGTTTGGGATCGATAAGCACAACAGGAAGGCGAGAGATTTTTTTTTTTTTTTTTTTTTTTTTTAAATATTTTTTTTTAGGTCTAAGGTATTTCCCTAGAGTTAGAAAATGTTGTGTCTATTAAACATACCGTCATTTTGTGTTAGAAAGGCCAAGTCAAAAGAGACATTTGCAACAACAAAAATCAGGGAAGTCGTCCATCCCCGCAATTTTTTTAGAAAAATGAAAAGAAGTACACCAAAAATAATGAAAGTCAAGCAACATGATTATTCTGCAGATTTTGCCCTGGAATGTTTCAGAATGTAAAAAAGTCAGGGTTAGAAGTAAATGAGAAATGATAGATTCCTCTGCTCTATGATAATTTTTTTTCATTCGTACTGAGGATGACCGTGGCGTACTTTGGTGTCGTTTGGATTTGTTCATGGTCTGATGTCTTAGGAAAGGTGGATACTTCATGTGTACTTCTGGATCTATGCCCCAACCAGAATCCACACACTGCATTGGTGATTAGCATGCACAGAACAAGGAATAATAATATCAACACCAAGTAAAGCATTATGGGCACTAGGAGTTGGTGTTGGATCTTCAGAATTCGATTTATTGTTGTCTCCGGAAATTCTCGAGAATTACGGTGAACCCAATCATACATTAATTTGCTTGTGTGGTTGTCATCTCCTTTAGTTCGACACACCACTACTTCCCCGACGTCTCATTTAGATATACCCCTTATCAGCAGAGATCGTCCTCCTTCTCGAAACCATGAACGAGCCTTAAAATCTTCTTCTCTTCCATCTGAACCGTAGAAACGCCAGTGATTATTCTGTCTTGTCATTCTACATACAATAAAGACTGGACCCCAAACAGAGTCAGATGAATCTTCAGCATCTGTACAGCTGTATTGCACCTCTGTGAATGATGATTGAACCAATGTACCATCACTTCATATAGTAACTTTAGAGGTCCGAAAAAGAAGAACGGTGAGATTATGTGCGCCTAGAGAGGGCGGGCTTTTTCTTGATTTGACTAAATTTATACGATCCGTTTGCAAACGGAAAGCACAACGGGAATGCGAAAGGTGTTTACCAAAAGTTTGAAAAGTAGATCGAACAAAGTGTCAGGATAACGCTTTCTCTACCGTCGAGCCGCACCATAGTCTAATGATGACGTAAATATCGACCTATATCGGGAGTAATGAATTGTTTGGAGACCAACATAGTGTACAAGCTTATCCCGAATAAGTGAACCAATCAAGACCAACACATCAATTTTGACTGGTTTTAGTTACTTATTAGCAAATCTACAAGAGCGGAGATCGGGGGGGGGGGGGGGTGCAGACAATTCCCCACATCAAATTTCAAGGGAATCGCACTACTTAAATTTGAGAAATGAACTGACAAAATGCAAAAAAACACATAAACATGCGATACAATGATGATCACGATTGTGCGTTGGATTGTTAAGAAATGTATAAAACACATGGTAAGTAGTAAATAAGAAATGGCAGATTCCTTTGTATCAAGATTCTTCCACTGATACTGAGGATGACTGTGGCGTACTCTGGTGTCGTTTGGGTTTGTTCATCGTCCGATGTTCTAGGAATGGTGGATACTTCATGTGACCTTCTTGATCTACACCCCAAAACTCCACACACTGCAATAGTTATTAGCCACAGAAATGACGAAACAACACATATTAATATAATTGTGATATTGCTTTAGCAGAGGTGGATATCATTTCTTACGCTGTCTTCATATGAATAATAATCCCAAATAGCTTCTTCTGTTGAGATTTCATAAAATGTCACTTCCTGGTCAATTGACCCATGTTTTTCAATCATTTTGCCATGTCCTTCTGAGTACAAACAAGACTGGATCCCAATCAATAGGCCTAAAAACGAACAAAATGAGATATTAGCCATGATTTTCAGATCTGATAATCACGATTCACAGCCAGAGATAATAATGAAGATGATGTACAATGAGTCGGATGAAACTCCAGCATCTATACAGCTATAAACGGTATACTGCACCTCTGTAAATGATGATTGAACCAATGTAGTACCACTTCATATAGGCACTGTTGAAGCTTGAAGAAGAATGATAAGATTATATGCACCAAGAGAGGGCGTGTGCATTCTTTCCTGATTTGTCTGAATGTATAAGATCTGTATTCGGTAATTACAACGGGAAGGCGGGAGAAGGTGTTTCCCAAAAGTTTGACGAATAAATCAATAAAAACCATGAGTAACGCATTTCTGTACCGCCGCCGCGCACTAGGATGATGTAAAATCGACATTCATCTTTAACCATGGAAAGTTTGGAGACCAACATAATCTAGGAGCCTATCCCGCTTTAGTCAAACAATCAAGTCCACAAGATAAATGATGATCCCTTATAGTTACTTATTGCCCAGGCTACTAGACTGGAGGTCGAGGGGGGGGGGGGGGGGGGGTGTGGTGGGGGGGGGGGGGTGTCATACATTATAGGGGAATTGTACACCCCCGGGGAAATTTGAGAAAATGAAAAGAAGTACAAAAAAAAATCAGTAAAGACATGCAATACGATTATTACCCTGATTATGCGTAGAGTGTTCCAGAATGTATAAAACACATCGTAAGAAGTAGTAGAAAGATGGTAGATTCCTCTGTATCAAGGTCGTTTCTTCCATTCGTACTGAGGCTGACCGTGGCATACTCTGGTGTCGTTTGGGTTTGTTCATCGTCCGATGTTCTAGGAATGGTGGATACTTCATGTGACCTTCTGAGTCTACACCCCAGCACTCCACACACTGCAATGGTGATTAGCCACAAAACAAGAAGTATTAATGTTATTTCACTATTACATTGGCAGGTGGAGCACGGAGCAGAAGGGAAGCTCATACTGTTCCAGAGGTAATCATCATATGAATAATAATCCCAACTAGCTACTTCGGCCGAGATTTCATGAAGTGCAAATTCCTGGTCAATCAACGCTTGTTTTTCAGTCACTTCGTTTTGTCCTTCTGCATACAAACACGACTTGATTCCAATCAATAGTCCTAAAAAAGAACAAAATGAGATATTAGCCATGATTCTCAGATCTGATATACGTAATTCACTGTTAGGGATTATTGAAGAATATGTAAAATGAGTCAGATGAAACTCCTGCATCCGTACAGCTGTACTGCGCCTCTGTGAACGATGATTGACCCAACGTAGCACCAGTTCAGTTCTGGCTCGTAGAAGAATGATGAGACTATGTGCACCAAGAGAGGGCGGTCACACTCTTTTTTGATTGACTAGATTCATAAAATCCGTTTGTAAGCGGTACAAAGGGAATACCGGTTGACTGGAGAAGGGCTTCTCAATAATTAAAAAAAAAACCTTCTCTTCCGTCCCGCCACACTACAATAATATGATGAAGTAAAATGTGACTTATCATCTTGAATAATGAAGAGTTGGAGATCAGCATAGTCCGTGAGCATATCCCTCATTAGTCAAAAGATCCCGGTAAGATACCTTTTAGTAAATCTACAAGAATGGAGATCGGGGGGGGGGGGGGGGCACGTCCCCTCAAGTTTTCTTTAGGGGAACTTCCAGTCCCCGGAAAAATTTGAGGAAAACTAATAGAAGAACAACAAAAAATAAGTAAATACATGCAATACGATTATTGGCTTGAATATACGCTGCATGAAATGTTAAAGAATGGACATGATGAGTAATAAATGGCAAATGGCAGATTCTTTGTACCAATATCTTTTCTTCCACTCTTACTGAGGATGACCGTGGCATGATTTGGTGTCCTTTGGGTTTGTTCATCGTCCGATGTTCTAGGACTCGTGGATAATTCATGAGACCTTCTGAGTCTGTACCCCAAGCAGACTCCGCAAACTGAATTGGTGATTAGCCACAGGGTGAGAAATAACAACGTTCAAACCAAGTAAGGAGTATGAGCAATAGAAGTGGGTGCTGGATCTTCAGAATATAAGTTATTACTGTGTTCAGAACCCAATGGTACCTTTGTTGGTCTGGTTGTCATGTCCTGTGGTTCGACACACCACCACTTTTCCGACATCTTTTTCGGATATTTCCCGTATCAGCAGTGATCGTCCTCCGTCTCGAATCCATGAACGATTCTCAATATTTCCCTTCTCCCGTTTAAATCCATGAGGTACCAATCGACATGGTATTCGACTTCACATTCGATGACGATTTCATTTCCTTCACTGGTATATCGTTTTTTTTAAACGTTTGGGTAGGTACAACATCGTGTTTCATCAATATCTTGAAAGTATATCTCGCACTATTCTATTCGTCACTATTCTCTCTTGTGCTATTGCACAAGGTAAGATGAACAAAACAGTGAGTATGAATAATTTACAGGCCATGGTTTGGAAATTCGATCATCGCATATCAAGAGTGATTACTAATCGACACACGTCGTGCGGAATATACGCTCTACCTGGAATATCCTGTTCAAAGTGTTTCAAATAGCTCGTCCATATCCTTCCTAATAACGTGGGATAGTGTACTGTACGTAGCATTCAGATGAAACTGCATGCATGTCTCTGTTGATTAGCACACTATAGCACCACTCATGATTGAACCAAGAGAGGGCGTCCACCGAGTAAGCATTGTGGATGGCGTAATAATGTCGACTTGCATCGTGAGTAATGGAGCGGAGTTTGCGAGCCTATATCCCACAGAGGCGCCGCTCCTGAGAGGTCAGGGGGTCACAGTGCCCCAACTTTTTCAAGTACCCCCAAAGTGCCCCTATTGATTAAAAAAATGCTCATTACCCTTTCCCCTTTTCCTCTTTTGATGAGCGACCCCTCACCTCTGATAATTGGCCTACTCAAATCTGAAAGGTGCCCCTTTTGCTTTGACAAGTTCCCCTTCCCCTTTTAATAATTACTCCTTTTTAACTCGGATAAGCGCACCTTATATTTCACATGTGCCCCCTTTCCTTTCTAATACGTGCTCCTTCCCCTCCTAATAAGTGCTCTTTTCATTTCTAATAACTGCTCCTTTTATTTTGACATGTCCCCCTTTTCCTTCCTAATAAATGCTCTTTTTCCATTTTATAAGTGCTTATTCCCTCACATAATTACCCCTTCACATCTTTGATAAATGCCCCGTTTATTTTAACATGTGCCTCTTTTTCTTTTTAATAAGAGCCACTTCCCATAAAAAAAAACCTTTTACCTCTAAAAAACGCCCCTATTAAAATCTGATCGGTGCCCTTTTTCTTTTAATGCATATTTTCCTTTATTATTAGTGCCCCTTTTTTATTCTCATAAGTGCCTCTGTTCATAAATGGTCAGTGCTCCTTTTCAGATGCGATAAGTGCCCCTTTTCACCTCTGATAATTACCCTTATAACAATGATACGTGCCCGTTTTCCTTTCTGATAATTTTTTTATGATGCCCTAGATTATTCTAGATAATCTAGTTTCACACACACATACACACACACACACGCAAACAAACACACACGCACAAGCATACAAACAGAAACAAAATCTTCTGGAAGTATACCCAGAATTACTTATGCAAAGCTTGGAAGCAAAGCGGCTGAGTGGTAGATTAACAAAAAATCTTTCTATTAACTTGATGAAAAAAAGGCCACGCTTTTAATCTCCTTATATTCACTTCCACGCGATGGAATTTTCATGTCAATGTAGAACGCCCCTGGCCTTCCCCCCCCCCCCCGATAAGCATTTTACACTGTCTTCCTTGTCCTCGAAGCTGTCAATAAAAACCTGGGTACTGGGCCCAACAGAATCCACTTGGCAAGCCTCACTGAGATCAGTATCATGCAAACAATTCGTGCCGACGGCATTGGTTTCATCTACATGCAAAGGGTCTGGTACCGTATTTTTTTATTCTAGGGTATTGGATAGACACTCATGTATTGGTGAATTGTCCGATGTGCATTTAAATGTAACACATGCTCCGAATAAAATCACGGTGAGTAGCCACAGCGTCAAAAACATAAATGAAAGAATCTTGAAAAGTTTGAAATTCATATTTGCAAAACGGAACTGATTCTGTTTCATATGACGTAGATCTTACTACATGTATGTTGACTGTAGGTCTAATGAAAGCAAACCCAATGGCCTTGACAGTTTTATTTTTTAACACTGTTGACGAGTCCACATTGAACTATCTTGCCTGTATATGCAGTGTTCAATTCCTTGATCAACAGAGACCGCCCTCTGTGGCGAGTCCAAGAACGGTTTCCTACATCCTCTACCCTCAAATTGACATTGATGAGATGCCAAGCAATTACTTCAACGTTATACACGATATGTTAGACTCAACGTGGCATTCAAAAATCTGATCGTTTCCTTCAGACCTACATTGGATATTAAAAGTGTAAGGGCAGGATAGGTGAGTTGTATACAATGGGAACGGTAGCTTTACACAAGAGGCATCATGTACGTTTCTGAAAGTTCCTAATCGAGGTTCTCTTCCACGTTTTGAGGTAGTCGACATTGTAATGCAACGTATGGATCCTTTAGAATTGGTCCGTCTTTCCCCTATGCATGCTGTGAGAATAAGAGTTCTGTGAGAAAATACGAAATTCCAGAATTTTTGTTGTTGACTGGGATTGTGAATATGTGTCAATGCCAGAACATTTCAATGACCTCAGTGCCGAAAAAAAAGTCAAGTAGCTGGCTGAGAAGTACAAAGATGTAGTTGACACGGAACAACTCATGGCTGAATACAGAACTTTCCGCCCTCTGGTTCAGAACATTGATGTTTTTTTTAGAACAATGATAACTATTTAAAAAAATATATAAGAGGTTGTTGAAGTTCCTAATCAAGAATCCCCTTGAACGTGCATATCGAAATTTAACCGAACTGTACAGAATTATTGCTACATTACCTGTTTCCTCAGTTACTGCAGAGCGATCTTTTTTGTAGAGTGAAAATAACAAAATCACATCTACGTTCTCCAATAAAGGAAGAAAGGTTGTCAGGTTTGACAATTATTAGCATTGAGAAAGATATTGCCTGTAGTGTAGACTGTTCAGATGTAATTGATCACTTTGTTAGGATGCATCGGAGACGTATAGACTTTATTTAGGGTAGAACAGTGTGAATGTGTTGAAATTCCATATTTATTCTTGCCATAACAGTGCAGGAGTTTTTCACCCACTCATGCACATATTAGGCTCAATTTGTGTGCAAAAATACGATTTGTCAAAAGATACGATTTTTAATTTTCTCTAAGATCACTAGAATTAAATTCAAAGTACAAAATGCTGCTGAGTGGAGGTGCAATATGCAAGGAGAAATACACCCACTCGAATAACATATACCCATAAATCATTATTGTAGATTGTATTATAGCCTCTCATTTCCATCGGGCAAGGGCCTTTGCTTCGTCTTTGATCTTTTGTTTATGTTATAGGGGAAGTCCACCCCGATATCAATTTGACTACAATGAAAATTACATCACAATCAGATAAGACATAAGAAAGTTACAGCATTTTAAGTCATGCACGGTTGGGAACGGTTGCTCTATGCAAGATTTATTGGATGAGATCCTTACCTCACTCTCCCATTTTAATCCTTATGGATGATAAAAAATCATTGTTGTATTTCAGGTAATACAAGGGAAAGATTCTTTATTTACAAGTATCATATCTATGAAAATTGACTAGACAGGTAACAACCTGCCCCTTGCTCTAGCCATAGTCTTTGTCACAAACTGCAAGTTACATGTTTATTGTACATGACAACCAACCTATAATAGTAAGCGTGTCAATCTTTTGCAAGCCTATTATAAATATCTTAAGAGAGTATGATGTTGAACCGAATACAATTTATAATGCTAAATGAAGGAATAGGGTTTGGACACTTTTGTAAGTGGATTGTTATGACTGTTAAATTTAAATTTGTTCTGATCAATTTTCTGTATCAGAAACCTATTTACTGCATACATATCATTATTTCATGTCCCTGTAGGGTTCTGTCCTTTTTAATATTTTCCAACAGATGTCTTAGAAAATGTATGATATATTGCTTGTATACTTCTTCAAATTGCTGTGTTAAATCAACTGTCCTGAGATACAACCTGCAGGTCCTTAGCGCCTGAGTATACAGGAAAATACCGTCTTTCCTTCAATTGTATGCATATATTATTGCAGTCATCTATAAATGTGTTTTTTGCGGATAGAAAGAGTAGAGGAAGAAGCACGGTTGGATGGCACATGCAGCTTCTGAAACTAGTCGGTCAAGTTCATTAATAGATTACCCTCTTGAAATCTCGAAAATAAGCCGATTTAATTAATTTTCATTTGTCAAACTCGTATCCCCTCTTGGAAAAATCGAGCTTGAGATTGAATCAAAACAATGAAAATGAAAGTAAGATTCTAATTTATCGTAGACCAACTTGTCTCGTGATAAATCCTTGGTTTTACTCGAAACTCCTCCTCTTTTCAATGAAAAGATCAACAAAAGCACTGTGAGATGATGTTAATAGGCCTGCATGGTTAAGAAAACAACTTGAAATGAAGTGAAAGTATTGATATCATTTCAAACTCCTTTCACTTCCCTGTCTGGCCTACTTCTCTCTTTGTAACTTCATCCAACCTTTTACTTTTCTTCTCTGTATCACCAAGTTCCTTTTTCCCTCAGCACCAAATGTTCTATTTGCAATTCATTTCTCTCTTTTAATTTTTTGGTCATTTAATGAAAATTTCAGCTAACAGCATTATTTGCAGTCAATGTTTCAAAGCTTCAATTACAGCGCCAAGATTTCCAAAACATAAGACAAACTCCATTTTATTCATGAAATATAAAACTTTACTAATCAATATTACTTTCTTAGATATACAGATGGAACTTTTTTAGAAGTGGTTTTTCATGGTTTCCCCAAAACGTGAAGTTGACATTAATGCGTCATTACTAAACTGAAATTTTTTATTCTAACCATTTCCTCTCAGCACCAAATCTTTTATTTGCAATTCATTTCTCGCCTTGAATTTCGGTAATTTTATGAAAACTTTATTCAATAGCAGAACTTTTGAAAGCTTGGACCATGTTTATGCTTGAACTTTGAAACCTTGAAGTGAAAATCGATTACAGTCGCTCCTTGAAGCTATCCCGGAAATGACACTTTAAACTACTACGGGTAAGGGGATATTTTTCTTTGTAGACGTAAATTTGAGAAACTATCTAACCCACTTATATTCTGATGATCAAAATTGCATTATTAAATACAAAGAAGTTAAAATCGAGCTTGCTCGGACGAAATGCTTGCAAAGTTTACGTGATTAGATTAAAAATTGATAAATTATTTGGGTCGGAGACTTGAGATGGCAAAAACTGTAAGTTCCCGTACAACTATGTTCGTCTTTCCCTAGAGATATCAAAATGCTAACACGAAGTATGCCTTTTTAGACACAATTATAGTTATACTTGAGTCGCACCGCCGAACCAACTTCAGACCGGCTCCAAACCGACCGATTATTGACATGCAGTAGACATAATGTAATATTTTTGCACGGTCAAGTGTCGGTCTGGTGTAGATCTTGTCGGTATCTGACGAGGGTATCACAATCAGATTAGTGTAACTACAGTACTAATGCTAATGATACAGACATTTCTTGATTCTCAATCTTTCTTTATAATGAAACAATTCGACAAAGGACCATCAGGTAAAACATACAAATGCCACTAGTTTATAAAAAGAGAAGAAGAAGAAGATTAAAATAGGATATTCATTTGGCAAATTTTTTTCGCTCGGAATTCTGGTTCGGCAACTCCTATTCAAATGTCTTCGTGACATCATATCGAAAAGGCATATATCTCCTCTCATAAAATCTTGGTTTCATTCGTTTCCACCTATCTGTGTATCATACATATAGGACCTTTTAAAGTAGCCCGAGACAAGCTCAAAATTTATACTTCACCTTCTACACATATCATTTACATCAGCCAAATGGAAATGCTTTCCGGGCTTTTACAAGCCGATCGCCTGTCTGTCTGAACTCGAAATTTCAGAAGGCGCATTCCCAACGGTTTTTTAAAATAACAAATGAGTATGCTAAAACCGGTCACTCAAAGGTTTTCTTTTTACTTTTTGTGCAAGTTTTGTAGGGCTTTAATATTACACCATATCATAGAACTGATAACACGTAGGGCCATGCCTCTCAGATTTGTAAAACTGGAAACATTGTAAAACGATGCCTTCAACAAATTTTTTGAACAAGATGTGTTGACGAATTTTACAAAGCGATGACAAATTTTTCTTTTGATCACCAAGATCTATCTTCAATTTTATCTAGTGATGAAACTGACATCGTTCTGATTACAAGATAATATAAAACATGTTAATAGCATGCATTAACGAAATTCATGAATTACTCACAGTTTTTAAATAATTGAATATAATTTTGTTCTACATGTGAATTAAACTATATTTTATTTTATAAATCAAGCAAGACCAATAACATGACACTACATGCTAGACATTGGCATAATTGAGGCTCTTCATGGCTTCGTAGTCAGTGTGACCATGGTTTCCACTCATATCCATGTAGTATGCCTTCGAACCTTCTAACCTGACTGGTCCCTTTCCCATTGTTATTCCATCTGCAGACCCAGAATCCACCTGGCTAGACCCTTCAGGAACAAACTCATTCTCAGCTCTAGGATTTTCGTAGGTGACGCTCTTCATGGTTTCATATTCAGTAGGGCCGTGGTTACCGCTCATATTAATGTAGTGTTCCTTTGATTCTTTCCCCGATGACTTCTTTCTCCCACCTTCGGGTTCCTCACCTGTTAAACCAAAAACTCCTGAGGAAGGTCCTTGAATATCAAGATCGTTTCCTCCACTCGTACTGAGGATGACCGTGGCGTACTCTGGGGTTTGGGTTTGTTCATCGTCCGATGTTCTAGGAATGGTGGATACGTCATGAGACCCTCTGGGTCTACACCACAACCAGACTCCAAACAAGGTTGTAGTTATCAGCCACAGTGTGAGAAAAAGCAATGCTGGCACGAAGAAAACATCACTATTTGACCCTGGAGTAGGAATCAGTGGTACTTTGTCATCTGTGTTCTCGTTGACCAAGGTACTAATCGTTGTATACCCAATTATGGATTTGCTGCCATCCCTATATGTCCTACATTCCACCACCTTGTTTTCAAGGTTATTGAAAGATACCCCACGTATCAGGAGTGATCGTCCTCCATCTCGAGTCCATGATGTATTCTTTATGTCTATTTCACTCCCATCTAAATCATAGACAATCCAAGTTACTTCGGAATTTGATTTAACGTCGCACCTGATTGCAATATCATTCCCTTCGATCGTCTGGTCGATGTTCACTGCTTTGGGATACTGGCAAGATCGATTCAAACTTGTTTCTGCACCAGAAACAGATAATATACACGAAGCATTTGTAATGTTCAGGAAAGTGTCGTAATCAAGATTCGCTGTAATATTAGGAGAAAACAACGGTTTCGTTGAACTTGTTTTCCCAGTTCCTTCTATTCCTAAAACGACATCCAACATCTTCCCTTGTGAGATAGGGGTTTCACATGACAATTTAACTTGCAAGTCTCCATCTTGACTGGATGCCGCCACCTTACACAATGGATCTGTAATATCATCTGGATTAACAAAGGTAACACTGTAGGTCCGTAGTTCAGCTCCTGATTGTTCACAACTGTACTTTTCCACGGATATCCCCGGTCGTAAAAATGAGAATACAGACAAATTTCCATTCCAAGACGCTGTAAAATCAGAATCAGAATTGAGCACGAATAGAGAACCCATACATTGACTGTTCACCGTCCCATCGCATATAAAGATTTCAATTCTGACACCTTGACTTATTGTAACAGACCAAGTAAATCTCGTGGAAGAGTTTGGTTGACACGTTAGACTCGCACGCTCATCGATTGTCACTATATTTATAACTTCGCCTTGCAACATTAGGAGTAAACTATGAATTAGTATTAGAAGCAGTGGAATCGTCGCCATGTCCTTTATAATTTAACAAACATTAACAATGATCACTCTAACTTCTCTATTCACACATAACAGGGTGACTGTGCTCTTGCATATGTTTAGTGCGAAGTTCTGGTCATAGATTCCGATACACAGAATAATCACTTTCCGCGTATACCGTTGATCAGTGCTGATCAAGCTAGGAAAACAATAAATCCAGTTCTCAAGAAGTTTATGAACCGATTACAAACACACATTCGAGCCTACCCTGTTAATAGCTCCTTGGATCTCTATATACCTCAAAATATAAGAAGTGCAGTACAATGAAGGTACATTTGTTCAGTGATCTACATTTGACTGCAAATGACTTTGAAAATGAAGCGAGCTATTTATATGGAGAGCACTCGTGTACATGGCGTGCACAGTCGTATGCGCTCATGTGTAACACACGCCTTATACTTTGATCTTGGGCATACATCCTTTCGTAGATGGCGTATACAATCTGAATTTGGAAGGTTTCATGGAGTCCGAACGTTTCATCCAATATAATACACCCAAGTAATATCTTCAGTTGAGTTCAATTGACAAGTCAAATTTTATCCTGATCATCAATGCATATTTTTTAATCATTCTGCCTTGTCCTTCTGCATACAACCAAGACCAAACCCCAAGCGAATTCCAGACAAAAAATAAGACACGCAGCACGATTATTACCATGATTATGCGAAGGAGTGTTCCACAATGTATAAAACACATGGGAAGTGTTAGATGGGAATAGGCAAATTCTTTAGTATGAGGATAGTTTTTTCCATTCATACTTAGGATGACCGTGGCGTACTCTGGTGTCGTTTGGGTTTGTTCATCGTCCGATGTTCTAGGAATGGTGAATACTTCATGAGACCTTCTGGATCTACACCCCAACCAGACTTTACACAATGCTGGTGGGAATAACCACAGGATGAGAAATAACAACGTTAAAACAAAGTAAGCATTATGGGAACTAGGAGTGAGAGCTTGATCTCCGGATTTCGAGTGATTGTTATATTCAGTAATTGTCGGGATCACATAGAACCCAATGGAACCTTTGTTGATCAGGTTGTCATCTCCACTGGTACGACACACCACCACTTTTTCCGAAATCTCGTTCATATATATCCCGTATCAGGAGCGATTGTCCTCCCTCTTGAATCCATGAACTATTCTCAATATCTTCCTCTGTTCCATCTGAATTGTAGAAACGCCAGTATACGACATACGGTTCATCGTTGCATTCGATAATGATATCATTTCCTTCAACAATGTGTTGCGCTTTTATGATATTTGGGCAGGTGCAAGTTTGCGTTATATCAATATCTGGAAAATATGCCTTGCAGGTGGCGTTAAAAACATTGTTGAAATCGTCAAAGTAGAGAGTTTTAGCTTTGATACTTTGAGACGACCCGGGGGCATCATCAGGAATATTTAGTCCAATTCCTTCCATTGTCAAATTGACATCGAGTTCATCAGAGTTTACTTCACATGATAATGTCATACCACCGACTTCATTTGTATCATTACTGGGTAATGTAACAATGCAGTTGGGTACGATAGTAGATGGGTCAATTGCTTTTACCAAATATTCCTGCGGAATGACATTCCCAACTATACACATAAATTCATGCTCCTCTTCACCGGATGGTGTTAATGAAAGAATGGAATTGTCATTCGTTTGGGTCGCCTAATATAATCAAATTCATGAGAAACAATTACGGCCACACTATCAGCACCAGTTAATTGACATCGATCATTCTGACAGGTGTATATACTGACAGGGTAAAAGTTTTGTCCAATATCATAATACCAAGTAACATCTTCATTTGAGTTTGAATAAAATGTCAAATTTACTTGCTGGCCAATCAACGCATGTTTTTCAGTCATTCTGACTTGTCCTTCTGCATACCACCAAGACTGTATCCAAAGCAAGAGGCCTAAAAACGAACGAAATGAGATATTAGCCATGATTCCCAGATCTAATATACGGGATTTACAGTCAGGAATATAATGAAGATGATGTAACATGAGTGAGATGAAACTGGAGCATCCGTACAGCTATACTGCACCTCTGTGATTGATGATTGAACTAATAATATCCCGAATACGTGAAACAATCAAGACCATCACATACATTTTGATCTCTTTCAGTGATTTAATAGCCAAACAACAAGATCAGAAAAGGGGGTGGGGGCGCATCACCACCGATAATCTTTAAAAAAAAAAATCACCCATCCTGGTGGAAATTTGAGAAAAGGAAAAGAAAAAAGTAGAAATAAGTACTAGAGAAAATAAGTAAAGGCAGGCAAGAGCATTATTATCTTCAGTATGAGATATATTCCAGAATGTATGAAAGACATGGTAAGTATATTGTAGTAGATTAACAAATGTCGAATTGCTCTGTATCCAGATCGCTTCTTCCACCCGTACTGAGGATGACCGTGGCGTACTCTGGTGTCGAAAAATTAACTGAAACTATAGACAGAAATCAAACATGGCCAACTCTTAAATCTCTCCTACCCAACAAGAGCTCTAAATCACCTATTCCTGTGTCACATGATATTTTTGAAACTGCAAATTATTTTAATAATCATTTTGCGAATGTTGCCAATGTCTTACATGCATGTAATGGTGTTAATGTCTCGCATGTATGTAACGAGGCAGGTCTGGATAATGATATGCAAACCCCACTATTTCAGCATCTTTAGTTTCTAAAGCAGATGTGTTAAAAGAAATATACAGCCTAAAGAATAAGAAATCGGTTGGTTTGGATGGGATCAGTTCTTACATATTGAAAACTTGTGCAACAGAAATCTTTAGAATTATAGCATACCTTATTAATAAGTCAATAACTGATGGGGTAGTTCCTCGCCAGTGGAAGATTGCAAAAATTATACCATTGCACAAAAGAGGTGACAAATGTCAGCCAGATAATTACAGGCCAATATCATTACTGCCCTGTGTTTCGAAACTTTCGGAGAGGGTTGTTCAAAAACAATTACTTAATTACTTGAATGACAATGATGTATTAGTGAAGGAGCAATCGGGCTTTAGATCGAAACATTCCACAACTACTGCACTTATTAAAGTAACTGATGAATGGCTTGAAGCAATTGATCAAGGGAAATGTACTGGGTGTGTCTTTGTCGATTTACATAAGGCATTCGATACTGTCAATCACCAAATTCTAATTAAAAAACTTTCTGATATTGGAGTACAAGGTACCTCATTAAGATGGTTTCAGGATTATCTAATGAAAAGACGTATTAGAACTTCCATAGGACAAACATTGTCAGAGGAATTATCCCTTGATTACGGCGTACCTCAGGGCTCAATACTGGGGCCACTGCTATTTTTAATTTTTATAAACGATCTGCCTAGGTCTTTCACGAAATGCAGTTTGCACTTTTATGCCGACGACACGGTTATGTATTATTCCCACAAAGATGTAGATGTGATTCAATCAGTTTTAAACGAAGAGCTAGGACATCTACAATCTTGGATGAATGCAAATAGACTCTCTGTGAACTTCAGTAAAACAGTATGCATGCTTTTAGGGACAAAGTTTATGCTTTCTAAGCATGATATTCTCAATTTAGAGATAAATGCCCCTAAGCTAATTCAAGTAAAATGTTTCAAATATCTTGGAGTAAATGTAGATTGTGAACTTAAGTGGAATATTCATATAGAGCAATTGAACAAAAAAAATGGGAAAATGATTGGTTTCTTGAGGAGATTGAGGTATTTTATTAATGAGTCAAATCTGAAACTAATTTATACATCTGTAATTATGCCTCACTTTGACTATGCAGATACTGTTTGGCAAACTGCAAATAATAATCATTTTGATCAACTTCAGAAACTTCAGAATCGAGCAGGAAGAATTATTCTTCAGGTTAAACCTGGTGAACATATATCTATTCAGCAGATTCACGATACCTTGGATTGGGAAACCCTAAAATCTCGACGTCGGAGACATATGTGTTCGTTACTGTTTAAAACATTTCATGAGCTAGCACCTAAATATATGACTGATAAATTTGTATTTAACAAAAAGTGTTACGGGCTAACATATAATGACAATTTAATGCTTCCGAAACCAAGAACCAAACAGTGTAAACGTACATTCTTATATCGGGGATCCGTGTTATACAATGAACTACCTATTAAGCTTCGTCAGTTAGGCACACTAAATTTTTTTAATAAACATGTTAAAAAATACTTCAATTATTTTGATATTTAAATTTCGCAATCCCATTGGCTTTTGCCATAAACATAACCAATTTAATAACAGACTAAATTAGATAATGTGTAGAATATTTTAAAACTAATTAAGTTAATTGTTAGCAGGGTGGGTGATAATGGTGGGGTCGTATTTTGTTACATTAGGGATGGTAGGGGATATTTGAATAGATTTTAATGCTTTTTGTTAGTGTTTTTTGTTTAATTTAATTTGATTTAGTTAAGTTAAGTACAAGTACAATGTTGTTGTTTTTTTTAAATATTTTTAATTACGACTTATATCATTGCTTATTATAGTATCATTATATATATATTGGACTCCATGGAAGAACAGAGCCATTAGGTTAATGGCTCTGAAATGGACTATCCAACCGTTTTATCATTCTATCATTGTTATATAAGTCTTTGATTTTGTTATATTGTATTATTGTTTTTTTATGATGATTTTCGGAAATAAAACAAACAATGTAATTTCCTTTAACAACGTATTGTGCTTTTTATGATATTTGGGTATGTGCAAGATCGCTTTATATCAATATACGCAAAATATGCGCTGCAGGAAGCGTGACAGTTGTTGAAATCGTCAAAGCAGATAAAGCTGTGATATAGGTAATAACCACCGGAAATCATCAGGAAAATTTAGTCCAATTCAATCCAATGTCAAATTGACATCGAGCTCACCTGAGTTTACTTCACATGGTAATGTCATTTCTGAATGATGATTGAGCCAATAATAGTTTCACTCCATTTAGTCACTGCTGAGCTCGAAGAAGAAGAATGATGAGATTATGTGCACCAAGAGAGGGCGGGCGTATTATTTCGTGATAAACTGTCAGCAACACGGGAAGGCGAGAGAAGGTGTTTCCCTAAAGTTTGACAATTCATGTAGATTAAACGAACCGTCATTTTGTGTTAGACAGGCCCAGTCCTAATAGTCATTCGCAAAACTGTACTGTAGAACACAACATTTGTATTATTTTCTATCAGCTGGTACAATGTTTTTTAATCCAAGAGGCTCTTTTGTGTTATAAAAACAAACAAACATGTGTTCGGCTTTCACAATTATAATATTTTTGTTAATCGATTTGAAAGAACGGGTATTATATTGTATGAGCCAGTCAAATATCTATATAAAAAAAAAGAACTTATTTTATGGTGTAAACAAAATATAAACATAAAACAAATAATCCATAGTATGGCACGTGCGTATTTTAACTTAGTCCGATTTACTTTGTATTTGTCACCTTAATTTAGTACAGGGCCTCTCAGGAAATCAGTTTTAAAAGTAGGAGAGTTACCCTGTTAAATTAGAACTCAAATAAATAAATAAATAAAGTAACGCTTTCCCTATTTTCGATCCGCACTATGATGACGTAAAAATCGGCATGCATCTTTGACAATGGACACTTTGGAGACCAGCATAGTCCGCGAGCCTAGCCTTCATTAGTCAAACAATCAAGACCATCACATTTTATTTTGATGTCTTTAAGTTACCTATTATCCAATCTACAAGAGCAAAGATCGGGGGGGGGGGGGCACGTCCCCACAGAAAACGTTCAGGAGAATTGCACACCCCCGTGGAAAATGAAGAAAAAAATACAGAAGTACAACAGCAAATAAATTAAGTAATGCAACTAGGTTTAATAACACCATTATAGGCTGAAATAATCCAGAATGCATAAAGACATGGTTGATAGTAAATGAGTAATGGTAGATTCCTCTGTATTAAGATCGTTTCGTCCACTCGTACTGAGGATGACCGTGGCGTACTCTGGTGTCGTTTGGGTTTGTTCGTCTGATGTTCTAGGAATGGTGGATACTTCATGTGACCTTATGAGTCTATACCCCAACCAGACTCCACACACTGCAGTGGTGGTTAGCCACAGGGTGAGAAATGACAACGTTAAAACCAAGTAAGGATTATAATCACTAGAGGTGGGTACTGGATCGTAAGAAATTGAGTTAGTATTGTCCCCAGTAAGTTTCGAGATTACGGTGAAACCAATGGTACCTTTGTTGGTCTGGTTGTCATCTCCACTGGTTCGACACACCACCACTTTCCAAACATCTCGTTCAGATATATTCCGTATCAGCAGTAATCGCCCACCTTTCCTTGACCATGAACGATTCTCAATATCTTCCTCTGTTCCATCTGAATTGTAGAAACGCCAGTATACGACATACGGTTCATAGTCGCATTCGACAATGATGTCATTTCCTTCAACAATGTATTGCGCTTTTATGATATTTGGGTAAATGCAAGACCAGTTTTCATGAAAATCTGGAAAATATGCATTGCAGGAAGCGTTATGAACGTTGTTGAAATCGTCAAAGTAGAGAGTTTTAGCTTTGATACTTTGAGACGACCCGGGGGCATCATCTAGAATATTTCGTCCTATTCCTTCAAATATCAAATTGACATCGAGTTCACCCGCGTTTACTTCACACGATAAAGTAATACTGCCAACTTCATTTGTATTATTGCTGGATAATGTAACAATGCAGTTGACGACGATATCAAGTGGGTCAATCGATTTTACCGAATATTCCTTCAAAATATCATTCCCCAACTTACACTTAAATTTATGCTCCTCTTCACTGAAAAGTGTCAATGAAAGAATGGAAGTTCCATTTCTTCGAGTTGCTTCAATATGATCAGATTCGCTTGACAAAATGTCCGCAATATCAATAAAACTAGTAAGTTCACATTGATCATTCCGACAGACGAAGATGTAAAAAAAAATTGTTGTTTCCAATATCATACAACCAAGTAACCTCTTCAGTCGACTTAACATAACATGTCAGATTTACTTGCTGGCCAATCAACGCATGTTTTTCATTTATTCCGCCTTGTTCTTCTGCATACAACCAAAACTGGATCCCAAACAATAGGCCTAAAAACGAACGAAATGAGAAATTAGCCATGACTCTCAGATCTGATAAACACGATTCAAAGTCAAAGATAATAATGAAGGCAATGTAACATGAGTCGGATGAAACTCTAGCATCCGTACAGCTGTACTGCACCTCTGTGAATGAGGATCGAACTAATAATAGCACCACGTCATATAGTCACTGTTGAGGCTCGAAGAAGAAGAATGGTCAGATTATGTGCACCAAGAGAGGGCGATCGTTAGCTTTCTTGATTTGACTCAATTTCTATGAGGCTGTTCACACCGGCAGAGATAGCGCGGTCTAGCGCGCGCTCTATCGCGCGCTAGGCCGCGCTATCTCTCGTGGACCACCCCCAAGAGGTGCTCCAGTACTGGCACGCCGTTTTGGCTCGCCGTGGCTCGCTGTTGGGCGGACCGAAACGACGTTGTACCTTCCACACCGCAGAAATAGCGCGCGCTAGACCGCGCTATCTCTGCCGGTGTGAACAGCCTCTAAGTTTGTTTGTAATCGGTAATCACAACGGGAAGGCAGGAGAAGGTGTTTTCCAAAAGTGTGAAAGGTAGATCAAACCATGTAGGTCCATTTCAAACAAACTGTCAATGACGCTTTCTCTTCCGTCAAGCAACACTATGATCTGATGATGACTCAAAGATTGACTTCTATCTGGAGTAATGGAGAGTTTAGAGACCAGCATAATTATAGTCTAGGACCCTATCCCGCTTTAGTCAAACAATCAAGACCACGAGATAAATGTTGAACCCTTAAAGCTACTTATTAGCCAATCTACAAGAGCGGGGACTGGGGGGGGGGGGTGGGTGTGGGGGTGGGGACACACGACCCCACACAAAATATATTGGAATTGCCCACCCCCGGAAAATGTACAACAAATATAAGTACATTCATTCAACGTGAATGGACTGTTCCAGAATGTATAAAAGACATGGTAAGAAGTAAATGAGAAATGGCACATTCCTCTGTACTAAGATCTGTTCCTCCACCCGTACTGAGGATGACCGTGGCGTACTCTGGTGTCGTTTGGGTTTGTTCATCGTCCGACGTTCCATGAATGGTGGATACTTCATGTGACCTTCTGAGTCTGTACACGTTCGAGACTAGACACACTAGTACTGGAATGGTGATTAGCCACAGAACAAGAAATATCACTGTCATTATATTATAACATGGGCAAGAGTACCAAGGGTACCAAGGTACATAGCTTACAGTGCTCGAGAGGCCTTCATAAAGATAATAATCCGAAATAGCTTCTTCGGTCGAGATTTCATAAAGTGTCACTTCCTGGCTAATCAACGCATGTTTTTCAGTCATTTCGCCTTGTCCTTCTACATACAAACAAGACTGGATCCCAATCAATAGGCCTAAAACGAACAATGAGATATTAGCCATGATTCTCAGATCTGATAAACACGATTCACAGCCAGGGATAATAATCAAGATGATGTGAAATGATTCAGATGAAACTCAAGCATCCGTACAGCTGTACTGCACCTCTGTGAATGATGATTGAACCGATGTAGCACCATTTCATATAGGCACTGTTGAAGCTCGAAGAAAAAGGATGAGATTATGTGCACCTTGAGAGGGCGTGCTCATTCTGTCATGATTTGTCTGCATTCATAAGATCCGTTTTAATAGGTAATTACAACGGAAAGGTCGGAGAAGGTGTTTCCCAAAAGTTTGACGAATAAATCAATAAAACCATGAGTAACGCTTTCTGTACCGCCGCCGCGCACAAGGATAATGTAAAATCGACATTCATCTTTAATCATGGAGAGTTTGGAGACCAACATAGTGTAGGAGCCTATCCCGCTTAAGTCAAACAATCAAGTCCACAAGATAAATGATGATCCTTAGAGTTACTTATTGCCCACGCTTCTAGACCGGAGGTCGAGGGGGGGGGGGGGGGGGGTGTTATACATTTCCAGGGGAATCGTACACCCCCGGGGAAATTTGAGAACATGAAAAAAAGTACAAAAAAAAATCAGTAAAGACATGCAATACGATTATTACTATGATTATGCGTAGAGTGTTCCAGAATGTATAAAACACATGATAAGAACTAGTAGAGAGACGGTAAAATTCCTCTATATCAAGATCGCTTCTTCCACTCGTACTGAAGATGACCGTGACGTACTCTGGTATCGTTTGGGTTTGTTCATCGTCCGATGTTCTAGGAATGGTGGATACTTCATGTGACCTTCTGGATCTACACCCTAGCAAGACTCCACACACTAATAGCAATACTCTAATGATGATAAGCCACAAAACAAGAAATATTAATGTTATTCCAATATTATATTGGCAGGTGAAGGTAGGAGCAGTGAGTTCCATCTTCCTGGTAGAAGGGAAGTTCATACTGTTCCAGAGGTAATCATATGAATAATAATCCGAAATAGCCTCTGTTGTCAAGATTTCATAAAGTGTCATTTCCTGGCCGACCAACGCATGATTTTCAGTCAATTGGTCTTGTCAATCTGCATACCAACACAACTGGATCCAAATCAATAGGCCTAAAAACAAACGAAATGAGATATTAATTATGATTCTCAGATCTGATATATGCGATTCACAGTCAGATAATTATCGAAGATGATGTAATATAAGTCAGATGAAACTACAGTATCTCTACAGCTATATACACAGTGGCGGATCCAGGGGGGGGGGTCGAAACGGCCGCGGCCTTCCCTATTGGCGGCGCAAAAAAAAAAGGAAAAAAGAGGAAAAAAAGAACAAAGAGGGGAAAAAAGAAAGGAGAAGAGAAGAAAAAGAGGAGAAGAGAAGACAAAAAGGAGAAGAGAAAAGAAAAGAAAGAAGAGAAAAGAAACAGAGAGAGAGAGAGAGAGAGAGAGAAAAAAAAGTAGAAAATAACACGAAGAACGCCCCCCTCCCTCCCACTCCGTGGACAGAGGGACCGAATTTGTGTTCCCAAAATCTCCCAACAAAGTCCGGCCCGTAAAACACAAAAATGGGGGAAAAGAAAAGTCGGGTGAGAAAGGGGGAAAGAAAAGGAAATGGCGCTAAGTGACAGTAACGACGAATAAGGGAAAACTGTAATCGGGAGATTTGGGGTCATTCCAGAAGGTTTGACAAACGTTCGTGAATAGAGGGGGCCGGGCCGGGCCGGCCGCATAAAATCTCGAGCCCCGGATTCAAAGTTTAAAAACAGCCCCTGCGCTACAAAGGTCATCACTCTTTAGTGAGCAATTTGAAAAGGGCACCATATTTTGGATGTCTTTTAAATAGAAGCTATATACTTATATAATTTGAAATTAACGGTAGGGCCGCTTTACAGCTCTTATTTTGCCCTTCATTTAAATTCAGCTCATACTGACTCGCTTGTTTTTGTATTTGAACTCATGTTCGTAGTAATCATGGACAGGGGCGGCAATCCTGGCCCGATAGGGGGACACGTCCCCCAGGAAATTTAGAAATATAGCTCGAAAAAAATATAGCGGAAAGAACGTACATATTGGGCTTAGGGATTTTCTAGAATGCATAATTTCAGCATTCAACATTGCAAAATCTCGCTTGGCCGCTACTCCCCGGCCCTCGCCCGATAACACAAAACTATGATCTGACGCTCCCGGGCGTGATTTATCCATGGTTGGTGTAATAGATGTTTCTTTTTTTCCCGTTCATTTCTACTGACCTAATTGTGTGCTATTACAATCATGATTGTTTCATTTTCACTTTAAAGCAGGCGCGTAGCCAAGGGTTGTAGGGCAGTAAGAGGACATAGGACGAAAAAGGAGCAGACAAGGAAACATTTTTGAAAATTCTGACAAGTCGAGAACGGTACAACGAATCGTCTTCTTTCTCTAATAATTTCATTGAACTATGAAAGGTCAAAGTTTCCGCGCTTCGCGTGGGAGGGGGGGGGAAACTGAATTCAGACAAGGAATAAGAGTCAAGAATGGTACCCAAAAAAATCGTCTTCTTTCTCTAATAATTAATGAAAGGTCAAAGTTTCCGCGCTTCGCGCGGGAGGGGGGGGGGGGGGGGGGGTGGGGACTGAATTCAGACAAGGAATAAGAGTCAAACGGAACAACGAATCGTCTTTTTTCTCTAATAATTAAATGAAATGTCAAAGCTTCCGCGCTTCGCTTGGGAGGTGGGCCGCAACTGAATTCAGAAAAGGATTAAGAGTCGAGAATAGTACAACGAATCTTTTTCTTTTTCTAATAATTTAATGAAACATCAAAGGTTCCGCGCTTCGCGCGGGCGATAGAACACTGCGTTTAAACAAGGATTAAGAGTACAACGGTACAACGGAACGTCTTCTTTCTCTAATAATTTCATTAAACTATCAAAGGTCAAAGTTTCCGCGCTTCGCGCGGGAGGGGGGGGGGGGAACTGAATTCAGACAAGGAATAAGAGTCGAGAATGGTACCAGAAAAAAATCGTCTTCTTTCTCTAATAATTAATGAAAGGTCAAAGCTTCTGCGCTTCGCGCGGGAGGGGGGGGGGGGACTGAATTCAGACAAGGAATAAGAGTCGAGAATGGTACCAAAAAAATCGTCTTCTTCCTCTAATAATTAATGAAAGATCAAAGCTTCCGCGCTTCGCGCGGGAGAGGGGGGGGGGGGGGGACTGAATTCAAACAAAGAGTAAGAGTTGAGAATGGTTCCAAAAAATCGTCTTCTTTCTCTAATAATTAATGAAAGGTCAAAGCTTCCGCGCTTTGCGCGGGAGGGGGGGGGGGGACTAAATTCAGACAAGGAATAAGAGTCGAGAATGGTACAACGATCCTCTTCTTTCTTTAATAATTTCATGAAACATCAAAGCTTCTGCGCTTCGCGCGTAATGGGGGGGGGGGGGGGGGAGGGGGGGGGGGGGACAGCGAGCTGCCCGAATATGAATTTTCGATATATTTTCTCGTTTTTTGTTGGTAATAAATAACGCTTTCTAAAAATACATATGCTCAAAATTTTGCTCAATCGCTTCGCTCACGAGCCGAATTGTGAAACCAGAAAATTACTTTTCGGGCAAGAGGCTATAGCCCCCCCCCCCCCCAATTGTACCGGTATGTTGCTTCTAATATGACCTTGTCAGTATTGTTATGTTGAGTTGTAAGAACGGTATGCGCAATTTTCAAATTTCCGGCCCCCCCCCCCCCCTTTTGGAAAATCCTGGATCCGCGCCTGATATACATGTATACTGCACCTCTGTAAATGATGAATAAAGCAACGCAGCACCACTTCATATAGTCACTGATGAGGCACGAAGAAGAATGATGAGATTATGTGCATCAAGAGAGGGCGGGGACACTCTTTTTTTTATCTGACTAGAAAGTCAGAAATACAAAGGGAATGCTGGAGAAGGGAATTCCCAATAATTTGACAACTTTCTCTGCCTTCCTGCCACACTATTATATGGTGATGAAGTAAAATTTGACTTATAATCTTGAATAATGAAGAGTTGGAGACCAGCAGAGTCCGTGGGCCTATCCCTTATTAATCGAAAGATTTAAAACCATTACATAAATTGTTGATCCCGGTAAGATACTTTTTAACACATCTACAAGAATGAAGACCGGGGGGGGGGGGGGAACTTCCAGTCCCCTGGAAAACTTGAGGAAAATGAATAGAAGTGCAACAAAAAACAATATGAATATATGCTGGAATATACAGTAGGCTTGCGGGTGCACCATGTAAGAGAGAGGGAGGATTGAGGAGTGTTGAAATGTTCTAGAATTTATGAAAGAAATGGTAAGTGTTAGATGGGAGATTCCGCTGTATTAAGATCGTTTCTTCCATTCAAAACTATCACATAAATTGTTGATCCTGGAAAGATACCTTTTAGCAAATCTACATGAATGGAGATGGGGGGGGGGGGGGGGCACATCCCCTGAGGATGACCGTGGCGTACTCTGGTGTCGTTTGGGTTTGTTCATCGTCCGATGTTCTAGGAATGGTGGATACTTCATGAGACCTTCTGAGTCTATACCCGTACATCACTCCACACACTGCAATGGTGATTAGCCACAGGGTGAGAAATAACAACGTTAAAACCAAGTAAGGATTATGATCACTAGAAGTGGGTGCTGGATCTTCAGAATATGAGCTATTACTGTGTTCAGAACCCAATGGTACCTTTGTTGGTCTAGTTGTCATGTCCTGTGGTTCGTCGACACACCACCACTTTTCCGACATCTTTTTCGGATATTTCCCGTATCAGCAGTGATCGTCCTCCGTCTCGAATCCATGAACGATTCTCAATATTTTCCTTTCTCCCATTTAAATCCATGAGGTACCAATCGACATGGTATTCGACTTCACATTTGATAACGATTTCATTTCCTTCACTGGTATATCGGTTTTTTGAAACGTTTGGGTAGGTACAAGATCGTGTTTCATCAATATCTTGAAAGTATATCTCGTACTATTCTATTCGTCACTATTCTCTCTTGTGCTATTGCACCAGGTAAGATGAACAAAACAGCGAGTATGAATAATTTACAGGCCATGGTTTGGAAAGTCGATCATCGCATATCAAGAGTGATTACTAATCGACACACGTCGTGCGGAATATACGCTCTATCTGGAATATCCTGTTCAAAGTGTTTCGAATAGCTCGTCCATATCCTTCCTAATAACGTGGGATAGTGTACTGTACGTAGCATTCAGATGAAACTGCATGCATGTCTCTGGTGATTAGCGCACTATAGCACCACTCATGATTGCACCAAGAGAGGGCGTCCACCGAGTAAGCATTGTGGATGGCGTAATAATGTCGACTTGCATCGTGAGTAATGGAGCGGAGTTTGCGAGCCTATATCCAACAGAGGCGCCGCTCCCGAGGGGTCAGGGGGTCACAGTGCCCCCTACCTTTTCAAGTACCCCCAAAGTGCCCTTTTTTACATAGGAAAAGTGCCCCTATTAATTAAAAAAATGCCCATTACCCTTTCCCCTTTTCATTTTTGATGAGCGACCCCTCACCTCTGATAATTGCCCTATTCAATTATGAGAGGTGCCCCTTTTGCTTTGACAAGTTCCCCTTCCCCTTTTAATAATTACTCCTTTTTAACTCGGATAAGCGCACCTTATATTTCACACGTGCTCCTTCCCCTCCTAATAAGTGCTTTTTTCATTTCTAATAACTGCTCCTTTTATTTTGACACGTCCCCCTTTTCCTTCCTAATAAATGCTCTTTTTCCTTTTGATAAGTGCCCATTCCCCTTCATATAATTACCCATTCACATCTTTGATAAGTGCCCCGTTTATTTTAACTTTTCAATCTCAATCTCAATCTCAATAAGAGTCACTTCCCCCTTCTCATAAAAAGCCCCCCTTTCACCTCCGAAAAACGCCCCTATTAAAATCTGATCGGTGCCCCTTTTCTTTTAACAAATGCATAGTTTCCTCTGTGCCTCTGTTCATATATGGTCGTATGCCATATTTGCCCCTTTTTACCACTGATAATTACCCTTATAACAATGATACGTGCCCGTTTTCCTTTCTGATAAGGAACCTATCCCAGCCTTTTTCACGAATGCCCCTTTTCACTTCTTATAAATGCCCTTATCAAAATCTGATGGGTGCCTCTTTTCCGTCGACAAGTGCCCAAGTCCCATTCTCATAAGTGCCCCATAGTCTTCCGTTATGAAAATGTACTTATAACCCCATCAGGATTGGGCTTGTTCTCTTTATCAGATGTAATTTTGCGCACTGCGACCTCACATATCTTTAAGAAATTTGCTCGCTCGCATTGAATCTTCAGACCATCACACCCAACTGCAAAGTATGATACGTAAGCAATATATTATATGATGTATAAAGAGAGACAAATATTGAAATCATCCCTGATATTTACCAATGTCTAAAAACATTTCGCTTTGAGGTTTTCCTTTGTAGGTACCCTTTTTTCCAGAAAGTGCCCATTTTGTTGGTGCCCCCCAACTTTGGAAGTCGCCCCGCTGCCTCTGAATCCAATCCATAAACCCATAAATCCCTATAACTTACATGGTGGATTTACACGAAGGGAGATGGGGGGGGGGGGGGGGGCATGGGACAAGTTCCAACAACCACAACAACAAAATTACATAGGAATCGCCCGCTCCCTGGAAATTTGAGAAAAATGAGTACAGCCAATAATTAGTGACGTCATCTAAAACTGTTATGATGCTCTAGATTATTCTAGATAATCTAGTTTCCCACACACACACACACACACACACGCACAAACAGAAACAAAATCTTCTGGAAGTATACCCAGAATTACTTATGCAAAGCTTGGAAGCAAAGCGGCTGAGTGGTAGATTAAACAAAAAATCTTTTTATTAACTTGATAAAAATAGGCCACGCTTTTCATCTCCTTATAATCAATTTCACGCGATGCAATTTTCATGTCAATGTAGAACGCCCCTGGCCTTCCCACCGATAAGCATTTTACTCTGTCTTCTTTGTCCTTGAAGCTGTCAGTAAAAGCCTGGGTACTGGGCCCAACAGAATCCACTTAGCAAGCCCCACCAAGATCAGTATCATGCAAACCATTTATTTATTTATTTATTATAGTTTTATTTTAACAGGGTGGTCTGCATACACATAAAAACATGTACAATAATAACATGAATCCAAAACGTACATACAAAGGTAAAATCAGGCGCGTAAGCAGGATTTTTTCAAGAGGGGGGGGGGGGGGGGGGGTTAACATTTTGAAGGGGGGGGAAGAGGACACTTTTTTATTTTTTTGGTCTCGAAATTTGAAAATTTGACATTTTGCTCCGATGGGGGGGGGGGGGGGGGGAGGGGGGGGGGGAGGGGGGGGGGGGTAAGGTCGCCTTTTTTAGGTCAGCCATGGGAATAATTTTTATTTTTTTAATTTATTTTTTATATTAAAAAAAAAATACCAAAGGGGGGGGGGGGTTTAATCCCCCAAACACCCCCTGCGTACGCGCCTGGGTAAAATATACATGGTATATACAATAATTAAACATACGTAACGAAAAACAGGCATTAACAATTATAAGGAAAATACAACTATCAAATTGAGAAAACTAGATGAATGAAATATAATAAATAAAATAAATAAAGGTCAAATTAATGTGAAAATATGTTTACAAGGGAAACTGAAAAGTTTTGACATTCCTTTTAAAACTTTGCAGCGACTTACAATTTTTAACATGCTAGGGTAATGTATTGTATAATTTAGCTCCTGAAACTGCTAGGGTTTTTGTTTTAAAATTTGTTTTTACATTTTGGAATGAATAATGGACTGTTTAAAGCATAACGAGTAGAATATAATACCGGTCTTTTACTTATACATGGATTTAGATATGGTGGTGATAGGTCGTTTATGATTTTAAAAATCAAGATGCATTTCTGATATCTAATTCTTTCCTCTAATGACCGCCATTTCAATTTACTCATTAAAACATTTTGGGGTGTAAAATATTCGGCACGAAGAACTAATCGTGCATATCTATTTTGTAATTTTTGCAACTTTGTTAGATTTTGTTTCGAAGTATTTCCCCATACTGAATTACAATAGTTTAAATGCGGTAGGATAAGAGAATAGTATAATGTAATCAGAGTCTTACGGGAAATATAATTAGTATACGTCTAATGCAGGCAATCGTACCCGATACTTTCTTAACAACTTCTTTTACATGTAACGACCATGTTAAACTTTTGTCTAGTGTTACACCTAGATATTTCATACTTTCGACTGAGTCGAGTACATTGTCACTGTAACGAATACAAATATTATTATTTTGAATTTTTCTTTTGGAACCAAAAAGTATTGTTTTGGTTTTATTTGCATTTAAAAACAGTCCATTGTATTTAAGCCATTTCAAGATACGGGAAAAGTCTTTTTGGAGATTGTATTCACAAACTTTAAAATCCTTTCCATGATGAAATACTGCCGTATCATCTGCATATAAGGAAATCTTTGTCTTAGAATGGAGTTGCAGGTTACAAATATCATTCACATAGAGGCAAAAAATTAATGGCCCCAGTATTGATCCTTGTGGAATTCCTGATTTCACAGTTAGAAAATTACTCTTCGTCCCTTGCAAGAATACACATTGTTGCCTATTAGATAGATAGGATTCGAACCACCCAAGTTCAACTCCCCCAATACCATACAATAACATTTTCTTAATAATCAATGGATGTGGTATAACGTCGAACGCCTTTTTCAGGTCAAGAAAAATGGCTCCAGTGACCAGACCTTTGTCCATATTGTCAAGTATACCTTCGACTATTTCAGTCAAGCATGTTAGAGTTGAATGTCCTGGTCTAAAACCAGATTGCCGTTCACTTAACAAAGAATGTTTGTTTAAGTAAGAGTATATCTGATTGTGCACTGCTTTTTCAAATATCTTTGACATTGTGGGGAGAATGGAAATAGGTCGGTAGTTAGTTAATTCTATTTGTTTCCACCTTTATGAATAGGGGTTATTTTAGCAACTTTGAATTCAGGAGGAACATACCCTTTTGACAATGAACAATTGAACAATACTGTTAAGACTCTAACAATATGTGGGGCAGCTAGTTTAAGTAGTTTTGGAGGAAGATCATCGATACCAACTGCTTTTGAAACATCAAGCTTCAGTAGTTCTTTTAATACAAAACATTCCTCGATCTCTGTAAATTTGAATTCATGTGCTGTTTGCGGTAATGTTTGCAATGCATTTATATTGAGATGAGAATCATTCGCTCCTGTTAGTTGGCTTTGAATATTATTGAAACTTTCATTAAACAATTCTGCTACTTTTTCTTTGTCTACTACAATTTGGTCATTTACAAGAATTTTATAATCAGAATTGGCATCTTTCTTTGGGAGTAAGTTTTTGAGTACTTTCCAGGATTTGTTCATATCATTACCATTTTCAATGCAAAGATTCTTATAATATTGTTTCTTTAACTTCTTGTTTAGTACATTTGCCCTATTTCTGAATTCTTTAAACTTTTCCCAGTAGTCTGTAGTTCTGTTTCTATCTAATTTGCATTTAAAATAATTCCTATCTCTTGCGATACATAAATATTCGTTGGTAATCCAAGGTGACCCCCTAGAACGTTTTCTTACTGTAACATACGGTGCATGAAGATCACAAATGTCTTTGAATTTACATTTGAAAATATTCCACATATTCTCAACACTGTGATTGTTTAAGTACAAATTATCCCAGTTTATATCTTTAACATCATTTTTGAAAGAATTTTCATTAAAGTTTCTAAATGAACGGTAGGTACTCACAGAACATATAGTGGGCGGTGGTTTTTCTTTCAATACAAGGTATATCAATAAATGATCACTTAGACCGATAGACCGTGTGCCACTCTCCAGTGTTTTCAAATTATTTGACACAAGAATTAGATCAATAAGGGTTGTACTATTAACGGTTATACGTGTCGGGGTCCTTATCAGCTGAGACAAGTGCATATTGTCACTCAGATCGTTTATCTGCTTTGGAAGATTATTCTGAGTTAACATATTACAATTTAAATCACCTAATATTATAATATCATTTGATAACATACATATATTTTCTAAATTAATTTCTAGGTTATTGAACAAAAACACTTCTACTGTTAGGTGGACGATATACAACTCCAAGATACTTTGGTTTGTGATTGTGTAGTCTTATCTCTAGCCACATAATTTCTAACTCACGGTCTTCAAGATCAGGTCGTCTAATATATGATATATTCTTTTGTATAAAACATCCAACTCCTCCTCCCTTTTCGTCTCTATCTAGTCTTTCAAAATGATACCCATCAATTTGTAACAATGAATTACAAATGTTTTCACTTAGCCATGTTTCTGACAAGGTCAGAATTTCGAACGGATTTTCTCTCAAATATAATTGCAGATCATCCACCTTATTTCTAAGACTATGAATATTTAAATGTGCAATTTTCAATCCTTTACCCTTTCGTGCCGACGGCATTGGTTTAATCTACCTGCAAAGGGTCTCGTCCCGTATTTTATGATTCTAGGGTATGGTTAGATACTCATGTAGAGGTGTCGTGGACGAGTGGATACGTCGCCGGACAGTCGATCACAAGGTCCGCGGTTCGTATCCCGCCGCGTTTGTTGGCAAGACATTAATCTACATTTGCCACACTCCACCCAGGTGAAGTAAATGGGGACCAGTAGGAAGGAATTCCTTGAATGCTGTGAGCACCGAATTCGGTAGCCTAGCAGAACCGGGGTTATGTTCGAGCGCTTTGAGCACCTTGCAAGGTGGATATTTGCGCTATATAAATATCTAATATTATTATTAGTATTATTATTATGTATTGGTGAATTGTCCGATGTGCATTTAGATGTAACACATGCTCCGAATAAAATCACGTTGACAGCGTCACAAATATAAATGAAAGAATCTTGAAAAGTTTGAAGTTCATATTTGCAAAAAGAACTGATTCTGTTTTAGATGACTTATGTCTGACTATGTTCACTGTAGGCCTAATGACAGCAAACCCAATGGCCTTGAAAGTTTTATTTTCAATGCCGGTGACGAGTCCATATTGTATATCTTGCCTGTATCTGCAGTGTTCAATTCCTTGATCAACAGAGACCGCCCTCTGTGGCGAGTCTAAGAACGGTTTCGTACATCCTCTTCGCTTCCATATACATTGGTGACACGCCAAGCAATTACTTCAACGTTAGACTCATCGTCGCATTTGAAACTGAGATCGTTTCCTTCAGACTTGCATCGGATATTAAAAGTGTAAGGGCAGGATAGGTGCGTTTTATACAATGGGAACAGTAGCTTTACACAAGAGGCATACTGAACGTTTCTGAAAGTTCATAATCGAGGTTCTCTTCCACGTTTTGAGGTAGTCGACATTGTAAGGCAACATATGGATCCTTTAGAATTGATCCACCTTGCCCCTCTGCATGCTGGGAGAATAAGAGTACTGTGAGAAAATGCGAAATTCCAGACATTTTTGTTGATGACTGGGATTGTGAAAAGTCTCCTCTTCGTTGACGTATAGGCTACCTCACCAGATGCAAACTACAGCTGCAATGCTTATTGATACACTTTAGGAAAATGGTATCAATGTGATTTTAAAGTTGATACTCTAAGACAATCCCAAATACTGAGATAATTACATAAATAGAAAGCTTTTAACCCCCATAATAACACCAAATGGTGTCCACCCGACAAAACAAGTTTAGAATAATGAATTTATTCGAGTAAACTCTACCAAAATATCTAAGTCTGAAACCCGGAAGTGCACGTAGAGTCGGGCCTCTATCCGTGACGTCACGAACGGGAGTCATGGGCTCAGTGAGAGTGAATGACAGTGATATCCCTACGTAAATGCTATCCTGTCAGAGCTTAGATTTGTTGTTGTTAAGGAGTATATTTGATGGATTTTCTGTTTTCATTTGAATGAAGAATAACGAAGCAACATTTTCCAGTCGCTGATTTCTTTTTATATCCTCATATTGACATATTTGGTAGAGATTTAAGACGAGTTTACTGCTTAGGAATTAAAGTTAAATCGTGCACTTATGAATAGGCGGATGCATTATATTGTCATCAGATGTACATGAGCAGTTTTGTAAAACGAATAGGTCTATAACTATGATAGTACTTATCATAGATGTGTGTGACTGCCTCAAAAAAGGATACAGTACCAGTTAAACATTTTATGTTGTAAAATATCAAACTTGAACGAGATCATGCAAGCGCGCTTCCTCTATAATATTTTGGCGAGTGATGCGGCTCTTGCATGAACGTTCGTGGAGCGAGCAGAATCGGGAGGTAAGACCAAGCCGCTGCTCTAGGCGCTGCTTGCTTGTGATGGAACGTACGTGCGCTAGTTATATGTTTATCGGCAATTGCAAGAGAATGAAAGCGACGTTGCCAGCTAAGAAAAACAACTAACAAAGACTTGCTCCTGACTACCGGTGTCAGAATTGGTAGATGTAGGATGTTCAGGGCCAAGGAAGGCGAAAGACATGGGAAAAAGGAAAAAGAAACCATCGGGAGGTCGCTGTAGTGTATGGTAATGAACTGTGCATGGGTAGACAGCTACTGTTCACTCCGTGCCTGGGCCGATTTCAACACCAAAACAAAAATTACATGGTGAAAATATCGACTAATAGCACATCGTTGGCATGTATACACTGTATGTCATAATTTTTAAAAGGGGAATTGATATTAATACTATGAAGTACTAGGGGAAGGTAAAGAATTGTACATAGAATTATGATTTATTAGACTTTTCAGCCTTTGAAACAAAAATATGCAGAAAATCGTATCACTCTGCACATGTTTGCTATGGAACATCCGGGTACGTGAATATACTCTCTCCCGGACGTGAGGTCATAAATAGTAGACCAGCGTCGTGACTGATTTTCTATGCAAAGAGAGGCGGATATTTTAGACATTTCAATTGAGGATTTCGAGTAGACAGAATTTTTTTGTAATATACTAAGTAATTGAAAAACTTAAAAATAACATATACTTGCCGTAGGTAACAAATTAAGGGACATTTATTTGCTTAGAGTATCAACTTTAACGATTTTATAACACATCTGATGTATATCTATCTAAGTATCTTCTCCCGGTTCGTAGGTTGATTGCAACGTCTCTCCATTTCACTCTATCTTCTGCCATGCTGGTGCACTCTTGCAGTTTTAGTCCGCTCCATTTCTTGACATTTCTTGACTCTTCCCAGTTGATTCTGTGTCTCCCTCTAGGTCTACTTCCTTCCACTCTTCCTTCCAATACATCCTTTAAGAGGCTGTTGTGCCTTTTAACATGACCAAAGTATTTGATTTTTCTCTCCTTAACAAATCCTACTAGTGAAATTTGTTTACGCCCTACCATGTGCAATATATCTTTGTTGGTTTTCATTCGTTTCTAGGATATTTTCATCATTCTTCTGTAGATCCACAATTCAAAAGATGTTATTCTATTTTCCATGGCCTTGTTTATTGTCCATGTTCCTGCTCCGTACAATAGGACAGACCATACATAACAGTTTACTAGTCTCAACCGAAGCGCAAATTTCACCTTTCTATTTGTGAATAATCCTTTCATTGCCAGAAATGTATTCTGAGCAATTTCTATTCTTCTTTTTATTTCTGCTTCGCATCTGGCATCATCTGTGATATTTTTTCCTAAGCAGATGTGATTACTGACTTGCTCAATGGTATGTCCATCGAGTTTCAAACATATTTTAGTCTTATTCTCTGTTCTACTAAAAATCAGTGACTTAGTTTTCTTGACATTCACGCTTAGACCAAACTCTTCACTTTGACTTTTACAATATCCAATACATGTTTTAAATCTGCTTCATTCTCTGCGCAAAGTACAGTGTCATCAGCATAACGTAAATTATTAATATTTACACCCCCAATACTAATACCTTTCATATCTGAAATTTCCCTGAATACCGACTCTGTGCACAAGTTCAACAGAGATGGGGAAATTACGCATCCCTGACGTACTCCTCTTTTGATTTTTGTGTAACCTTGTTAATTTTGATGGCAGTTGTTTGTTCCCAGTAAAGTTTAGATATGAGACGTTTGTTCTTACCATCTAGATTAATTTTGTGTAAGCTTTCAATCAATTTGTCGTAATGAATTTTGTCGAATGCTTTAGAGTAGTCAATAAAGCACACATATATTTCTTTATTTACTGCAATATACCCTGTCATCATTCTCATACAATATATTGCTTCTCTAGTACCACTTTGAGGTCTAAAACCAAACTGTTCCTTACCTACTTCATTGTCAATTTGAGTTTTTATTCTGTTGAGAATGATCTTTAAGAGCAACTTGGTTACATACCTCATAAGGCTAATTGTCCGGAAATCTTCACATACACTTGCATTAGGCTTCTTTGGAATTGGCACAAATATCGACTTTTTCAGATCTTCAGGAATATGACCTGTATTGTATATTGTATATCATTTGGCAAATACTAGTCAAATGTTCAATCCCAAATTCTTTTAAGGCCAGAAGTTCTTCCCGTGTTATCCCATCTGGGTCTTCAGATTTAGAAATTCCCAGTGAATACAGAGCTTATTTAACTTCTGATTCAAGTATACTTGGAACCGCGTTGTCAGTGATGGGAAGTTCTGGACCTTTATCATCGTCAAATAGGTCTTGGATATATTCTTCACATCTTTGTTTAATATCATCATTTTCAAAGAGAAGATGTTCCGTCCTTGTTCTTGATACATCCGCTCGCTGCCTTGTTTTTCTTCTTCTTAAAATGCTTGATTTCTCTGTGCATTTCATTTGTTTGGTTTGTCTTGGAGAAGTGCTCAATTCTAACACATTTTTGAGTTGGTCATTCTTCTTTTGCTCTTTTACATTTATTATCAATTTCCTTATTGATGTCTCTGTATGATTTGGAGTTTCTGACTTGCTTTTGCCTCTCCTGCATCAAGTTCAGAATCTTTTCTGTCATCAATGGTTGTTTTGCTGGTTTTTTTTTAGTTGGTAGTGTCTTATTTCCATGCTGAATGCTTTTTTTTCAAACAAGTTTCCGCCACGTGTATGCTAGCGCCACGAGCCAGCGCCATGGCTTGCTGATTTTATCAATAATCTTAAGTTGATCGGAAATGGCACCTAAAAAAGTCAAAAAGGTAAGCCTTAAGATTATGTAGATAACATAAAATTTATGATCAGATGAGTTTTTTTCTCAAAAATATAAAAATTATCTACTGAAAACGTACAGCTGAGCCTTCATCAAATTAAGAATAAAAGAAGTCAGTAACAATGCACTCTATCAATCTTGTGATAAGTAATGCTGCAAATTTTTCCCCAGTTGCCAAGGATGTCTTGGAATTCTTGAAAAATTGTATGTGTTCCTGAATAACAATCATCCTCGTCTTGAGAAATTCAAGGAAGCCAAAAGAAAATTGTTAAACGACGTGCAGAACATCCAGTTAAAACGACTCGTTGACACACCGCTGGTCTTGCAGATTGATTCTGTTCAAGCTGTAAAGGCAACGTATCCAGCCATCCTTGATGCATTAAAAGATATTGAAGAAAGTGAGGGCAAACCCACGGACGCTGCAGAAGCAAGGGGACTCATCAATGCTCTTAGCCGAAAAAGACTTTCTTCTTCTTCTGGATATGTGGGAGGAGCTTCTTCCAACTACGGATTCCCTGTTAAAAAAACCTCCAGTCTTCAAAAATTGACTTGATCAGTGCTGGAGGTGTTATCACGGAAACATCATCAGAAGCAATTGGAAAAAAAATCGGACTGAGAACGAGTAGAAGCTGAGAAACTGGAAACTGATCTAGATCTAACTACTGTACGAAAAAGAATGCGGAAGGGCCTTTCATGGGAACAAGCTAAAGATCAGCCGATTAATGATCCTGTTTCCAGATATGTCGAGTAGAAGTATTTCACAAGGTATATCACTCTATTTTGCAGCAATTCAGAGACCGGCTTTCAGATTTCATAGAAACGCTCAGAAATTTTTCTGTGTCAATGCCAGGACATTTCAATGACCTCAATGCCGAAAGAAAAGTCAAGTAGCTGGCTGAGAAGTACAAAGATGTAGTTGACACGGAACAACTCATGGCTGAATAAAGGACTTTCCGCCCTCTAGTTCAGAACATTGATGTTTGTTATAACAATGATATCTATGTACACAAATTAATAGGTTGTTGAAGTTCCTAATCAAGAATCCCCTTGAAAGTGCAATTCTAAATTTAACCAAACTATACAGAATTATTGCTACATTACCTGTTTCCTCAGCTACTGCAGAGCGATCTTTTTCGCAGAGTGAAAATAATAAAATCACATCTGCGTTCTCCAATAAAGGAGGAAAGGTTGTCAGGTTTGACAATTATTAGCATTGAGAAAGATATTGCCTGTAGTGTAGACTATTCAGATGTAATTGATCACTTTGCTAGGATGCACCGGAGACGTATAGACTTTATTTAGGGTAGAACAGTATGAATATGTTGAAATTCCATATTTATTCTTGCCATACCAATGCAGGAGTTTTTCACCCAATCATGCACATATTTGGCTCAATTTGTGTGCAAAAATACGATTTGTCAAAAAATACGATTTTTCATTTTAACTAAGATCACTAGAATTCAATTCAAAGTACAAAATGCTGCTGAGTGGAGGTGCAATATGTAAGGAGAAACATACCCACTGGAATAACATATACCCATAAATCATTCTTCTACATCGTATTATAGCCTCTCATTTCCATCGGGCAAGGGCCTTTGCTTCGGCTTTGATCTTTTGTTTATGTTATAGGGGAAATCCACCCCGATATTAATTTGACTACAATGGAAATTACATCAAAATAAGATAAGACATAAGAAAGTTACAGCATTTTAAGTCATACATGGTTGGGAACAGTTTAAAACATATAATTTGCTCTATGCAAGAATTAGTGGATGAGATCCTTACCTCACTCTCCCATTTTAATCCTTATGGATGATGAAAAATCATTGTTGTATTTAAAGTAATACAAGAGGAAGATTCTTTATTTACAAGTATCATATCTATGAACATTGACTGGACAGGTAACAACCTGCCCCTTGCTCTAGCCATAGTTTTTGTCACAAACTACAAGTTACATGTTTATCGTACATGAAAACCAACCTATAATAGTAAGCGTGTCAATCTTTTGCAAGCCTACTAATTATAAATATTTTAAGAGAGTATTATGTTGAAGCGAATATAATTCATGAAGCTGAATGAAGGAATAGGGTTTGGACACTTATGTAAGTAGATTTTTATGACTGTTAAATTTAGATTTGTTCTAATCATTTTTCTGTACCAGAAACTTATTTACTGCATACATATCATTATTTCATGTCCCTGTAGGATTCTGTCCTTTTTAATATTTTCCAACATATGTCTTAGGAAGTGTACGATATATTGCTTGTATACTCCTTCAAATTGCTGTGTTAAATCAACTGCCCTGAGATACAACCTGCAGGTCCTTAGCGCCTGAGTATACAGGAAAATATCGTCTTTCAATCAATGGTATGCAAATATTATTGCATTCATCTATAAATGTATTTTTGCGGATAGAAAGAGTATGAGGAAGAAGGACGGTTGGATGGCACATGCAGTTTCTGAAACTAGTCGGTCAAGTTCATAAATAGATTACCCCCTTTAAATCTCGAAAATAAGCCGATTTAAATTATTTTTATTTGTCAAACTCGTATCCCCTCTTGGAAAAAAACGAGCTTGAGATTGAATCAAAACAGTGAAAATGAAAGTAAGATTTTAATTTATCGTAGACCAACTTGCTTCGTGATAAATCCTTGGTTTTACTCTATAAAACTCTTCCTCTTTTCAATGACACCCTCAACAAAAACACTGTGAGATGATATTGATAGGCCTGCATGGGTAAGAAAACAACTTGAAATGAAGTGAAAGTATTGATATCATTTCAAACTCCTTTCACTTCCCTGTCTGGCCTACTTCTCTCTTTGTAACTTCATCCAACCTTTTACTTTTCTTCTCTGTATCACCAAGTTCCTCTTTCCCTCAGCACCAAATGTTCTATTTGCAATTCATTTCTCTCTTATAATTTTTTGGTCATTTAATGAAAATTTCAGTTAATTGCATTATTTGCAGTCAATGTTTCAAAGCTTCAATCACAGCGCCAAGATTTCCAAAACATAAGACAAACTCCATTTTATTTATAAAATATAAAACTTTACTAATGAATATTACTTTCTTAAATATACAGATGGAACTTTTTTAGAAGTGTTTTTTCATGTTTTCCAAAAAACGTAAAGTTGACTTTAATGCGTCATTACTAAACTGAAAATTGTTATTCTAACCATTTTCTCTCAGCACCAAATCTTTTATTTGCAATTAATTTCTCGCCTTGAATTTCGGTAATTTTATGAAAACTTTATTCAATAGCAGAACTTTTGAAAGCTTTGACCATGTCTCAGCTTGAACTTTGAAACCTTGAAGTGAAAATCGATTACAGTCGCTCCTTGAAGCTATCCCGGAAATGACACTTTAAACTACTACGGGTAAGGGGATATTTTTCTTTGTTGACGTAATTTTGAGGAACTATCTAACCCACTTATATTCTGATGACGAAATTTGCAATATTAAGTACAAAGAAGTTAAAATTGAGCTTGCTCGGACGAAATGCTTGCAAAGTTTACGTGATTTAGATTGAAAATTGATAAATTATTTGGGTCAGAGACTTGAGATGGCAAAATCTGTAAGTTCCCGTACAACTATGTTCGTCTTTCCCTAGATATATCAAAATGCTAACACGTTTATAAGTATGCCTTTTTGGACACAATTATAGTTATACCTCATCCGCAGCGCCAAACCAACTTCAAACCGACTCCAAACCGACCGATTATTGGCATGCAGTAGACATAATGTAATATTTTTGCACGGTCTAGTGTCGGTCTGGTGTAGATCTTGTCGGTATGTGACGAGGGTATCAGAATCAGATTATTGTAACAACATTACCAATGCTTATGATGCTAAAGACATCTCTTGATTCTCAATCTTTCTTTATAATGAAACAATTAGACAAAGGACCATCAGGTAAAACATACAAATGCGACTAGTTTTTAAACAGAGAAGAAGAAGAAGATTAAAATAGGATATTCATTTGGCAATTTTTTTTCGCTCGGAATTTTGGTTCGACAACTCGTATTCAAATGTCTTCGTGACATCATATCGCAAAGGCATATATCTCCTCTTATAAAATCTTGGTTTCATTCGTTTCCAGCTATCTGTGTATCATACATACAGGACCTTTTAAAGTAGCCCGAGACAAGCTGGAAATTTATACTTCACCATTTACACATTTCATTTACATCAGCCAAATGGAAATGCATTTCAGGCTTTTACAAACCGATCGCCTGTCTGATTATCAAGATATTTATGATTTGAAATCGAAATTTCAGAACGCGTATTTTAAATGGTTTAACAAAATTAACAAATGAGTATGGTAAAACCGGTCACTCAAAGTTTTTTTTAAAAACTTTTTTTGAGGCACTTCATGATCATTTTGAAGTGCAATTTTTTGTAGGGCTTCAATACTACACCATATCATAGAACTGATAACACGTAGGGCCATGCACCTCAGATTTGTAAAACTGGAAACATTGTAAAACGAATTAATTAATTGAAATTAAATTTAATTAATTTTTTTAACAAGGCGTACCTCGACTTGATCGGCTGTTTAAAAAAAAACAACGTTGCATCTTTGCTAGCTTGTGCACATTTTCCTATCGATATAGTTTTTTTATTTGCAGTTTGACGATGTGTTGACGAATTTTACAAAGCGATGATAAATTTTTCTTTTGATCACCAAGATCTATCTTCAATTTTCTTTAGTGATGAAACTGACATCGTTCTCACTAAAAGATAATCTAAAACATGTTAATAGCATGCATGAACGAAATTCATGAATAACTCACAGTTTTTAATACTTGAATATGATTTTCTTTTTTACATGTGAATTTAACTATATTTTATTTCATAAATCACGCAAGAGCAATAACATGATAATACATGCTAGACATTGGCATAAATGAGGCTCTTCATGGCTTCGTAGTTAGTGCGGCCATGGTTTCTACGCATATCCATGTAGTATGCCTTCGACCCTTCTAACTTGACATGTCCCTTCGACATTGCTCTCCCACCAGCAGACCCGGAATCCACTTAGCTCTAGGCTTTTCGTAATTGAGGCTCTTTATGGTTTCATATTCAGTAGGGCCGTGGTTACCGCTCATATCCATGTAGTGTGTCTCTGAAGCTTTCCTCGATGACTTCTTTCTCTCACCTTCGGGTTCCACACCAGTTAAACCCAAACCTCCTGAGGAAGATCCTTGTGTATCAAGATCGTTTCCTACACTCGTACTGAGGATAACCGTGGCGTACTCTGGTGTCGTTTGGGTTCGTTTATCGTCCGATGTTCTAGGAATCGTGGATACTTCATGTGACCTTCTGAGTCTATACCCCAACAGCACTCCACACACTGCATTGGTGATTAGCCACAGAACAAGAGAAAATAATGTCAAAACAAAGTAAGTATTATGGGCTTTAGCAGTAGGTGTTCGATCTTCAGAATTCGAATTGTTGATGTCTCTATAACTTTTCAAGATTACGTTGAACGCTACGGTACCTTTGTTGGTCTGATTTTCATCTCCTTTGGTTCGACACACCACCAGTTTCCCAACATCTCGTTCAGATATATCCCGTATCAGCAGTGATCGTCCCCCTTTCGAATCCATGAACGATCCTCAATATCTTCTTCTCTTCCATCTGAACTGTATAAACGCCAGTATACGACATCCGATTCATAGTCGCATTCGATAATGATATCATTTCCTTCAACAATGTATTGCGCTTTTACGATATTTGGGTAGGTGCACGATTGTGTTATATCAATATCCGGAAAATATGCAGTGCAGGAAGCGTTAAGAACGTTGTTGAAATCGTCAAAGTAGAGAGTTTTAGCTTTGATACCTTGAGATGACACGGCAGAATCATCAGAAACATTAAGTCCAATTCCTTCCAATGTCAACGAGTTCACTCGAGTTTACTTCACATGATAATGACATACTGCCGACTCCATTTTCATCCCTTCTTGGCAATGTAACTATACAATTGGATTCAAGTGTATTTGGATTAATCGGTTTCACCCTGAATGTTCGCATAATAACATTCCCTAACCCACATTTGATAGTATGCTCTACTTCATTGGATAGTGTTAGTGAAAAATGTGATGTATCGTAACTTCGAGTTGCTTGAAATTTGAAGAGAGTATAAACTTGTAAACTCAATCCTTCAGCGGTAGGTGTGCACTGACCATTCTGATTATACTGACAGGTGTAGACATCAGGGAAATGGTCTCCATAAATATTATAATGCCAAGTAAGATCTTCAGTCGAGTTTAATTGACAAGTCAAATTTACTTGCTGGCCGATCAACGCATGTTTTTCAATCATTCTGCCTTGTCCTTCTGCATTCAAACACATCTGGATCCCAAGCAAAAGAACTAAAAACAAACGAAATGAGATATTAGCCATCATTCTCAGATCTAATATACGTGATTCACAGTAAATAATAGAATGAAGGTGATGCAACATGAGACAAATGAAACTTCAACATCTGTACAGCTACACTGCACCTAAGTGAATGATGATTGAACTAATACTAGCACCTCGTCATATAGTCACTGTTGAGGCCCGAAAAAGGAAAATGGTCAGATTATGTGCACCAAGAGAGGGCGGTCGCACTCTTTCTTGATTTGACTCAATTGATAAGATCCGTTTGTAATCGATAATCACAAAGGGAAAGTGGGAGAAGGTGTTTCACAAAACTTTGAAAGGAAGATCAAACCATGTAGGTCCATGATCAAACAAACTACCAGGAACGCTTTCTTTACTGTCAGGCCGCCCTATAATCTGATGATGACGTAAATATCGACTTATATCTTGAGTAATGGAATGTTTGGAGACCAGCATAGTGTACAAGCCCAGCCCGAATACGTGAAACAATCAAAACCTTTACCTACATTTTGATCGATTAAGTTACTTATTATTAGCCAAACTACAAGAGCGAAGATCGGGGGTCGGGAGGGGGAATGCATCCCCACTGACAAGTTTCAGGGGAATCGCCCATTCCCGGGGAAATTTGAAAAAATTAAAACAATTACAGAAGTGCAATAGCAAATAAATTAAGTAAGGCAACATGTTTAATATCATTATTATAGGCTGTCATAATCAAGAATGCATGAAGACAAGGTTGGTAGTAAATGAGTAATGGTAAATTCCTCCGTATTGAGATGGTTTCTTCCAATTGAACTGAGGATGACCGTGGCGTACTCTGGTGTCGTTTGGGTTTGTTCATCGTCCGATGTTCTAGGAATGGTGGATAATTCATGTGACCTTCTGGATCTATACCCCAACCAGAATCCACACAAGGTTGCAGTTATCAGCCACAGAGTGAGAAAAAGCAATGCTGATACGAAGAAAATACCATCATTTGACTCTGGAGGAGGAATCAATGGTACTTTGTCATCCGTGTTCTCGTTGACCAAGGCACTAATCGTTGTATACCCAATCATGGATTTGCTGCGATCCCTATAGGTCCTACATTCCACCAACTTGCTTTCAAGGCCATCGGAAGGTACCCCACGTATCAGGAGTGATCGTCCTCCATCTCGAGTCCATAATGTATTCTTTATGTCTATTTTACTCCCATCTGAATCATAGACAATCCAGGTTACTTCGGAATTTGATTCAACATCGCACCTGATTGCGATATCATTCCCTTCTATCGTTTTTTCGATGTTAACTGCTTTGGGGTACTGACATGATCGATTTAAAGTTGTTCGTGTACCAGAAACAGTAATACACACACAGCATTTGTAATGTTCAGGAATGTGTCGTGATCAAGTTTCTCTATGATATTAGGAGAAAACAACGGTTTTGTTGAACTTGCTTTCCCAGTTCCTTCTATTCTAAAATCGGCATCCAACATCTCCCCTTGTTTGATAGGGGTTTCACATGACAATGTAACTCGCAAGTCTCCATCTTGAGTGGATGCTGCCACGTTACACAATGGATCTGTAATATCATCTGGATTCAGAAATGTAACACTGTAGGTCTGTAGTTCAGCTCCTGATTGTTCACAACTATAGTACGTTTGCACGGATATCTCCGGTTGTAGAAATGAGAATAAAGAAAAAAAAATCTTTCTATTAACTTGATAAAAAAAAGGCCACGCTTTTAATCTCCTTATATTCACTTCCACGCGATGGAATTTTCATGTCAATGTAGAACGCCCCTGGCCTTCCCCCCGATAAGCATTTTACACTGTCTTCCTTGTCCTCGAAGCTGTCAGTAAAAACCTGGGTACTGGGCCCAACAGATTCCACTTGGCAAGCCTCACTGAGATCAGTATCATGCAAACAATTCGTACCGACGGCATTGGTTTCATCTACATGTAAAGGGTCTGGTACCGTATTTTATGATTCTAGGGTATTGGATAGATACTCATGTATTGGTGAATTGTCCGATGTGCATTGAGATGTAACACATGCTTCGAATAAAATCACGGTGAGTAGCCACAGCGTTTAAAACATAAATGAAAGAATCTTGAAAAGTTTGAAATTCATATTTGCAAAACGGAACTGATTCTGTTTCATATGACGTAGGTCTTTACTACATGTATGTTGACTGTAGGTCTAATGAAAGCAAACCCAATGGCCTTGAAAGTTTTATTTTTAACACCGATGACGAGTCCACAATTAACTATCTTGCCTGTATCTGCAATGTTCAATTCTTTGATCAACAGAAACCGCCCTCTGTGGCGAGTCCAAGAACAATTCCCTACATCCTCTTCGCTCACATTTACATTAATGAGACGCCAATATATACACGGATACATATCAACCAAGATTTTTCAGCCTAAATGCGAAATTCTGGGGTAGTTGACTCTCCCCCTTTTCCAGCTCGTTAAAATCGTGCCGGTACCTTTTAATCGATCTCAAAGAGATCCCCATGACCATCCAATTATGGTGAAAAAATAAAATTAAACAAAGTTTAACTTTGAAGAAATTAAACATGTTTCGGAGATTAAAAACTGATGTTGACATGTTTGTACTGACAGAAAGGTCTCTCTAGGAAAGTCTGAAGCCATAATTTTGTTGATAAAATTAAAAGTTATATAAAAACGTACCTTCCATCACGCAACAGTGATAGTTACATTAAATAGGATCTGGAGAAATATAAGAGTTCTCCTAATCTTTTAAAGCACTGCTATACCCTTCCTGAGTGGATCATTTCATGTCAAAAGATGTGATTTTTTTCCTTTTGATTGTCATCCACTTTCGTGTGATATTTTTGTTCTTTTGTTCTGATACCCGACAAATACTTTCACAACTATCAATCATGTCGAAACCCATTCTCTGAGGTAAATGAGAAACAGAAAGTAAAAGTTGTGTATAGAATCAGAGACACTGAGTACTGAGAGAAGTATTATTGACAGTTATTTTCTATGGTGAGCTGCTAGCGCGAACAAGATCTCAAGAGGGTGTTGGGAGAGGGGAGGGGCAAAGCAGATACTTAACCTGAACGGGATCTTTGAAGGGCTCCAATCTTTGAAGTGATTAATGGAGCAGAGAACAAGCGGGCATCACGCAAGCAAAGCTCGGGCAAAGCAGATACTTAACCTGAACGGGATCTTTGAAGGGCTCCAATCTTTGAAGTGATTAATGGAGCAGAGAACAAGCGGGCATCACGCAAGCAAAGCTCGGGCAAGCTGCATACTTCCAACCAAAGAGCCTCTGCCACTGTGGCCTTGCCCTTACTGTGCAAGGAAACTCTGGGCTCGGATGGCCCCCATATTCACCTCCGAAGCCACCTGATTGACCAACTGATGGAAATGGCCTTCTGTTCATGTGGGAAGGACGAACAGACATCATTAAAACGTAAGCTACATGGAAATCAGTCACGAAGTCTAGAAGCAACATGGCCGTTTATAATTGATTTTTTTTAACGAATTTAGATCCATTGGAGGATAGTGATATTGATGAAGGCTATTGACTCTCAGACGAAAGGTCTGGGGTTCGATCCTAGCTCAGTGCTTACTATAGCGGTGTTCTGCTCACATGGTCTCTCTCGTCCAGGATATATCAAATTGAACATGTTCAAGTTCATCGTCGTTTAACAGCATAAAATTGTTGTTTATACCGGCCGCCACGTTGACCCAGGTCGTCTGCTTGTGAATGTACGTGCCAAAGGTTGTGCTGCAGTGCAACGTCACAACTACGGAAAACAATACGGGTCGCATATAACCAAAAATGCACGCTGAATAGAACAAAAATGCACGGCGCGGAATATAACCAAACATGTATGCTCAATGATGAAGTCATTCAATAGATTATTTAGTGAATATCATGTGACTAACAATCCTCCAATCAAATGACAAGGATTTACTTAAATGTAATATAAAACGTTTTAAGCGACGCCTCTTCAATTTATTCTCTATCGTCTACGATGAAGAAATTTCGAACCAATATTTAACCGATTAAATTAGGAATGTTCCTATTAATCATAACTTTATTCACAACTCAAAAAGGCGATATGAGCAAAAACACACTTCCATGTACAATTAAAAGTTATTGGTAAGAAAGGGGAATACTTTCTGGTCTCGTATCGTAGTGTCTATGCAATTAATATTATCACACTTCTTTAGTTATGCACATAAGTAGTGAGAGCATGTTTCTAAACAAATTTCAATACGAACAACTATACCTATTGTACGAATAAGCTATACTTGCTTTCTCAGTACTCATATAAACCAATTGTAAGTGCAATTATTAAAAAATAACATAATTCAGAATGATAATATAATAATCCATGTGAGAAACCGATTTGATGAGTTTTTTTCACGTACGCCTTGGCACATTTGCATACGTGGGTTCCTGACTGCCATCGGTCTCCATGTATTCATTATCAGGCAAAGCCTTTCTATTCCGGTCAGGTCGGTATTCAGGTTGAACTGCACTTCTTGTTGCTTCCAGATGGTGATTCAAGATGGCTCCTTCCTTATCGTGGTCGTTCTTAGACGTCGAACTGAGAAGCGTATTTTTCTTTGATGTTGGGGCAACTTTACATGTCGGGCTAGCCATAACTTCATACTCGGTTTGTAACGGGTAGCTGCTTGTTTCAATACTCACGAACTTTAATTCTGGTATAGCAGGCTTACATCTACCTCTTTGAGATTTCCCTTCCAGCAACATTCTAGTCTTCATTGAACCGGGAGGGCGAGTGTCATCAACTCTTCGAGCGTTTTCAGTGGTCGATCTGGGAATCGAATCCTCATTTGATGGCGGAACTATTTCGCTTGACTTAACTTCATACTCGGTTTGTAACGGGTAGCTGCTTGTTTCAATACTCACGAACTTTAATTCTGGTATAGCAGGCTTACATCTACCTCTTTGAGATTTCCCTTCCAGCAACATTCTAGTCTTCATTGAACCGGGAGGGCGAGTGTCATCAACTCTTCGAGCGTTTTCAGTGGTCGATCTGGGAATCGAATCCTCATTTGATGGCGAAACTATTTCGCTTGACATAACTTCATACTCGGTTTGTAACGGGTAGCTGCTTGTTTCAATACTCACGAACTTTAATTCTGGTATGGCAGGCTTACAGCTACCTCTTTGAAATTTCCCTTCCAGCAACATTCTAGTCTTTATTGAACCGGGAGGGCGAGTATCATCAACTCTTCGAGCGTTTTCAGTGGTCGATCTGGGAATCGAATCCTCATTTGATGGCGGAACTATTTCGCTTGACATAACTTCATACTCGGTTTGGACCTGATAAGCGCTTGTTGCCATGCCGAGGCACTTAGATTCTGGTATGACAGGTTTTTGCCAGCATCTTTGAGATTTCCTGTCAGACAACGAATTGAGAGGTTGGGTTGTATCAACAGCGAGGTCATTCCTAGTCGTTGATATGGGATTTGGATTCTCAGGTGACAACGGAACGGTTTCATCTGGCATGACTTCATATTCTATTTGTTCTTCAAGTCTGTCAAGTCTCTTGTCATCAAAGACCGGACTATTTAATGAACCTAAATGATGAGTTTCTTCGGAATTGGGATAAGTCGGAACGAGAACGGGAAGGCGAGATAAGGTGTTTCCCAAATTTTGACGAATAGATCCATCAAACCGTCAGGAACCCTGTCACTGCCGTCGCTCCGCACTATGATGACGTAATATTTTGCATCTTTAATAATGGATAGTTAGAGACCAGCATAGTCTTGGAACAATCAAGACCACAGGATAAACGTTGATCTCTTTAAGTTAATTATTGACCAACCTACAAGACTGGAAATGGCGGGAGGGTGGGGGGGGGGGGGGGGGGGGAGTCCTAACATATAATTTTCTGGAGAATCGTACACCCGGGAAGATTAGAGAAAATGACAAGCAAAAGTACAAACAACTAGATTTGTAATACTTGTTTGGAACAAGTATAGGTGGGCTGATCCAACAAAAAATTGAGACAAAATAAAGGGTACATTTGAGATAGCTTTTTGTCTCATCTACAACATACTCGAAGTTCAGCGTAAACGAAGCTAAAACGACGTAGATATTGCTCGCGAAAGACGGGAATGTAGAATAGAGTTTTGAGAAAAAGTCATATCCCATAGAGAATACACGCAAAATGTAAAAAATTTACATGCCTCCTTTAATCGCAAAAATACGCCATGCCTTTGTCAAAATGAAAAATAATAGCAATTGCCTTTGTAGAGAATTGTCTCAGCTAGAACATATCAAAATTTGGAAGAAAATCAATCAATATTTACAGAGATACAATCAATTTTCCATAAATATGCTGACGTCATAATATGCAAATTGGAATTTTGAGTTCGGAGGCCATTGTGATGACGTCATGAGTTAATTGAGGGTCGAATGAGACATGAAACAATATCTCCGAATCATACTCTATTAAAATATGAAAACAAATTGGGGTCACCTTGCATCCTAAAGAGCTACAATGGATTTTGTATAGGCATGTTTTTGCCCATATTTGCTATGTATTACAAGAGCTCGCGCGCACGGAAATTTTTGTTAAACGGTCGATCAATCCGTTATTAATAGTCATAAAGAGACAAACGTGGTATCAATTTGTTTGTAAATATATGTGGTATATTATGAAAGAAAAAAAAAAGCAATTCAATGTTGTGCAAAAGTTTTACGCGCGAAAACGCGCGCGCATGCTCGTACGCGCGATTTTTTATAAAATGCTTAGAATGGCCTAAAACGTATGCAAAATGATTTTCAGACGATTTTGAGCATTTCAAAATTTTGCGCGCGCATTGACGCGCGGACGTACACGCAGGCGCGCGTTATTTGACCTTTTATTGACCGGACGGATATTGACCTTGATCATGATAAATATGAACGAGAAATACCTTTTGGTTATGAAGATATGATCATGAGTTGATTTTCGTAAAATTTTACAAAATGGCGCCTAGATGACGTCATCAGTGAAGGTCAATGTTGAAAACGTTATTGTGCTTTGTACATATGTCTATACATATGTGTGCCAAATTTCTAGGCATTTGATTGAGCCATTTCCAAGTTATCTTGTTCACAAAAAAGTGGTTAGAAATAAGAAAAATATATAATAAATAAATAAAGGCAATTCTAACGAAATTATAAGGTGGTCTGTACGTTATACAGCCCACCTGATAATTACCATATTACCATGATTATGCGCTGGAATGTTCCAGAATGTATAAAACACATGGGAAGTGTTAGATGAGAATGGGCAAATTCTTTAGTATGAGGATAGTTTCTTGCTCTCGTACTAAGGATGACCATGGCGTACTCTGGTGTCGTTTGGGTTTGTTCATCGTCCGATGTTCTAGGAATGGTGGATACTTCATGAGACCTTCCGGATCTACACCCCAACCAGAATCCACACACTGCATTGGTGATTAACCACAGAACAAGAAATAATATTTTCAACAGCAAGTAAAGCATTATGGGCACTTGAAGTTTGTGTTGGATCTTCAGAATTTTATTTATTGTTGTCTCCGGAAATTCTCGAGAATTACGGTGAACCCAATCATACATTATTTTGCTCGTGTGGTTGTCATCTCCTTTGGTTCGACACACCACTACTTTCCCAATATCTCGTTCAGATATTTCCCGTACCAGCAGAGATCGCCCTCCCTCTCGAATCCATAAACGATTCTTAAAATCTTCTTTCCTGCCATCTATACTGTAGAAAAGCCAGTGATCGACATTCATCGCCACATTCGACAATGATGTAATTTCCTTTAACACCGTATTGCGCTTTTATCGATCGCGTTATATCAATATACGGAAAATATGCGTTGCAGGAAGCGTGAAAGTTGTTGAAATCGTCAAAGTAGAGAGTTTAAGCTGTGATACTTTGAAACAACCACCGGAAATCTTCAGTAAAAATTTAGTCCAATTCAATCCAATGTCAAATTGACATCGAGCTCATCTGCGTTAACTTCACATGATAATGTCATACTGCTGAATACATTTTCTGAATAATGATTGAACCAATAATAGAGCATCACTCCATATAGTCACTGTTGAGCTCGAAGAATTATGAGATTATGTGCACCAAGAGAGGGCGGGCGCATTCTTTCGTGATTTTGCTCAATGTATACGTTCTGTTCGTAAATTGTAAGAAAAACGTGAAGGCGAGAGAAGGTGTTTTCCTAAAATATGACAATTACATGTAGATTAAACGAACCGTCATTTTGTGTTAGACAGGTTCAGTCAAAACAGTCATTTGCAAATCCGTGCTTTAGAACATTACATTTGTTATATTTTATAATAGCTAGTAACAGGGCATCTCAGGAAAACAGTGTTAAAAGTCAAAGAGTTACCCTGTTAAAATAAAACGAAAATAAAAAAATAGAAACAATAAAGTAACGCTTTCTCTATTTTCGATCCGCACTATGATGACGTAAACATCGACATGCATCTTTAATAATATAGACTTTGGAGACCAACATAGTCCACGAGCCTATACGTCATTAGTCAATCAAGACCATCACATATATATTTTGATATCTTTAAGTTACCTATTAGCCAATCTACAAGAGCAGAGATCGGGGAATAGGGGGGGGGGGGGGGGGGGACGTCCCCACAGACAATTTTCAGGGAAATCGTCCACTAGCGTGGCAATTTGAGAAAATGAAACGATTATGATCTTTTCTTCCACTCGTACTGAGGATGACTGCGGCGTATTCTGATGTCGTTTGGGTTTGTTTATCGTCCGATGTTCTAGGAATGGTGGATACTTCATGTGACCTTCTGAGTCTATACCCCTACCAGACTCCACACACTGTATTGGTAATTAGCCACAGGGTGAGAAATAACAACGTTAAAACCAAGTAAGGATTATGAGCATTAGAAGGGACCCAAGTGGGTGCTGGATCTTCAGAATTTGAGTTTTTGTTATGTTCAGTAATTATAGAGATCATATGGAACCCCATGGTTCGACACACCACGACTTTCCCGACATCTTCTTCGGATATTTCCCGTATCAGCAGTGATCGTCCTCCCTCTCGAATCCATGAACGATCCTCCATATCTTCTTCTCTTCCATCTGAACTGTATAAACGCCAGTGAGCGACATCCGATTCATAGTCGCATTCGACAATGATGTCATTTCGTTCAACAATGTATTGCGCTTTTAATATATTTGGGTATGTGCAATATCGCTTGACATCAATATCTGAAAAATATGCCATGCACGAAGCATTATAATCGTTGTTGAAATCGTCAAAGGAGAGAGTTTTAGCTTTGATACTTTGAGATGACCCGGCGGAATCAACAGGAACATTTAGTCCAATTCCTTCCAATGTCAAACTGACATCGAGTTCACCCGAGTTTACTTCACATGATAATGTCATACTGCCGACTCCATTTGCATCTCTACTCAGCAATATAACACTGCAGTTTGGTACGATATTTAGTGGGTCAATTGATTTTACCGAATATTCCTGCAGAATATCATTCACCAGCTCACACTTAAAATCATACTTTATTTCATTGGATAGTGTAAGTGAAAGAACTGAAATCTCATTACTTCGTGTCGCTCCAATAAGATCAATATAGCCAGAAACAATTGTTTGTAATAGTTGCAGCACCGTTAAATATACATCGATCATTCGTACAGGTGTAGATATTAACGAAATCGTTTTCTCCAATATCATACAACCAAGTAACATCTTCAGTCGATTTTAAATAACATGTCAGATTTACTTGCTGGCCAATCAACGCATGTTTTTTCAATCATTCCGCATTGTCCTTTTGCATACAACCAAGACTGGATCCCAAACAATAGGCCTAAAAGCGAACGAAATGGGATATTAGCCATGATTCTCAGATCTGATATACGTGATTCACAGCCAGGGATATAATAAAGATGATGTAACATGAGCGAGATGAAACTTCAACATAATATGTTGAAGTTTCAGCTGTACATATTATGTACAGCTATACTGCACCTCTGTGAATGATGATTGAACTAATAATAGCACCACGTCATATAGTCACTGTTGAGGCTCGAAGAAGAAGAATGGTCACATTATGTTCACCAAGAGAGGGCGATCGTTATCTTTCTTGATTTGACTCAATTTCTAAGATTGTTTGTACTCGATAATCACAACGGGAAAATGGGAGGAGGTGTTTCACAAAAGTTTGACGAATAGATCAATAAAACCATGAGTAACGCATTTCTGTACAGCCGCCGCGCACTAGGATGATGTTAAATCAACATTCATCATTAATCATGGAAAATTTGGAGACCAGAAGAGTCTAGGAACCTATCCCGCTTTAGTCAAACAATCAAGTCCACAAGATAAATGATGATCCCTTATAGTTACTTATTGCCCAAGCTACTAGACCGGAGGTCGAGGGGGAGGTGTTATACATTTTCAGGGGAATTGTACACCCCCGGGGAAATTTGAGAAAATGAAAAAAGGTGCAACAAAAAAATCAGTAAAGACATGCAATACGATTATTACCCTGATTATGCGTAGAGTGTTCAAGAATGTATAAAACACATGGTAAGAACTAGAAGAAAGATGGTAGATTCCTCTATATCAAGATCGCTTCTTCCACTCGTACTGAGGATGACCGTGGTGTACACTGGTGTCGTTTGGGTTTGTTCATCGTCCGATGTTCTAGGAATGGTGGATACTTCATGAGACCTTTTGAGTCTGTACCCCAACCAGACTCCACACGCTGCAATTGTGATTAGCCACAAGGTGAGAAATATCAACGTTAAGACTAAGTAAGGATTATGACCACTAGGAATGGATGCTGGACCTTCAGAATTTGAGTTATTGCTAATTACAGAAATTTTCGAGATCACATGGAACCCAATGGTACCTTTGTTAGTCTGGTTGTCATCTCCTTTGGTTCGACACACCACCACTTTTGCGACATCTCGTTCAGATATATCCCGTATGAGCAGTAATCGCCCTCCTTTCCTTGACCATGAACGATTCTTGATATCTTCTTCTCTTCCATCTGAACCGTACAATCGCCAGTAATCGACATACGATTCATCGTCGCATTCGACAATAATGTAATTTCCTTCAACAACGTATTGCGCTTTTATGATATTTGGGTAGGGGCAAGATATTGCTGTATCAATATCTGGAAAATAAGCATTACAGGAAGCGTTACGAGTGTTATTGAAATCGTCAAAGTAGAGAGTTTTAGTTTTGATACTTTGAGATAACCCGGCAGAATCATCAGGAACATTTAGTCCAATTCTTTCCATTATCAAATTGACACCGAGTTCACCCGAGTTTACCTCACGTGACAATGTCATGCTGCCGACTCCACTTTTATTACTACTCGGCATTATAACAGTGCAGTTGGGTACGATATTCCGTGGGCCAATTGATTTTACCGAATATTCTTGCAGAATATAATTTCCCAACTTACACTTAAAATCATGCTCCTCTTCATGGGATGGTGACAGTGAAATAATGGAAGTGTCATTTCTTCGGGTCGCTTCAATCTGGTAAAATTTGCTAGAAATAATCTCCTCGAACCATTAAGCAGCAGTAAACTCACATTTAATATTCTCACAGGTGTAGATATTAGTGAAAAGGTTTTCTCCAATATTATACAACCAAGAAACCTTTTCAGTCGAGTTTGTATAACATGTCAAATTTACTCGCTGACCAATCAACGCATGTTTTTCTATCATTCCGCCTGTTCCTTCTGCATACAACAAAGACTGGATCCCAAACAATAGGCCTAAAAACGAACGAAATGAAATATTAGCCATGATTCTCAGATCTGATATACGCGATTCTCAGTGAGGGATATAATGAAGAGGATGTAACATGAGTCAGATGAAACTTCAGCATCTGTACAGCTATACTGCACCTCTTTGAATGAGGATCGAACCTATGTGCCACCACTTCATATAGTCACTTTAGAGGTACGAAATAGAAGAATGATGAGATATGTGCGCCAAGAGAGGGCGGGCGCAATCTTTCTTGATTTGACTAAATACGATCCGTTTGTAAACAGTAAGCACAACGGGAATGCGAAAGGTGTTTACCAATAGTTTGAAAAGTAGATCGAACAAAGTGTCAGTATAACGCTTTTGTTACTGTCGGGCCGCACTAAAGTCTAATGATGACGTAAATATCGACTTATATTCATGAAATGTTTGGAGACCAACATAGTGTACAAGCCCATTCCGAATAAGTGAACAATCAAGACCAACACATCAATTTTGACTGGTTTTAGTTACTTATTAGCAAATCTACAAGAGCGGAGATCGGGGGGGGGGGGGCAGACCATTCCCTACATCCAATTCCCAGAGGAATTACACAACCCTGTGGAAATCTAAGAATTGAAAAAAGATAAAAAAAAAGAAAGAACATGTAAGACATGCAATACAATTATGATCACGAATGTGCGTTGGATTGTAAAAATAAAACCATGAGTAACGCATTTCTGTACTGTCGCCGCGCACTAGGATGATGTTAAATCGACATTCATCTTTAATCATGGAGAGTTTGGAGACCAGCAGAGTCTACAAGCCTCTCCCGCTTTAGTCAAACAATCAAGTCCATAAGATAAATGATGATAGTTACTTATTGCCTAAGCTACTAGACCGGAGGTCGAAGGGGGAGGTGTTAAAACATTTCCAGGGGAAACGTACACCCCCGGGGAAATTTGAGAAAATGAAAAGATGTACAACAAAAAATCAGTAAAGACATGCAATACGATTATTACCCTGATTATGCGTAGAGTGTTCCAGAATGTATAAAACACATGGTAAGAACTAGTAGAAAGATGGTAGATTCCTCTATATCAAGATCGCTTCTTCCACTCGTACTGAGGATGACCGTGGCGTACTCTGGTGTCGGTGGGGTTTGTTCATCGTCCGATGTTCTAGGAATGTTGGATACGTCATGTGACCTTCTGAGTCTATACCCCAACAGCACTCCACACACTGCATTGGTGATTAGGCACAGAACAATAAATAATATTGTTAAAACAAAGTAAGGATTATTAGCACTAGGTTTGGGTGATCGATCTTCAGAATTCGAATTGTTGATGTCTGCAGAACTTTTCAAGATTACGGTGAACGCAATGGTACCTATGTTGGTCTGGTTGTCATCTCCTGTGGTTCGACACACAACCACTTTCCCGACATCTCGTTCAGATACATCCAGTATCAGCAGTGACTGTCCTCCCTCTCGAATCCATGAACGATCCTCAATATCTTCTTCTATTCCATCTGTACTGTAGAAACGCCAGTGATCGACATCCGATTCATCGTCGCATTCGACAATGATATCATTTCCTTCAACAATGTATTGCGCTTTTATGATATTTGGGTAGGTGCAAAATCGCGTTATATCAATATCTGGAAAATATGCCTTACATGAAGCATTACGAGTGTTATTGAAATCGTCAAAGTAGAGAGTTTTAGCTTTGATACTTTTAGATGGCCCGAGGGAATCATCAGGAATATTTAGTCCAATTCCTTCTAATGTCAAACTGACATCGAGTCCCCCTGAGTTTACCTCACATGCTAATGTTATACTGCCGACTCCGTTTTCATCACTATGCGGGGATGTGACAGTACAGTTGGGTATGATATTCCGTGGGTCAGTTGATTTTACAGAATATCCCTGCAGAATATTATTCCCTAACTTACACTTAAAATAAAGTTCATTATCATACAATCGTGTTATAGTTAGTGACAGAGCTGAGGCATCGTTACTCCGCGTAGCTTGAAGATTTAAGTTACTATAAACTGAACCCAAACCCGGGTTAGCAATATAAGATGTGCACTGACCGTCCTGATTATACTCGCAGGTGTATATATCAGGGAAGTAGTTTTCAGTGAACCTATAAAGCCAGGTAACACCTTCAGTGGAGTTTAGAAAACATGTCAAATTCACTTGCTGGCCAATCAACGCATATTTGGCAATTATTCCGCCTTGTCCTTCTGCATACAACCAAGACTGGATCCCAAACAACAGGCCTAAAAACGAACGATACGAGATATTAGCCATGATTCTCAGATCTAATATACGGGATTCACAGTCAGGAATATAATAAAGATGATGTAACGTGAGTCAGATGTAATTTCAGTATCTGTACAGGTATACTGCAAAGCTGTGAATGATTATTGAACCAATGTAGCACCATTTCATATAATCACTGTTGAGGCTCAAAGAAGAAGAATTATGAGATTATGTGCACCAAGAGAGGGCGGTCGAACTCTTTTCTTGATTTGACTAAATGTATAAGTATATCACAACTTGAAGGCGAGAGAAGCTGTTTCAAAAATGTTTCATAAACAGGTCAAACCATCTGTCAGTAATGTTCTCTATCGTCCAGCCACACTGTAATCTGATGACGACGTAAAGATCGTCGGACTTTATCTTGAGTAAAAAAAGGGTTAAGAGACCAGCATAGTCTACAAGCCCATCCCGCATTAGTCACACAATCAAGACCATGAGTTAGATTTTGATCCCTCTAAGTTACTTATTATCCGATCTACAAGATCGGAGAAGGGTGAGAGGGGGGGGGGGTGGCGTACTCTGGTGTCGTTTGGGTTTGTTCATCGTCCGATATGTTCTAGGAGTGGTGGATACGTCATGAAACCCTCTGGGTCTACACCCCAACCAGACTCCAAACAAGGTTGTAGTTATCAGCCACAGGGTGAGAAAAAGCAATGCTGGCACGAAGAAAACACTATTATTATTTGACGCTGTAGTAGGAATCTGCAGTGTTGCTTTGTCATCCGTGTTCTCGTTGACCAAGGTACTAATCGTTGTATACCCAATCATGGATTTGCTGCCATCCCTATATGTTCTACATTCCACCACCTTGTATCAGGAGTGATCGTCCTACATCTCGAGTCCATGATGTATTCTTTACGTCTATTTTACTCCCATCTGAATCATAGACAATCCAGGTTACTTTGGAATTTGATTCAACATCGCACCTGATTGCGATATCATTCCTTTCGATCGTTTTTTTCGATGTTAACTGCTTTGGGGTACTGGCAAGATCGATTTAAAGTTGTTCGTGTACCAGGAACAGATAATACACACACAGCATTTGTAATGTTCAGGAATGTGTCGTAATCAAGATTCTCTATGATATTAGGAGAAAACAACGGTTTTGATGAATTTGGTTTCCCAGTTCCTTCTATTCTAAAATCGGCATCCAATATCTCCCCTTGTGAGAAAGTGGTTTCACATGACAATGTAACTTGTAAGTCTCCATCTTGACTGGATACTGCCACCTTACACACTGGATCTGTAATATCATCTGGATTAACAAAGGTAATACTGTAGGTCCGTAGTTCATCTCCCGATTGTTCGCAACTATACGTTTCCACGGATAACTCCGGTTTTAAAAAAGAGATTACAGACAAATTTCCATTCCAAGACGCTGTAAAATCAGAACTAGGGAGCACTGCTGTATTAAGCATACATTGACTTTTCACCGCAACATCGCATATAAAGATATCAGTTTTGTCACCTTGACTTGTTGTAATTGACCAATATATTCTCATGGAAGAGTTTGGTTGACACGTTAGACTCGCACGCTCATCGATTGTCACTATGTTTATAACTTCGCCTAGCAACATCGGGAGTGAGCTATGAATAAGTATTAGAAGCAGTGGAATCGTCGCCATGTCCTTTAGAATTTAACAAACATTAACAATGCTCACTCTAACTTCTCTATTCACACATAACAGGATGACTGTGCTCTTGAATATGTTTAGTGCAAAGTTCTGGTCAAAGATTCCGATACGTAGAATAAACACTGTTTCCGCGTATACCGTTGATCAGTACAGGTCAAGCTAGGAAAACAATATTATCCAGGTTCTCCAGAAGTTTGTAAACCGATTCCAACCACACATTCGAGCCTACCCTGTTAATAGCTTCTTGGATCTCTATCTCAAAATATAAGAAGCGCAGTATAATGAAGGTACATTTGTTCAGTAATCTACATTTGAGAATGAAGCGAGCTATTTATATGGAGAGCACTCGTGTAAATGGCGTGCACAGTCGTATGCGCTCATGTGTAACACACGCCTTATACTTTGATATTGGGCATACATCCTTTCGTAGATGGCGTATACAATCTGAATTCGGAAGGTTTCATGGAGTCCGAACGTTTCGTCCAATATAATACACCCAAGTAACATCTTCAGTTGAGTTCAATTGACAAGTCAAATTTTATCCTGATCATCAATGAAATTTTTTTTGGAATCATTCTGCCTTGTCCTTCTGCATATAACCAAGACTGAACCCCAAGCGAATTCCAGACAAAAAATAAGACACGCACCACGATTATTACCATGATTATGCGAAGGAATTTTCCACAATGTATAAAACACATGGGAATTGTTAGATGGGAATAGGCAGATTCTTTAGTATGAGGATAGTTTCTTCCACTCGTACTGAGGATGACAGTGGCGTACTCTAGTGTCGTTTGGGTTTGTTCATCGTCTGATGTTCTAGGAATGGTGGATACTTCATGAGACCTTCTGGATCTACACCCCAACCAGACTCCACACAATGCTGGTGGGAATAACCACAGGATGAGAAATAACAACGTTAAAACAAAGTAAGCATTATGGGAACTAGGAGTGAGAGCTGGATCTTCAGATTTCGAGTGATTGTTATATTCAGTAATTGTCGGGATCACATAGAACCCAATGGAACCTTTGTTGATCAGGTTGTCATCTCCACTGGTACGACACACCACCACTTTTCCGAAATCTCGTTCATATATATCCCGTATCAGGAGCGATTGTCCTCCCTTTTGAATCCATGAACGATTCTCAATATCTTCCTCTGTTCCATCTGAATTGTAGAAACGCCAGTATACGACATACGGTTCATCGTTGCATTCGATAATGATATCATTTCCTTCAACAATGTGTTGCGCTTTTATGATATTTGGGTAGGTGCAATATTGCGTTATATCAATATCTGGAAAATATGCCTTGCAGGTAGCGTTTAAAACACTGTTGAAATCGACAAAGTAGAGAGTTTTAGCTTTGATACTTTGAGACGACCCGGGGGCATCATCAGGAATATTTAGTCCAATTCCTTCCAATGTCAAATTGACATCGAGTCCACCTGAGTTTACTTCACATGGTAATGTCACACCACCGACTTCATTTGTATCATTACTGGGTAATGTAACAATGCAGTTGGGTATGATATTAGATGGGTCAATTGATTTTACCAAATATTCCTGCAAAATGACATTCCCCACTATACACATAAATTCATGCTCCTCTTCACCGGATGGTGTTAATGAAAGAATAGAATTGTCATTCGTTTGGGTCGCTTCAATATAATCAAATTTATGAGAAACAATGACGGCCACACTATCAGCACCAGTTAATTGACATCGATCATTCTGACAGGTGTATACATTGACAGGGTAAAAGTTTTGTCCAATATCATAATACCAAGTAACATCTTCAGTTTAGTTTGAATAATATGTTAAATTTACTTGCTGGCCAATCAAAGCATGTTTTTCGATCATTCTGACTTGTCCTTCTGCATACCACCAAGATTGTATCCAAAGCAAGAGGCCTAAACACGAACGAAATAAGATATTAGCCATGATTCCCAGATCTAATATACGGGATTTACAGTCAGGAATATAATGAAGATGATGTCACTTGAGTGAGATGAAACTTCAACATATGTACAGCTGTACTGCACCTCTGTGATTGACGATTGAACTAATAATAGCACCACGTCATTTAGTCACTGTTGAGTGTTGAGTCTCGAAGAAGAATGGTTATATTATATGCATCAAGAGAGGGCGATCGTACGCTTTCTTGATTTGACTCAATTTCTAAGATTGTTTGTAATCGGTAATCACAACGGGAAGGCGGGAGAAGGTGTTTTCCAAAAGTTTGAAAGGTAGATCAAACCATGTAGGTCCATTTCAAACAAACTTTAAAAAATGCTTTCTCTTCCGTCAAGCAACACTATGATCTGATGATGACGTAAATATCGACTTACATCTTGAGTAATGGAGAGTTTAGAGACCAGCATAGTGAACTACAAGCCTATCCCGAATACGTGAAACAATCAAGACCATCACACACATTTCGATCTCTTTCAGTGACTAATACCCCCTTCACATACACGGATTTTGCTTACGAGTCCTTACGGATCGCCAACTCGTAGTCAATCGCAAGAATCCGTAAATAACTCGCTGGTATCCGTAAATAACTCGTCACAACTCGCAACAAATCGTAGACACTCTTAACGATCCGTAAAACTCTTAACGATCCGTGAAAGGAGAGGCAAATTTGTTGACATGTCAAAAATCTTCTTACGATTGTCCACGGATTGATTTGTCGGTAAATAGCTCCTAAATAGCTCGTAACAATTCGTAATCATCCGTAAACCGCTCGCAACAACACGTGACCATCCGTAAACTGCTCGCAAGAATCCGTAAATGACTCGTAACAGATTTTTATAACGATTCATTACGGTTAGTTTACAATTTGTTTACGGATTATTTACGGATTATTGCGAGCAGTTTACGGATGGTTACGTGTGATTACGTGTTGTTTACGATTTTATTCGGGTCATTTTACGATGGCTTAACGGATTGAAACGGGATATTACGAGAATTTTAGATGTAATTACGAGTACTTAACGAATAGATACATATACTTTACGTATGCTTATGAACTGTTCACGATTTGGGGAAAGGTATAAAAGCTGCAAATTCGAACACTTCATTTTCAGTTGTTATTTTTTGGCTAACATTCGTAAGGACTCGTAAATACTCGTAACTTACTTGTAACTATTCGTAACAACACGTAAACAGGTCGTAACTAACGCGTTAGTTACTCGAAGTTATCCGTAATAACTCGTAATTAATCGTGGACTATTGCCGTAAATACATCGTAATAACTTTTAAACCGGTCGTAAAAGTGGCCAAATCGTAAGGATCCGTGAAATATCCGTGAGTGTGTGCGATCCGTAGGGACTCGTAAGAAAAATCCGTGTATGTGAAGGGGGTATTAATAGCCAAACTACAAGATCGGAGAAGGGGGTGGGGGCGCATCGCCACCGATAATCTTTTTTTTTTTTTAATCGCCCATCCTGGTGGAAATTTGAGAAAATGAAAAGAAAAAGTATAAATAAGTACTACAAAAAATAAGTAAAGATAGGTAAGAGCATTATTATCATCAGTATGAGCTATATTCCAGAATGTATGAAAGACATGGTAAGTACATGTAGTAAATTTAAAAATGTCTTATTGCTCCGTATCAAGATCGCTCCTTTCACTCGTACTGAGGATGACCGTGGCGTACTCTGGTGTCGTTTGGGTTTGTTCATCGTCCGATGTTCTAGGAATGGTAAATACTTCATGTGACATTCTGAGTCTATACCCCAACCAGACTCCACACACTGCATTGGTGATTAGCCACAAGGTGAGAAATAATAATGTTAAAACAAAGTAAGGATTATGACCACTAGGAATGGGTGCTGGACCTTCAGAAATTGAGTTATTGTTATTTACAGAATTTTTCGACATCACATGGAACCCAAAGGTACCATTGTTGGTCTGGTTGTTATCTCCTTTGGTTCGACACACCACCACTTTTCCGACATCTCGTTCAGATATATCCCGTATGAGCAGTAATCGCCCTCCTTTCCTTAACCATGAACGATTCTTGATATCTTCTTCTCTTCCATCTGAACCGTAGAAACGCCAGTGATCGACATCCAATTCATCGTCGCATTCGATAATGATATCATTTCCTTCAACAATGTGTTGCGCTTTAATGATATTTGGGTAGGTGCAAGATCGTGTTATATCAATATCTGGAAAATACGCCTTGCAGGAAGCATTGTGAACGTTGTTGAAATCGTCAAAGTTGAGAGTTTTAGCTCGGATACTTTGAGATGACACGAGGGAATCATCAGGCGTATTTAGTCCAATCCCTTCTAATGTCAAATTGACATCGAGTTCACCCGAGTTTACATCACACGATAATGTCATACTACCGACTCCATTTTCATCACTACTCGGTGGTGTAACAGTGCAGTTGGGGATAACTTTATTCAGTTCAATTGTTTTTACCAAATATTTCTGCATAATGTCATTCCCTACTCCACACTTAAAATCATGCTCCTTTTCATTCGATTGTCTGATTGTTAGCGAAAAAACTGACGAATCATTACTTCGCGTTGCTTGAAAATTAAAATCAGTTCTACTCAAAAGAGGTCCAGATCCAGTTAGTGCGCACTGAATATTCTGGTTATCATGGCAGGTGTATATTGGGTAGTATATGCCATTTAAACTATAAAGCCAAGTAACATCTCCAGTTGAGTTTAAATAACACGTCAGATTTACTTGCTGACCAATCAACGTATGTTTTTCAATCATTCCACCTTGTCCTTCTGCATACAACCAAGACTGGATCCAAAACAATAGGCCTAAAAACAAACGAAATGAGATATTAGCCATGATTCTTAGATCTGATATACGTGATTCACAGCCAGTGATAGAATGAAGATGATGTAACATGAGTGAGATGAAACGGCAACGTCTCTACGGCTGTACTACACCTCTGTGAATGAAGACTGAACCAATATTAATGTAGCACCACTTTATATAGTCACTGATGAGGCACGAAGAAGAAGAATGATGAGATTCATTGCACCAAGAGAGGGCGGGGCATTCTTTCTTGATTCGACTTCATTTATGAGATCCGTTTATGAGCGGTAATCACGACGGGAAGGCGAGATAAAGTGTTTCCCCAAAGTTTGACGAATAGATCCATCAAACCGTCAGGAACCCTGTCACTACCGTCGCTCCGCACTATGATGATGTTAAATCGACATGCATCTTTAATAATGAGGAGTTTAGAGACCAGCATAGTCTTGGAACAATCGGGACCACAAGATAAATGTTGATCCCTTTAAGTTAATTATTGACCAATCTACAAGACTGGAGATGAAGGGGGGGGGGGCGAGTCCTCACATATAATTTTCAGGAGAATCGTACACCCCGGAAAATTAGAGAAAATGACTAGCAAAAGTGCAAACAATAATTACCATATTACCATGATTATGCGCTGGAATGCTCTAGAATGTATAAAACACATTGGAAGTGGTAGATGCGAATAGGCAGATTCTTTGTACCAATATCTTTTCTTACACTCGTACTGAGGATGAACGTGGCGTACTTTGGTGTCGTTTGGGTTTGTTCATCGTTCGATGTTCTAGGAATGGTGGATACTACATGTGTACTTCCGGATCTATACCCCAACCAGACTCCACACACCGCAGTGGTGATTATCCACATAGAGATAAATAATAACATTAAAACCAAGTAAGGGTTATGGGCACTAGGAGGAGGTGATGAAATTTCAGAATTTGAGTTGTTGATGACTCCAGTTATTTTTAGAGATTACGGTGAAAACAAGGGTACCTTTGTTGGTCTGGTTGTCATCTCCTTTGGTTCGACACACTACCACTTTTCCGATATCTTGTTCAGATATACCCCGTATCAGCAGTGATCGCCCTCGTTTCCTTGGCCATGACCGATTTTTAATATCTTCTTCTCTTCCATCTGAACTATACAAACGCCATTGATTGACATCCGATTCATAGTGGCATTTGATAATGATGTCATTTCCTTCAACAACGTATTATGCTTTTATGATATTTGGGTAGGAGCAAGATCGTGTTATATCAATATCTGGAAAATATGATTGCAGGAAGCGTTACGAACATGGTTGAAATCGTTAAAGTACAGAGTTTTAGCTCTGATACTTTGAGATGACCCAGCGGCATCATCAAAAACGTCTAGTCCAATTCCTTCCAATGTCAAACTGACATCGATTCCAACTGTGATTACTAAACATGATAACGCCCTTCTGCCGTCTCCATTTTCATCAGTACGCGGTGATGTAACATTGCAATTGGGAATAAGTTTATTCAGTTCAATTGTTTTTACCAAATATTGCTGCATAAAATTATTCCCTAACACACACTTAAAATCATGCTCCTTTTCATCTGATTGTCTGATTGTTAGCGAAAGAACTGACGAATCGTTACTTCGCGTTGCTTGAAAATTAAAATCAGTTCTACTTAAAAGAGGTCCAGCTCCAGTTAGTGCGCACTGAATATTATGGATATCATGGCAGGTTTATATAGGGTTGTATGAGTCATATACATTATAAAACCAAGTAACATCTCCCGTTGAGTTTAAATAACATGTCAGATTTACTTCCTGGCCAATCAACGCATGTTTTTGAATCATTTCGCCTCTTCCTTCTGCATACAACCAAAACTGGGTCCCAAACAATAGGCCTAAAAACGAACGAAATGAGATATTAGCCATGATTCTCAGATCTGATATACGTGATTCACTGTTAGGAATATAGTGAAGATGATGTAACATGAGTGAGATGAAACTTCAACATCTCTACAGCTGTACTGCACCTCTGTGAATGAGGATGGAACCAATGGAAGACCACGTCATATAGTCACTGGATTTAAGAAGACGAATGATGAGATAATTTTCACCAAAAGAGGGCGGGCGCATTCTTCTTGATTTAACTAAATTTATACGATCGATTTGTAAACGTTAAGTACAACGGGAAGGCAAGAGAAGGTGTTTAAGGTCTAAGGTGATTCCCTAAAGTTGTGTATATTAAACATACCGTCATTTTGTGTTAGAAAGACCAAAGCCAAAACAGTCATTTACAAAATTTTTTTTTAGAGGAGTCGCCCACCCCCGGGAAAATTTAAGAAAAATGAAAAGAAGTACACCAAAAATACGGAAAGTCAAGCAACATGATTATTCTTCTGATTTTGCCCTGAAATGTTTCAGAATATATAAAAGACAAGGTAAAAAGTAAATGAGAAATGATAGATTTCTCTGCACTATGATAATATCTTTCATTCGTACTGAGGATGACCGTGGCGTACTCTGGTGTCGTTAAGGTTTGTTCATCGTCCGATGTTCTAGGAATGGTGGATACTTCACGTGTACTTCCGGATCTATACCCCAACCAGAATCCGCACACTGAATTGGTTATTAGCCACAGAACAAGAAAAAATAATATCAACACTAAGTAAAGCATTATGGGCAGTAACAGTTGGTGTTGGATCTTCAGAATTCGATTTATTGTTGTCTCCAGATATTTTCGAGATTACGGTGAATAGAACCCAATCATATATTATTTGGTTTGTCTGGTTGTCATCTCCTTTGGTTCGACACACCACTACTTTTTCGACATCTCGTTCAGATATACCCCTTATCAGCAAAGACTGTCCTCCCTCTCGAACCCATGAACGATTCTTAAAATCTTCTTTTCTGTCATCTGTACTGTAGAAAAGCCAGTGATCGACATCCGATTCATCGTTGCATTCGACAATGATGTAATTTCCTTTAACACCGTATTGCGCTTGTATGATATTTGGGTATGTGCAAGATCGCTTTATATCAATATACGGAACATATGCATCGCAGGAAGCGTGAAAGTTGTTGAAATCTTCAAAGCAGATGAAGCTGTGATACTAGGAAATAACCACCGGAAATAATCAGGAAAATTTAGTCCAATTCAATCCAATGTCAAATTGACATCGAGCTCACCCGAGCTTTCTTCACATGATAATGTCATACTGCTGACTACATTTCTGAATGATGATTGAACCAATAATAGCATCACTTTATATAGTCACTGATGAACTCGAAGAAGAAGAACGAAGAGATTATGTGCACCAAGAGAGGGCGGGCGCATTATTTCGTGATAAACTGTAAGCAAAACGGGAAGGCGTGAGAAGGTGTTTCCCTAAAGTTTGACAATTCATGTAGATTAAACGAACCGTCATTTTGTGTTAGACAGGCCCAGTCAAAACAGTCATTCGCAAAACTGCACTGTAGAACACAACATTTGTAATATGGTCTATCAGCTGGTACAATCCAAGAGGCTCTTTTGTGTTACAAAAACAAACAAACAAGTGTTCGGCTTTCACAATATTATATTTTTGTTAATTGATTTGAAAGGACGGGTATTATATTGTATGAGCCAGTCAAATATCTATATGAAAAAAAGGAAGTTATTTTATGGTGTAAACAAAATAAAAACATAAAACAAATAATCCATAGTATGGCACGTGCGTATTTGAACTTAGATCAATTTCCTTTGTATTTGTCACCTTTATTTAGTACAGGGCCTCTCAGGTAATCAGTTTTCATAGTAGGAGAGTTACCCTGTTAAATAAAACGCAAATAAATAAATAAATAAAGTAACGCTTTCTCTATTTTCGATCCGCACTATGATGACGTAAAAATCGGCATGCATCTTTGACAATAGACACTTTGGAGACCAGCATAGTCCGCGAGCCTAGCCTTCATTAGTCAAACAATCAAGACCATCACATTTTATTTTGATGTCTTTAAGTTACCTTTTATCCAATATACAAGAGCACAGATCGGAGAGGGGGGGGGGGCACGTCCCCCACATAAAACGTTCAGGAGAACTGCACACCCCCGTGGAAAATGAAGAAAAAAATACAGAAGTACAACAGCAAATAAATTAAGTAATGCAACTAGGTTTAATATCATCATTATAGGCTGAAATAATCCAGAATGCATAAAGACATGGTTGATAGTAAATGAGTAATGGTAGATTCCTCTGTATTAAGATCGTTTCGTCCACTCGTACTGTTACGAGTGGTGTTTCCTCTACCCGTTGTCCCTGGGTCCTTTGTTCCACAACAACAGATTACACAACACAAAGTGGTTAGATTTCAAGGGCTGATCTTCATTATTGAGCTTCGTTCTTCAACTCCAAAATACTAGACTAACTCGTCCTCAGACGGTTGGTACAATGTATCTAGATTCGGTCGATACACTCATCACACCCCCCCTCATAAATTAGCACTTATACAAGTAGGAGTAGTGCTATAAAAACATTTCTTTTTCAATGTTGTTTCAGCAACTGTTATAAGAATACAAAAACCTAAAAGTATTTATAAGTATAAGGTCTTTGTAGATTTAGAAATCTGATAAACAAGTCAGCTTGTAAAACTATACAGTACCAGCATGCAAATGGTATCACAGTGTTGTCTAGTGGTTTCTGTTCATACAATAAAATTGAGTATGAACAGCTATAAGTAAAAACATTAACCATTCTTTTAGCATCCTGCTCTATCATTTTTATCACTCACTTTTGCATATATCAGAAGTCGTTTGTACTAAACATAAAACAAATACAATTCAAATCGCAGAGAAGTTCACCTTAAATGACCTATCAATATTAATATGTCTTCATGCTTCTTCGCAATTTTGAATCTAAACATATTTCTTTGCATAAAAATAATACTAAGCAAACTTCAGCAACATTAAACCTGTCTGAAAGATAATATAATATAGCCTTCACGTCAGTTGTAAAAACATGTTACTATTAATCTGAAGTTTTGCATTGTAGTGTAAAACCATATCATCTGTGTTGGTTGAGTATTGAATATCTTCAAAAATATTTTTGATTACTTTTAATATATCCATAACCCAAAATATGGTAAAACACCAAAAATCTTTTTTGTTCCAAAATTCTTTCTTTCAATATTTATCCTGCCTTGGATAAAACATATAAATCAATTTACTGTTTCTGTTTTCATATAAACATGCACAGACAAAATGATGACTCACTAGGCTTTCTAGTTCCTTGTGTTTGTACCAAAAGGGTTTTAACACAGTAATATTATCATGCATGTTCAAATTCGTCAACGAATACGATAAGCATATCACATACATATATACACTGGTTTACAGACATCTGGAAAGCAAACGTAAGAAAAATACATTTTTCTGTGAGTCCAATAAACAGTTTCAATGAGTCCAATCAGTCTATGTTCACAATGCTTTGTGATTATTAAAGAAACCATCAAAGTTAAAAGTTCTGGTTCCCTTTCTCACATAGAATTCCAATGAATTCACCAATGTAGCAATGTTCAACTGTTCAAGAATGATGCTTCACTGTAAGTGTTCAACTGTTCAACAAATATGGTTCACACAAGGGTTGTTTACTTTTCCATGTGAATATATCAATTAGTTGCTCACTTCTGTCCAAATATCACACACGAGATAAAGCGTCCGCAATAACATTGTCCTTTCCTGGCACATGTAGAATGTCCAAGTTGTATTCTTGGAGCAGCAAACTCCATCGCGTCAGTCTTTGGTTCTTGTTTTTCATTCGGTTGAGGAATGTCAGGGGGTTATGATCAGTTAGTACCCTGACTGGATGTTGAGATCCACTGACATACACGTCAAAATGTTCAAGTGCAAGTATCAAAGCCAATGTTTCTTTTTCGACAGTAGAATAGTTCTTCTGACTTGCACTGAATTTCTTTGAGAAGAATGATATGGGTCTGTCGATACCTTCAGCGTCTGCTTGAGTAAGAACTGCACCAGCACCCACATCACTCGCGTCCACCATCATGCTGAACGGCTGGTTGAAATCCGGAGCCATCAGTACCGGATTGGTAGATAAGAGGGCTTTCGCCTGGTTGAAAGCACTCTCGCAGTCGTCAGACCATACAAACGTCACCTGCTTGCGCAGCAGATTGGTTAGGAGAGTTACAACATCGGAGAAGTTATGGCAGAATCTTCTATAATAGCCTGCCATGCCCAGGAACCGCATCAATTCCTTCCGGTTGGTTGGAATCGGGAAAGCCAGGATGGAATCGACCTTCGCCGAGATTGGCCGTACTTGACCCGAACCAACAACATGCCCAAGGAAAAGGACAGTTGCCCCAGGCCTGCAAACTCGCTCTTTGCCAAGTTGACTGTCATTTTAGCAATGGACAACCTTTCAAACAACTCTCTGATTCTCTGTACGTGCTCATCCCACTCTTCACTATACACGATTATGTCATCTATGTATGCTTCGCAACCTGCCATATTCGCTACAAGATTATTCACAAGTCTTTGGAATGTCGCAGGCGCATTTTTCATGCCAAAAGGCATCACTGTGTATTGGAAAAGGCCTTGCGGAGTAGAAAACGCAGAGATCTCTTGTGCTCTTTTTGTCAACGGGATTTGCCAGTATCCCTTTAAGAGATCAAATTTGCTCACATACTTTGCTTTGCCTATACGGTCTATGCAATCATCTATTCGCGGAATCGGAAAAGAATCTGTCTTCGTGCACGCGTTTACTTTTCTGTAATCCGTACAGAAACGATTAGATTTATCCGGTTTTGGAACGAGGATGCAAGGAGAAGACCATGCACTACTACTTGGCTCGACAATGCCGTTCTGTAGCATGTATTCGATTTCCTTTTCGAGATTTTTCAGTTTTGTCGGGTTTGCACGATATGGTGCCTGTTTGATTGGGGTTGTATCTCCCACATCAACATCATGCTCAACAACATCAGTTCGAGAGGGAACATCAGCAAATAACTGTGGATATTCACTCAACAGCTCTTTCACGTCGCTCCTCTCCTTCACAGATAAGTGTGTTAGTTTGTTATCGATGTGTGCTAGAACCTCTGAATTTTTCAATTTCACACATGGGTTCTCTCTCTCAATCTTGCACACTTCTTTCTCAACTTCACACTTTGAGTCACATTCAACAGCACTCAACACTGGTTGTGCTTTACTCTCGTCATTTCTTCGGATATATGGCTTAAGCATATTCACATGACACACACGTCTCTTCTTCTGCCTATCTGGAGTATTGACAACGTAGTCGACATCACCAACTCTCTTAGCAATAGTGTACGGCCCAGAAAATCTAGCCTGCAGAGAATGACCAACTATCGGCAGTAAGACCAAGACTTCATCTCCTACCTCGAAATTCCTCTCTTTTGATTTCCTGTCATACCATGACTTCATCTTCTCCTGAGAATCTGACAAATTCTGTCTGGCAACCTCCCACGCCTTATGCATTCTCTCACGGAAAGTACTCACATACTCCAACACATTTGTTTGTGCATCATCACACAACAGTCTCTCTTTCAGCAACTTTAATGGTCCACGTACTGAGTGACCGTATACCAACTCAAAAGAACTGAAACCAAGCGACTCTTGAACAGCATCCCGCACAGCAAACAATAACAAGGGAACTCCCTCATCCCATTGTTTCTCTGACTCCATACAATAAGTTTTCAACATATTCTTCAAAGTCTGGTGGAATCTCTCCAGTGCTCCCTGGGACTCTGGGTGGTATGCACTCGAAACTACATGTTTTACGCCCAGTTCCTTCAACACCTGATTGAACACCCTAGACATGAAATTTGACCCTTGATCAGATTGTACAGTTTTTGGTAGCCCTACAGTAGTGAAAAATTTCACTAACGCCTTTGTCACATTATTCGCTGTAATGCGCCGCAGTGGTATCGCTTCGGTATATCTCGTCGCAGCGCACATTATCGTCAATAAGTATTCATTACCTGCCTTAGTCTTTGGCAGAGGACCTACACAATCTACTATGATCCTAGAAAATGGCTCATCGAACGCCGGTATTGGCTTCAATGGTGCTGCTGGTATTTTCTGATTCGGTTTACCTACAACTTGACATGCGTGGCAACTTCTGCAAAAATTTGCAACATCTTTTTGCACACCTGGCCAAAAGAAATGAGAAAGAATTTTCTCCTGGGTTTTGTGAACCCCTAAGTGACCTGCAAGTGGAGCTTCATGAGCAAGGCTAATTATGTCCTGCCTGTATGTAGAAGGGACTACAATTTGGTGGACTTCTTTCCACACCTCATCTGCAGGGACATCTGCTGGCCTCCACTTTCTCATTAGCACACCCGCTTTCTTGTAATAACAAACAGGCACAGTCAATGCCTCCTCCTCAGAAACAGCTCTCTCATTCAAAGAAATCAACTGAGGATCTGTCTGTTGCTCCTTTAGCAACTCACTCTTTTTCAAAGATAGTGGTTCAGATGTTTCACTATTTCCTACACTACGATCCTTTCTCGCACTCTCATCCACATTGGAATCAGACTCATCTTCAACCAAACGACAAAAGAAAGAATCTCCCAAGTCAACATCTACGTCATTAGACTTCTTCTCCGACTCAACTTTCTTTGCCATTGAACGAGTTACAGCACATGCTGGGAACACAACAGGAAATTCTGCAACCAACTCATCTGTCTCAGAACTTTCACAAGGACTAGAACTTACTACTGGACATGATACGACTCTGTCACCAGCGAGATCATTACCTAATATGATAGATACCTCTTCCACAGGAAGTGATGGTCGAACTGCCATCTTCACCATACCAGAAACAAGGTCTGACTTCAAGTCTACCACATGAAGGGGTGCTTCCACAAAGCCATCTCCAATGCCTTTGAGCAAAACACTAGCACCAACAGAAGAACTATCACAAAAGGGCAACGCACTTTCCAAAATCAAGGACTGAGAAGCACCAGTATCCCGCAAGACTTTCACTTTTCTTGCTACATCACTCTCTGCTACAGATACATATCCTACAGACACAAACGGTTCATACTCTTTCTGAATTTTTTCCATGTTCGCTGGTACAATTCTACTTTGTGAGTTTGATGTAGTTTGTACGAATGCATTAGGATGTGCACTAGATTCCAGTTTCCTAGCCTGAAGTGAAGGACACTTTGACTTTATGTGCCCATACTGTTTGCAAGCATAGCACATTCTTTCCTCATTTACCTGTCCTTGCTGGGACTGCGGTTTTATTTCATCCTTTTCTTGTGATGAACTAGTTTTCTGGCTTTTGCTCCAGTTACCATTTTTCTTAGGTTCTACGCTCAGTTTGTTAGAGATTTTGTGCGTGAGCACGTAATCATCCGCGATTCTTGCTGCTCCATCCAGCGAATCGACGCGCTGCTCCTCGAGATGTATACGAACATCCAGTCGCACGCTGCGCTTGAATTCCTCAAGCAGAAGAATTTCACGCAGTTTATCATAATCATGATCTACATGGAGAGACGAGCTCCATCTGTCAAACAATTGCTCTTTTTGTTTTAAAACTCCATATGAGTTTGCGATTCTTCCTTTCGCGCTTTGCGAAATCGCTGCCTGTACGCTTCGGGTACAAGTTCGTAAGCTTTTAGCACGCTCGATTTTACTTTATCGTAATCCGACACATCGGCCATCGACATTGCTAAGTAGGCATCCCTAGCCTTACCGCTAAACTTACTCTGAATCAGGTGAGCCCACATTTCCCTAGGCCACCCCATGCTTTGAGCTAATTTCTCAAAGTGTGGAAAATACTTTTCCACCCCTTCCTCTTCGAATGGAGGAACCATTCTGACATGCTTTGCTACGTCAAAATGCCTATCAGCATTTCTGCTTTCTTTTCTGTTTACGGCAACAAGTTTCTCCCTCTCCAACTCTACCCTCGCCCTCTCTAATTCTAGCTCCTTTATCCTCACTTCATCAGAAACTGAAGACCTAGCCTGAGAATTTAATTCAGGAGACCGAGACCTAGACCCTGGAGGAGTCACACTCGTACTATCCGCCGCCTCTGAAGACAAAACCTCTTCAGCAACCAGAAATTCGACAATCCTGTTCAAAATGTCCGACTTCAGCATGTACCGCTTGATGCCCACAACCTCGTAATGAGTTGCTACATCTAACAATTCAACTTTAGTCAACGAGCTTAATCGCTCCGCAGACGGATCCCTAACAAACTCTCCCAACGAGAACTCGCTAGCCATCATGCAAAAAACCTAGCCTCCTAAATTACCTAGAAAGAACTAGAGCCTGGCTGTTATAATCCCCAGCCAACCTTAAAACACCGAGATTCTACAATATCCGAGAAATCTAGACAACCTGACTGTTATAACCCTCAGTCAAACCCTGCAAATCCATGCAGAAACATGAGAAGACAACAATGTTTTTCTCACCACACACACCACGAATGCTCGAACCTGAAACGGCTACCCCAGCGCGGTGCCCGACGATATCATCTTAACGAACCGACATCGACAACACACACACAGTACACACCGAACAGTCCGCTCATAAGGAACGTGTATGTAACTCGTCGCACGCAATGTAATGCAACATGCCAGCGCTAATATGATCACAAAAATCACCTGAAAATCATACTTTTCACTTTATATACCTGGCCGAGCCCCCATTTGTTACGTGAGGTTTCCTCTACCCGTTGTCCCTGGGTCCTTTGTTCCACAACAACAGAATACACAACACAAAGTGGTTAGATTTCAAGGGCTGATCTTCATTATTGAGCTTCGTTCTTCAACTCCAAATACTAGACTAACTCGTCCTCAGACGGTTGGTACAATGTATCTAGATTCGGTCGATACACTCATCACACGTACTGAGGATGACCGTGGCGTACTCTGGTGTCGTTTGGGTTTGTTCATCGTCTGATGTTCTAGGAATGGTGGATACTTCATGTGACCTTATGAGTCTATACCCCAACCAGACTCCACACACTGCAGTGGTGGTTAGCCACAGGGTGAGAAATGACAACGTTAAAACCAAGTAAGGATTATAATCACTAGAGGTGGGTACTGGATCGTAAGAAATTGAGTTAGTATTGTCCCCAGTAAGTTTCGAGATTACGGTGAAACCAATGGTACCTTTGTTGGTCTGGTTGTCATCTCCACTGGTTCGACACACCACCACTTTCCAAACATCTCGTTCAGATATATTCCGTATCAGCAGTAATCGCCCACCTTTCCTTGACCATGAACGATTCTCAATATCTTCCTCTGTTCCATCTGAATTGTAGAAACGCCAGTATACGACATACGGTTCATAGTCGCATTCGACAATGATGTCATTTCCTTCAACAATGTATTGCGCTTTTATGATATTTGGGTAAATGCAAGACCAGTTTTCATGAAAATCTGGAAAATATGCATTGCAGGAAGCGTTATGAACGTTGTTGAAATCGTCAAAGTAGAGAGTTTTAGCTTTGATACTTTGAGACGACCCGGGGGCATCATCTAGAATATTTCGTCCTATTCCTTCAAATATCAAATTGACATCGAGTTCACCCGCGTTTACTTCACACGATAAAGTAATACTGCCAACTTCATTTGTATTATTGCTGGATAATGTAACAATGCAGTTGACGACGATATCAAGTGGGTCAATCGATTTTACCGAATATTCCTTCAAAATATCGTTCCCCAACTTACACTTAAATTTATGCTCCTCTTCACTGAAAAGTGTCAATGAAAGAATGGAAGTTCCATTTCTTCGAGTTGCTTTAATATGATCAGATTCGCTTGACAAAATGTCCGCAATATCAATAAAACTAGTAAGTTCACATTGATCATTCCGACAGACGAAGATGTAAAAAAAATTGTTGTTTCCAATATCATACAACCAAGTAACCTCTTCAGTCGACTTAACATAACATGTCAGATTTACTTGCTGGCCAATCAACGCATGTTTTTCATTTATTCCGCCTTGTTCTTCTGCATACAACCAAAACTGGATCCCAAACAATAGGCCTAAAAACGAACGAAATGAGAAATTAGCCATGACTCTCAGATCTGATAAACACGATTCACAGTCAAAGATAATAATGAAGGCAATGTAACATGAGTCGGATGAAACTCTAGCATCCGTACAGCTGTACTGCACCTCTGTGAATGAGGATCGAACTAATAATAGCACCACGTCATATAGTCACTGTTGAGGCTCGAAGAAGAAGAATGGTCAGATTATGTGCACCAAGAGAGGGCGATCGTTAGCTTTCTTGATTTGACTCAATTTCTAAGTTTGTTTGTAATCGGTAATCACAACGGGAAGGCAGGAGAAGGTGTTTTCCAAAAGTGTGAAAGGTAGATCAAACCATGTAGGTCCATTTCAAACAAACTGTCAATGACGCTTTCTCTTCCGTCAAGCAACACTATGATCTGATGATGACTCAAAGATTGACTTCTATCTGGAGTAATGGAGAGTTTAGAGACCAGCATAATTATAGTCTAGGACCCTATCCCGCTTTAGTCAAACAATCAAGACCACGAGATAAATGTTGAACCCTTAAAGCTACTTATTAGCCAATCTACAAGAGCGGGGACCGGGGGGGGGGGGTGGGTGTGGGGGTGGGGACACACGACCCCACACAAAATATATATTGGAATTGCCCACCCCCGCAAAATGTACAACAAATATAAGTACATTCATTCAACGCGAATGGACTGTTCCAGAATGTATAAAAGACACGGTAAGAAGTAAATGAGAAATGGCACATTCCTCTGTACTAAGATCTGTTCCTCCACCCGTACTGAGGATGACCGTGGCGTACTCCGGTGTCGTTTGGGTTTGTTCATCGTCCGACGTTCCATGAATGGTGAATACTTCATGTGACCTTCTGAGTCTGTACACCTTCGAGACTAGACACACTAGTACTGCAATGGTGATTAGCCACAGAACAAGAAATATCACTGTCATCATATTATAACATGGGCAAGGGTACCAAGGGTACCAAGGGTACCAAGGTACATAGCTTACAGTGCTCGAGAGGCCTTCATAAAGATAATAATCCCAAATAGCTTCTTCGGCCTAAAACGACCAATGAGATATTAGCCATGATTCTCAGATCTGATAAACACGATTCACAGCCAGGGATAATGATGAAGATGATGTGAAATGATTCAGATGAAACTCAAGCATCCGTACAGCTGTACTGCACCTCTGTGAATGATGATTGAACCGATGTAGCACCATTTCATATAGGCACTGTTGAAGCTCGAAGAAGAAGGATCAGATTATGTGCACCAAGAGAGGGCGTGCTCATTCTTTCATGATTTGTCTGAATTTATAAGATCCGTTTTAATAGGTAATTACAACGGGAAGGTGGGAGACGTATCAGGACAATTACCCCCTGGGCAATCACCCCCCGGGCAATTACCCCCCGGAAAACTACCCCCGTAGGACGATTACCCCCCCGGAAAATTACCCCCCGGAGAATTACCCCCCGAGGACAATTACCCCCCATGGACAATTACCCCCCGAGGACAACTACCCCCGAAGACAATTACCCCCGAGGACAATTACCCCCCAAGGACAACTACCCCCCGAGGACAACTACCCCCGAGGACAATTACCCCCCCCCCCGAGGACAATTACCCCCCATGGACACTAATGGGCATGGTGGCTCAGTGGTTAGAGCGCCCGCCTCATGAACGGGAGGTCGTGAGTTCGAACCCCGGCCGAGTCATACCAAAGACTTATAACAATGGGACCTTCTGCCTTCTAGCTAGGCGATCAGCATATTAGATTGGAGAAGGGTAGTAATAACATATTATGTTATGCAGGGCCCGCTGGAAGAGCAGTTTCATAACTGAAGTGGCTACCCTAGGAAAATAAAACGTTATTATTATTATTATTATTATTATTACCCTCGGGGCCAACTATCCCCCAGGAAAACAACCCCCGATGACAATCACCCCTGAGGAATGTATAACACTGTGACGTATAACGCAAGCTTCCCTCCAAATTGCTATTTACAGAAAATTCATTTTCAGTCTTTTCAAATTATTCAATTCGATAAGGGGGGTGGAGGTTGCCCAATAATAAATCAGTCTTTTCAAATTATTCAATTCGATATAGGGGGGGGGGGGTGGAGGTTGCCCAATTCCCCTGTAGTTTTGCTACCGAGTAAAGAACAGAAATTACATTTCTTAGAAATTGAACAATACATTGCGCGCAGATAAGTACGCGTTACAGCTTCTCTCACCATCAATGGCACAACAAAGAAATTAGGATGTAAGATTTCATTTACGCATTCTCTGTAACTTTTTTAATCAGCTGATTGTGTATTTGTCTTTGTATGTATAATGGGCCCTCATCCATGCCATAATTAAGGTTTTCTTCACGTTATCTATTATTTCTGTTGTCATGCTGGAGTGTAATATGTTTTCGTGTACGTTAAATTATTTTGAAATATAAATTGCCTTCAAGTTATATGTACGGTGCCATGTCAAAAGAAAATAAATATCCACTCTCTGGTAATTCATCTCATTTGATTTTGTAACGCCAGCACAGCGTTTTTCAACCGGGGTGCCGCAAGAGAATGATTTGGAAAACGATGATTTTGTAAACAAATTCAAATACCAGAACCGGCTAAAATATGTAATTACATGAGAAAATAAAAAAAAATGGAAGATACTAAAGTGTCTTCCTTCCTCGCTCGCTGACAATATTTTGACAGCAAGGTAAATAAGGGCAACGAGAGGCCCGAATATCCTCAAATTCGTGTATCAAGATCATGACCGAATATATCACTTTTTATTATGTACATTTGGCGGCAAGGTGCTCGCATACAGTACTTTAAATAATTTCTAGTGTGTGAATTACAAACTAATATTTTACCAGTTTGAAAATGTCTTCTCCTTTTTATTTTTAAATGTACATAGCACTTGACGAGAGCCAGAGTCATGCAAAATTAATAATTTGTAAAGACTTTGGGATTTGGGAGAAACTTTTCATTTCTTAAGAGGGTACCATGGGTGTCGATCCCGGGGGGGATGGGGGGATATATCCCCCCAATATTTCAGGTGGGGGGGATGGCCTGTACAATCATCCCCCCCAATAATTCACCATCACACACAAAAAAAAAAATTAATGATGAGAGCCCGATGAGAGTACATGTAATGGTTATTATACTCGTCTTTTGTCTTCTTTCTCTAATAATTCAATGAAACATCAAAGCTTCTGCGCTTCGCTCGGAGGAAGGGGAACTTGATTCGAACAAGGATTAATAGTCGAGAACGGTACAACGAATCGTCTTCTTTCTCTCATAATTTAATGAAACGTCAGAGCTTCTGCACTTCGAGCGGGAGGGGGGGGGGAAACTGAATTCAGACAAGGATTAAGAGTCGAGAATGGTACAACGAATCGTCTTCTTTCTTTAATAATTTAATGAAATGTCAGAGCTTCCGCGCTACGCGCGGAGAAAGGAGACCTTGATTCAAACAAGGATTAATAGTCGAGAACGGTACAACGAATCGTCTTCTTTCTCTCATAATTTAATGAAACGTCAGAGCTTCCGCGCTTCGCGCGGGAGGGGGGGGGGGGGGGGGGAAACTGAATTCAGACAATGATTAAGAGTCGAGAATGGTACAACGAATCGTTTTCTTTCTTTAATAATTTAATGAATTGTCAGAGCTCACTACCACCCCCTAAAATAAAATCCTGGTAATTACGCGCTTGAGAGGATAATAACCCAGGTAGCAAGCTCATGTGGGCCCCACATGGGTCCCATATTCTCTGAAATGTTATCTTTATTGAGGGTGACTTGAAAAAGTTAATAACTTGGAAGGGAGGGGTGCAACCTGCCACACGCTTCTACCTCTTGGTTGCTTTGATCCATTGCCGAAAATATTTTGGCCCCTTTCATCCCCCTCAACCACGGATACAAATCGACACCCCTGGAGGGTACCGTGACTAAAACAAAGTTAAAATAACGCTGCTCCAGAGAAATGTATTTCTATGCATTTTGAAAAGCGCTGGACAATTACCTAAAACTTACATCCTTCGTGGAGAGGCAACCGCACTGGCGTTGCATAAATTATAATAAAAGGGAAATGTGTAGTAATGAGAAAGACAACGTGATATAGTATTTGAAAGAATATGGGTTCATGCAGGGGATCCTATGGGCTCGTAGCCATCTCTCAATGTGTCAGATCGTCTTTTGCTATTGAATCCTGATTGTCCACGGGGGTAGTTGTCCTCGGAGGGTAATTGTCCTCGAGGGGTTATTGTCCTCGGGGGGGGGGGGGTAATTGTCATCGGGGGGTAATTGTCATAGGGGGTAATTGTCCTCGGGGGGTAATTGTCCTAGGGGGTAATTGTCCTCGGGGGGTAATTGTCCTAGGGGGTAATTGTCCTCGGGGGGTAGTTGTCCTCGGGGGGGTAATTGTCCTCGGGGGGTAATTCTCCGGGGGTAATTTTCCGGGGGGTAATTGTCCTTGGGGGGTAGTTGTCCTCGGGGGGTGATTCTCCGGGGGGTAATATTCCAGGGGGTAATTGTCCTTTGGGGGTAGTTTTCCGGGGGGTAATTTTCCGGGGGGGGGGGGTGATTGCCCAGGGGGTAATTGTCCTAGAACCGGTGGGAGAAGGTGTTTCCCAACAGTTTGACGAATAAATCAATAAAACCATGAGTAACGCTTTCTGTACCACCGCCGCGCACAAGGATGATGTAAAATCGACATTCATCTTTAATCATGGAGAGTTTGGAGACCAACATAGTCTAGGAGCCTATCCCGCTTTAGTCAAACAATCAAGACCATGAGATAAATGATGATCCATTACAGTTACTTATTGCCCACGCTTCTAGACCGGAGGTCGAGGGGGGGGGGGGGGGATATTATACATTTCCAGGGGAATCGTACACCCCCGGGGAAATTTGAGAACAGGAAAAAAAGAAGTACAAAAGAAAATCAATAAAGACATGCAATACGATTATTACCCTGATAATGCGTAGAGTGTTCCAGAATGTATAAAACACATGACAAGAACTAGTAGAGAGACGGTAGATTCCTCTATATCAAGATTGCTTCTTCCACTCGTACTGAGGATGACCGTGGTGTACTCTGGTGTCGTTTGGGTTTGTTCATTGTCCGATGTTCCTGGAATGGTGGATACTTCATGAGACCTTCCGGATCTACACCCCAGCAAGACTCCACACACTAATAGCAATACTCTAATGGTGATAAGCCACAAAACAAGAAATATTAATGTTATTTCAATATTATATTGGCAGGTGAAGGTAGGAGCGTATGAATAATAATCCGAAATAGCCTCTGTGGTCAAGATTCCATAAAATGTCATTTCCTAGCCGACCAACGCATGATTTTCAGGCAATTCACCTTGTCAATCTGCGTACCAACACAACTGGATCTAAATCAATAGGCCTAAAAACAAACGAAATGAGATATATTAATCATGATTCTCAGATCTTATATATGCGATTCACAGTCAGATAATTATCGAAGATGATAATAATAATAATAATAATAATAATAATAATAATAATAATAATAATAATAATAGCCTAATAGTCCACTCCAAATTTTATTAAACCGAAACGGAAATTCTTTTTGCCCAATTAACATGTAACATGTAACATGTAACATGTAACATGTAACATGTTACATGAGTCAGATGAAACTACAGTATCTCTACAGCTATATACATGTTTACTACACCGCTGTGAATGGTGAATTAAGCAATGTAGCAGCACCCTATATAGTAACTGATGAGTCACAAAGAAGAATGATGAGATTATGTGCACCAAGAGAGGGCGGGGACACTCTTTTTTTAATTGTTTTTTATCTGACTAGATTTATAAGCGGTAAGCGGAACAAAGGGAATGCTGAAGAAGGGGATTCCCAATAATTTGACAACTTTCTCTTCCTTCCCGCCACACTATTATATGATGATGAAGTAAAATTTGACATGTTATCTTGAATAATGGAGAGTTGGGGACCAGCAGAGTCCGTGGGCCTATCCCTTATTAGTCAAAAGATTAAAAACCATCACATAAATAATTGATCCCGGCAAGATACTTTTTAACAGATCTTCGAGAATGGAGAACGTGGGGGGGGGGGGCACGTCCCCTCAGAACTTTTTTAGGGGAACTTCCAGTCCCCGGGAAAAAAAACTTGAGGAAAATGAATAGAAGTACAACAAAAAATAATATGAATACATGCTGGAATGTTCCAGAATGTATAAAAGACATAGTAAGTGGTAGATGGGAGATGAGAGATTCCGCAGTATTAACATCGTTTCTTCCATTCAAAACCATCACATAAATTGTTGATCCCGGAAAGATACCTTTTAGCAAATCTACAAGAATAGAGATGGGGGGGGGGGGGCACATCCCCTGACGATGACCGTGGTGTAATCTGGTGTCGTTTGGGTTTGTTCATCGTCTGATGTTCTAGGAATGGTGGATACTTCATGCGACCTTCTGAGTCTATACCCCAACCAGACTCCACACACTGCATTGGTGATTAGCCACAGAACGAGAAATATTAAAGTTAAAACCAAGTAAGGATTATGAGCACCAGGAGTGGGTGTTGGATCTCCAGAATACGAGCTATTACTGTGTTCAGTAAATTTAGAGATTACAGAGAACGAAATGGTACATTTGTTGGTCTGGTTGTCATTTTTTTTGGTTTGACACATCACCACTTTTCCGAAATCTTGTTCAGATATATCACGTATCAGCAGAGGAGAGACACGTCCCCAAAGGTAATTTTCAGGAATCACACAGCCCCGTTGGAATTTGAGGAAATGAAAAGAATTTACAACGAAAAAACAGGTAAGACACGCAATACGATTATGGTCATGACTATGCGCTGGATTTTCCAAGAATGTGTACAAGACATGATGAGTAGAAGATGAAAAATGGCAGATCCTCTGTACCAAGATTGTTTCTCTCGTTCGTACTGAAGATGACCATGGCGTACTCTGGTGTCCTTTGGGTTTGTAAATCGACAGATGTTCTAGGAATGGTGGATACTTCATGTGACCTTCTGAGTCTATACCCCAACCAGACTCCACACATTGAATTGGTGATTAGCCACAGAACAAGAAATGAAAACTTTAAAAACAAGTAAGGGTTAAGAACACTGGGAATGGGTGCTGTATCTTCAGAAATTGAGTTAGTATTGTCTCCAGTGAGTTTCGAGATTACGGTGAAAACAATGGTACCTTTATTGGTCGGGTTGTCATCTCCTTTGGTTCGACACACCACCACTTTCCCGACATCTTGTTCAGAAATATCCCTTATCAGCAGTGATCGCCCCCCGTCTCGAATCCATGAACGATTCTTAATATCTTGCTTTTTCCCATATAAATCCATGAGATACCAATCGACATCATATTCAACGTCACATTCGATGACGATTTCATTTCCATCAATAGTATATCGGTTTTTTGTAACGTTTGGGTAGGTACAAGACCGTGTTTCATCAATATCTGGAAAGTATATCTCGCAGTAGGCATCATGTATGTTGTTGAAATGTTCGAAGGGAATGGTTCCATTGATACCATGAGATGAGCGACGAATCGTAAAATTATTTTGCTCAAGTCCTTTAAGCGTTAAGTTAGCATCTAGTATCTCTTGGAACGTAAATTCACATGAAAATGTGATGTGAGGATCACCATTTATACCAATACTTTGCAGAGACACACTACAATATTGGGCAATATTTGCTGAATCAATCAGTGATATAGTGAATGTTTTTACGACACCATTCCCTAGCTTACACTGAAAAATCCGTTCTTTTGTGGTAGGGATTAGCGAGAGAACAGAAACGTTATTACTTCGATTTACTTTCAAATCACCATCAATTTTGATATTTTCTGTGCAATGACTGCTGGAATTTTCCAGGCATGTGTAAACTTCAATGAAGTTAGATCCCCTACCCTGAACAGACCAAGTCACGTCTTGTGTAGAGTTTATGTCACATTTCAGGTAAACCCGTTGACCAGTCGTCACTATTCTCTCTTGTGCTATTGCACAAGGTAAGATGAACAAAACAGTGAGTAGGAATAATTCACAGGCCATGGTTTAATAAGTCGATCATTGCATATCAAGAGTGATCACTAATCGACACACGTCTTGCGGAATAGGCGCTTTATCTGGAATATCCCGTTCAAAGCTTTTCGAATAGCATGTCGATGTTCCTCCTCATAACGTGATATGTTGTACTGCAGCATTCAGATGAAACTGCATGCATGTCTCTGGTTATTAGCGCACTATAGCACCACTCGTTAATGAATCAAGAGAGGGCGTCCGCCCAGGATGGATGGCGTAATAATGTCGACTTGTATTGTGAGTAATGGAGCGGAGTTTGCCAGCCTATATCCCACATGTGTCAAACAATCAAACCAGAGGCGACGCTCCCGAGGGGTCAGGGGGTCACAGTGTCCCTCACTTTTTCAAGTACCCTAAAAGTGCCCCTTTTTACATAAGAAAAGTGCCCCTTTGACTTTGTAAGAAGCGCCCCTTTTTACATAGGAAAAGTGCCCCTATTAATTATAAAAATGCCCATTACCCTTCCCCCCTTTTCACTTTTGATGAACGACCCCTCACTTCTGATAATTGCCCTTTTTAGCTCGGATAAGTTCACCTTATATTTTAACATGTGCCCCTTTTCCTTTGTAAGAAGTGCCCCTTTCCCTTTTAATAACTACTCCTTTTAACTCGGATAAGCACACCTTATATTTTCACATGTGCCCCCTTTCCTTTCTAATAAGTGCTCCTTCCCCTCCTGATAAGTGCTTTTTTCATTTCTAATAACTGCCCCTTTTATTGTGACACGTCCCCAATTTTCCTTCCAAATAAATGCTCCTTTTCCTTTTTATAAGTGCCGCTTTCCCTTCACCCCTTCTCATCTCTGACAAGTGCGCCGTTTATTTTAACATGTGTCTCTTTTTCTTTTTAATAAGAGCAACTTTCCCTTCTCATAAAAGCCCCCTTTCACCTCTGAAAAACGCCCCTATTAAAATCTGATCGGTGCCTCTTTTCTTTTAACAAATGCATATTTTCCTTTATTATTAGTGCCCCTTTTTTCATTTTCATAAGTGCCTCTGTTCATAAATGGTCAGTGCTCCTTTTCCGATGCGATAAGTGTCCCTTTTCACCTCTGATAATTACCCTTATAACAATGATACATGCCCGTTTTCCTTTCTGATAAAGAACATATCCCAGCCTTTTTTACAAGTGCCCCTTTTCACTTCTTAAAAATGCCCCCATCAAAATCTGATGGGTGCCTCTTTTCCGTCAACAAGTGCCCATTTCCCATTCTCATAAGTGCCCCATTTCACCTCTGATAATTACCCTTTGTACTTTGATACGTGCTCCTTTTCTGTTCTAATACATGTAAGTGTCTTATCCCTTTCGATAAGTGTCGCATTTTCCTTTCATAATTAAACGTGCTCCGTATTTCAAACTACTAAGAGCAATTTCCCCCAAGGCTCGCTCGCTACGCTCGCTCTCATTTATAGATGTTATAATTATGTTACTTATCAAAGGTCTTTTCAGTCTTCCGTTATGAGGATGTGCTTATAACCCCATCAGGATTGGGTTTGTCCTTATAAGATGTGATTTTGCGCACTGCGACCTCACAAATTTTAAAAATTTGCTCGCTCGCAAATTAGTTTTCAGACCATCAAACCCAACTGCAAAGTATGATGCGTAAGCAATATATTATATGATGTATAAAGAGAAACAAATATTGAAATCATCCCTGATAATATAATCACAATATAGGGGTATATATACCAACGTCTAAAAAATCGTATATTTTCGCTTTGAGATTTTCCTTTGTAGGTGCCCTTTTATCAGAAAGTGCCCATTTTGTTGGTGACCCCCACTTTGGTATTCGCCCCGCCGCCTCTGAATCAAACCCATAAACCCATAAATCCCTCTAAGTTACAAAGTGGATTTACAAGAGGGGGTAGGGTGGGACATGGGACCCGTTCCTTCAACCACAACAACAAAATTACAGGGGATTCGCCCGCTCCCTGGAAATTTGAGAAAAATGAGTACAGCAAATAATCAGTGACGTCATGCAAAACTTTGATGATGCTCTAGATTATTCTAGATAATCTAGTTTCACACACACACACATTGAAAAAAAAAATTGAAATATTTTTTTTAAAAGCAATTTTGTTTTATTTCTCCAAATAGGTAATACAAACCATAACATACAATTGAATAAAAATAAACGTGTTCAATATGGATTGCTTTTACATAAACATAATTAAACAAAAACTTATTTGCAGTATATATAAATTAGCAACAAAGTTAACGTTTAAGTACCTAAACATAATATAAATGTCAATTGTAAATATTATTCACATATATTTAAAAAAAACTTAAACAAATCTGGTAGTAATTTGAGTTGAGTTTGAGTTTATTTTATTTATACACGGTAAAAGCCCGAAACAGTTCGCAGACTGGTTTCAATCAGGGCCGTGTCGATAAAAAACAACATAATCATGACATATAAACAAAAGTAATATAACACTGACAGATTCACAACCATAACACGACAATAATAGGAAATAAGCTAAAAACACTTTACTTAATTAGAACTATATTGGTAGACCCAAAAGATAAACAATTAAATAAGTTACATATATGATCATCATAATCTGTTTGCATATTTATATATATAAAGTAAAAACAAAAAGAAGTTTAACAAGATTATAAATAAGTTAAAAACATATTATGTATTCATGTTAAATATTAAATAATCAAACTTCAAAACAATAAACAAAAGAAACACACATAATGTAGAATGTAGAAGTAAAATGAAGTATGGAATAATAATAAATATTTAAGAGCATTATGAATATGGATCAGTTAAATACTACATATATAATTGTTTTTGTTTTTAAAGAAACAAAAACTGATAACGTATTGCAAAGATCATATTGCACACGAATAGACATTTAAAACATATTGCGTAGGAGTAATATAACATAAATAACAATGATAAATAGGTTGAAATTATGAGATAAAAATTATATACAACTATAAAACCTTAAAAACAAACAACAACAAAGCTCTCTTAAACTAATAAGTTAGCCCCTCCCCACACACTTATTTCGTATTACGTCAGCTTTGCCTTAAAAATATTTAACGATTTAGCACCTTGTACTTCATGTGGCAAGTTATTCCATGTTAAGGCCCCTCTATATTTAAAAGATCTTTTCATAGTCTCAGTCTTCGGTCTTATTGTTTTCACATTATACAGACTTGAACGAGTATTGTATGTATGGTCTGCAAATATAAACCTTTCTACTAAATACTCAGGAGCTTGTTTTGAGACAATCTTATACATCATAATTGCTACATTCTTTGTTCTATTATTGTCAAGTGTATTCCAATTTAGTCTTGTTAAATTTTCATCTGATGAGGAATACCAAGAGGACCTATTAATTATTCGAGCTGCTCTATTCTGGATTTTTTGTAATTTGTTTTTCTGTGTACTTCCACATCCACCCCATACTACATCACAATAATTTAAGTGAGACAATACTAGTGAATTATAAACCAATTTCATTTCATATTCATTTACTATATTTCTTATAGATTTCAGCATATATAATCCGTTACTTGCTTTTTTATGAATAGTATTAATATGTTCTTGCCATGATAACCTTTCATCTAAAATTAGCCCAAGGTGTCTACACTTACTAACTCGAGTTAACACAGTATTGTCTATAGTAATGTTTAAATCATTATCTTTAACTTTCTCCAGACGTTGCTTCGTACCGAATACAATGTATTCAGTTTTCTTTATATTCAAATTTAGTTTGTTTTGTATCAACCACTTTTTAACATATTCTAGGTCTTCATTAATCTTCTCACTCAATTCTATGGTATCATTTGCCGAACAATATATTACCGTATCATCAGCATACATGCTTACTTTACAGTGGGTGAGGCCACGCGGCAAATCATTAACATGTAATATGAAGAGCAGGGGTCCTAAAATGGATCCTTGGGGAATTCCACATTCAACTGGCACTGGAACAATGCCTGCTCCTCCCTGCCCCTCCCTCACACATATACCCCACCCACCCACCCACACACATACTCACCCAGCCACCCACCCCCGCACACACACATCCACTACTCACTCAGTGGATGTCTGCTAACACTCTCAGCTCAAGAAAAATAAACTAAATAAGTAAGTTATCCACACACACACACAAGCGCGCGCACTCACACGCACCACATACTTGCGCACGCACGCAAAGACACACACACACACACAAAGACACACGAACTAGTATACCCAAAATTACTTATGCAAAGCTGGGAAGCAAAGCGACCGAGTGGTAGATTAACACAAAATCTTTGTATTAACTTAATAAAAATAGGCCACGCTTTTCATCTCCTTATAATCACTTTCACGCGATGCAATTTTCATGTCAATGTAGAACGCCCCTGGCCTTCCCCCCGATAACCCTTGTGCTCTGTTTTCCTCGAAGCTGGCAGTAAAAACCTGGGTATTGGGCCCAACAGAATCCACTTAGTAAGCCTCACCAAGATCAGTATCATGCAAACCATTCGTGTCGACGGCATTAGTTTCATTTACTGCAAAGGGTCTCGTCCAGAATGTGATGTCTCTAGGGTATTGGACTGATAATGATGTATTGGTGAATTGTCCGATGTGCATTAAGATGTAAAACATGCTCCGAATGCAATGACGGTGATTAGCCACAGCGTCAAAAACATAAATGAAAGAATCTTGCCAAGTTTGAAGTTCATATTTGCAAAAGGAATTGATTCTGTTTCAGATGACGTAGGTCTGACTATGTAGGTCTAATGACAGCAAACCCAATGGCCTTGAAAGTTTTATTTTGAACACCGGTAACGAGTCCACATTTGACTATCTTGCCTGTATCTGCAGTGTTCAAGTCCTTGCTCAACAGAGACCGCCCTCTGTGGCGAGTCCAAGAACGGTTCCTACATCCTCTACGCTCCAATTTAGCACTAATTTTTTATTTTGGCCCTCGAAAATGTGAAAAATCGCACCCCCCCCCGCTTGAGCGCCAGGGGAGGGGGCCCATCTCCCCCCGGCCCCCTGGATCCGCTCCTGCACACGGTTACCCAACTGTAACAACAAGGCCACACGAAGTTAGGTGGCTCTAAACATTGCAGCAGTATCCCGACAACGACCTAGGTATTTTCGGTGCTTAGTCGTCTGATTGAGTAGGGTACATACATTTTACCGTTGATTCAGTCTTTCTGATGGCAATTCAGGTGTGAACTTTATGAAAGCTGCACTCGAGCGTACCTACAGGCCTGACGAGTGGCAAGCAAGCAAGCTAGCAAAAAAAGGTCACCATCACCATGGCTGAAAGGTGGACCAGAACAGTAACTCAACGTCTGATTGTCAAGTAACAAAAAAAAAGAAGAAGAAGGTAATCACCATCACAAGCAAACACCAAACTGACGGAGGGGGGGGGGGGTGAACTTTGTACTTCAAGCTTCATACGTTGTACGCAAGCACGAGATCAACGACCTGCATACAGATGCCTACAATAGGGACTTTTAGATTTGCACGTCGACAGCTTTGACTGCAACGTGTGAAGTCATTTTAAGGCACTGCACATGCGTCACGTCGTCTCAGTCGGCGATCGAGAATGCGTCAACCTTGATTTTCCTAAATCTAGTACGGTACTAGTATGCCGCGTGCGCAAAAAATATACAGTTCCTCAGGTAGACAAAGGAACATCCCTTCCCTGCTATTATGTAATAATGTGTAGAACAGGTGTCACATGCATATTCATCTGTGGATTCTGTTCTACACATTTTTACAAAATAGCAGTAAAGGGATGTTCTTTTGTCTACCAAAGCAATTGTTGAGGGTAGAATGAGGAACTGTATATTTTGTCCTCTTTCTTTGTCCGTCATGTTCCTGCTTGCATGTATATCGTCGACTGAAATCTAAAAGATTTCTAATTGGAGTCAAAATGGGCAGTTGAGTACGTTGACATGCATGATCAGTCGGTGTTCGTCGTGTTTTCGTCCACTTAATCTAAAAGTCCCTAATGTTAGGTCTTACTATAGGACTAGGCTGCGCCTACTTTTGAAGACTGGTACTCTTTCCGATCTCGCCACACCGATTGGTTGCTCACTCTGTTTGCGCGTTATCCATATCTATGGCTACGATGTTGACTAGCATTGACGAAATAAACCGTGTTATGCGGTCGAAGGAAATGACCATGTGCGCATGCGCAGGTATAGATAGTTCGTAGAAATACAAATTTAGCGGCCGTCCGGTGTGACCGCGTAAAATGTTACCCGCACCGAGCGTCCGCATATTAAAGATCGATCGAGAGCGGACGATCGGTGCGGATTTTATCCGCGCAGAATGTCCGTGTCGAACATTCCGTGCGCGTCTCAAATGTCTGACGGACAATCTGTACGGAAGAGGTCTCGCACCAATAGTCCGCCTGCCGCACCGATTGTCCGTACTCTAGTCCACACATATACATATTCGATACAAGTATAATTATACTTAATGAATGAAACGACTGGATAACCCATATTCAGCTTTGCCAGCTAGCTAGGGATGACACTAAAGGTCTTCCCGGCGCGGATCCAGGGGGGGGGGGGGGCGAGGGGGCCTTGACCCCCCCCCCAACCGCCAACAAAAAATGAAGAGAGAGAGAGAGAGAGAGAAGATAAAGCGGAGAGTAAGGGAAAGGAATTAGAGGAAGAAAAAAAGAAAAGGGGAAAAGAAGGAGATCGGGGCAAAAGGCCTTCGCCCCCCCCCCCCTCAGCAAAGAGAGAGAGAGAGAGAAAGAAGGGAAGGGAAGTGAAAGGGAAAGAGGAGAGAAAGGGACAGAAAACAAAGAGGAAGAAAAGAAAAGGAATTAGGGAAGATCAGTTGATATTTTCATTGCTTCTTCTATCATCATTGTACAAATGTCATTTTTTTTAATTCCTGTTTGATAACAAAAATATAACTCATAACAGCAACAAAATTAAATGTAGAAGGAAACTATCTTGCTCGGAGCAAGAAGCGCAAAAATGCGTTTGCATGTATACATGTAAGTGTATCATTAATATCATTCATATTGTTTAATTACATCTTGTGAAAGAGTATGCATTCAAGCTTTTGGGATTTTTTGTGTATGTATTAGTATGAAAGAAAGCGTTTGGAGCTTATAATGCACATGTTACAATTTCAGGTGCAACTTAGTGTTCAAATACGGGTTACGCACGGCCAGGCATTAGTGTAGGAAATCTTCAAATGTTAATCAGGTATATGACTAAATTACTCGTCTGTTGCCTTACGAAAAAAATTATATTTAGTCAGGCCTGAATTGAGTCGCAAAACAATCATTGTGTTAAAAGGACATTTGATGACATTTGAAATTCCCCTATAACCAATACGATTGGAGAGCGAGTACTCGTTTTGTTTTTCTTCAAAACTTACTTAACTATAAATAGCTGGCCCGGATACTTGAGCCTCTCACAAAACGCAAGTATAGGCCTGATGTGTCGTCAGGGCCGTCGCTAGACCTTTTTCAGTGAGGAGGGGGGGGGGGGGAGTATAGAGGCCAACGATTACCGACAAAACAAGCCAACAATTACCGACAAAATTAAATGTTCCAATATCTACAAATTTAACCCTATAAACCCGGGACCGAAGGCTAAATTGTTATGCGCAAATGGTCATTTTCGTCGACGACATATTAAATATACAAATTATTTCGTCAACTTAGTAAGCATCATAGCTATATATTTTAATGCAGGCGCGTAGCTAGGATCTTATTTTAGGGAGGGGCGGTATTGAGCAAGCGAATCACTTAAAGAGCGCGCAAAGCGCTCCCTAGGTGGGATTAGGGGATGGGTGAAAGGCCTCCCGCGGGAAGCGCGGTAGCTTAAACGTTTCATTTAATTATTATGAAAAAAAGACGATTTGTTGTACCGTTCTCGACTCTTAATCCTTGTCTGAATTCAGTTTACCCATCCCACACGAAGCGCGGAAGCTTAGACGTTTCATTAAATTATTATAGAAAGAATACGATTTGTTGTATACCGTTCTCTACTCTTAACCCTAATTGTCTGAATTCAGTTCCCCCTCTCGCGCGAAGCACGGGAGCTTCGACGTTTCATTAAATTATTTGAATATGAAGATTTATTGTACCGATTTTAAATCATTGTCTGCAAAATGTTTCTTTGTCCGATAAAAAGTCACAGTTCGAAGGGAAAAAAAAATTGCTGGCCGACCGACATAAAAAATCCCACCGACTTCAACCCCACCCCCCCCCCCCTCTTTATCGACGCCCCTGAATGTAGAGTGGCCTGAGCGGGTAAGCACCGGGCGTGGTTGTAAACAGAGACGATTCGATGAAGACACCCTTATTTCATGATTGCGTGTGTTGAACTGCCCTGGCCGAAATATATATATATATATATATATATATATTTTTTTTGGGGGGGGGGGGGTGGTGGGGCTCAATGATATTTGAGCCCCTCAAAAATATCGGGGGGCTCCGTCATGTTATCCGAGCCCCACAAAAATATCGGGGGGCTCCGTGATGTTATCTGAGCCCCACCAAAAACAATTGGGGGGCTGATGATATCTGAGCCCCACCAACATATGGGGGGGGGGGGGGGCTCAAAGATATCTGAACCCCATCAAAATATGGGGGGGGGGGGGGTGCTCAATGATATCAGAGTCCCGTCAAAATATTTGGGGGTTTCAATGATATCCGAGATCTACCAAATATATTTTTTTTGGTCAATGATATGCGAGATCCTATGTCTGAGACCCCCCTCCCCCTCCTCCCTAAATAAATATTTATTAAATGTTTATATTTGAATGGTAAGTCTGTAGATTATAGGTATACATGAGTTTCATGCCTAGAATATAATGATTGGGGAGAAGGGGGGTTAATGATATCAGAGCCCCGCTTAAAATATTGGGGGATCAATGGTATCTTAGCCCCCTAAGGACTCAATGATATCTAAGCCCCACCCAATTTTTTTTTTTTTTTTTTTGGGGGGGGGGGGCTCAGTGATATCTGAGCGCCCCAATATTTTATGAGGGGCTGTGCCCCGAAGCTCTCCCCGGTTCCTAAGCCTATGTACAGGTCAAAGAAGTCTACATTTTGAAACTTAAAGGGATTGGGTAACTTTGTCTCAGGTTCTGAAACAAAATCCTGGAATGATAGTTAGGGCTAGTTCTGATCGGAAAACGACCCAAATATCGGAGTATGGGTAGCTGCCCCAGGGTCTTGTCCTATATACGGATCAGGGGAAAAAAAATACTTACAAAATTTCGGAAGCTACTTTTATGACTTTTGGGGGCTCTTTTTGGCATTTCGGGGGATAATTCACCCCGAGCCCTCCGTGTATTTTTTCACCTGATACGGATAAGTGAGTGCCCTGATGGGTCCACTTCTAACTCGTGTTTTTAGCCCTTCTTTATTTACTTTTTCCTATCCTTTCTTTTTCTTTCCTTTCCTTTCTTTTTTTTTCTTCAAAGAGGGGGGGGGGGGGGGGGTCCGTCGCCCCCGTATATCTGCGCCTGAGTGACACCCACATAAACTAACCTTATTTATTACCGAACAAAAAAATAAAGAAACAGCCCCTCGACACCATAGGTGCAAGTATTCAGCCAGTTGCTACCCCCCCCCCTCCCCACCAAAAAAAACTTTTAAAGTTATTATTTTTTTTCTTCTAATTTAATACCAGTGATTTACAGATGTTGCTGAAATGGCCTTAATTTTCCGGGATTTTTCCTCACTTTTTAGTAAATTATAATTTTTATGCGTTTGTTGGAGAATGACAAATATCAAAATTTACAGTCAGGCAAGAAATGTGCTTATTTACTATTTAGAGGCCTACATGTCAGGTCCCGCGGAACGACGGGCTTGGGGCTCAAGCCCCCCCCCCCCACACACACACACTTTTTAAAAAGTATATTAAAGAGAATTAAATAGAAAGAAATAGAAAAGAAAGTATGCTCATGTGACCCATACCCATACCCCAGAACTTCCGGGGGCTCTGGCCCCTGGACCTCACCTTGGGACCTAAGGCAGGCCCCTGGATGCTAATCTGACCTTACTTTTAATGCCTAAAACCCCTGCGCTTCCGGGGGCTCTGCCCCTTGGAACATACGCCAATTAGTGACCTGCCAGTGTTATGAATAAGGTATTAAAATATGCTCATCTAGCCTCCCCCACTCACTTTCAACCCCATTTTTTAATCACTTTTATTTCCCATTTAACTCCTTCATTGGTTGAAGTACGAAGCCACGTATAAAAGTATAATCGATTACAACAGTAATGTTGTGGGGCCGATATCACGAGTATGCCTTCATAGAATAAAGGTTTTAAAGAAAATATTCACTTCTACTTTCAAATGGACTGGCCCATTTGCTTTAACAAAATTGTAGAGTTATTATTATGTAATTTCTAGAAAAAATGTCAACCACATGATTTACAATGAGTCTAAATACATTGAATTGCCGAGTTGCTTCCTTTTATCAAATATACACGTAAAACAACGGGGGGGGGGGGGGGGGGGAGGGGGGGCATAATGTGCGGATAGCAAACCTCACGGACGATCCGCGCGAGCAGAAAACCCGCATATTATGTCTGACGGACAAACGAAACTGGTAGGACAAACGGCGCGGTCAACCGGCCCGCCACGTTTATGCTAGCGCCACCACGAGCCAGCGCCATGGCATTCTGATTTGATCAACAATCTTAAGACTTAAGTTGATAGGAAATGGCACCTAAGACAGTCAAAAATGAAAGCCTTAAGATTTTGTAGATAACATAAACTTATGATCAGATGAGTTTTTTCTAAAAACAAAAAAAAAACATCTACTGAAAACGTACAGCTGAGCCTTCAGCAAAGAATAAAAGAAGTCAGTAACAATGCACTCTATCAATCTTGTGATAAGTAATGATGCAAATTTTTCTCCAGTTGCCAAGGATGTCTTGGAATTCTTGAAAAATTGTATGTGTTCCTGACTAACAGCCATCCTCGTCTTGAGAAATTAAAGAAAGCAAAAAGACATTTGTCAAACGACGTGCAGAACATCCAGTTAAAACGACTCGTTAACACACCGCTGCACAGTGGGCCAGGGAGGAACCAAAGTGCGCCAAAACTAAGTTTGGGTGATTTTTTTTTTTCAATTTTTTTCTTGCCCAGTTGAAAGGTAATACATAGAGGAATACCTCAGTGAAATATTTAATTCCGTTATGCACAATAAGGGTATAAATTTACTACTTCAAACAGCAAAATCCTACATATTCACAGTTTTAGTGCAAAAGTGACTTATTTTAAAAATCTTTCAATTCAACATGAAGTTTTTAAGTTATTGATATGAAATTGCTCTCACATATTCCTGATAGTTCATTTCGTTGAATGAATGGGTTAAAATTAATAGAAACACAATCTTCATGATATATTATAGGGTAATTCACTGAAAAATGGACTAATTATCCATGTTTTTTATAAATCCAGAAGAAATGTTTAGATCTCCGCAGTGTACCGCTTAAATTTTAATACCACCATTTCCTCTGATGTCTAAGCTTTAAGTTGATACCAAATTTGGCTGCCCGATCTTGCCCGTTGTTATGTTAGAGCCGATTTCCCTTGCCACATTGCCCCGAAAAATGTGGGTTTTGGGGGTCCGCGGCTGAATCATGAAGGAATCGTGGTCATAAATCACGGCGCGAGGGGGCGCGTGACACTTATTCTGACACCGCGGACCGAAATAAACACATTTTCGGGGCAATGTTGCAAGGAAAACGGCTCTAAAATAATAACGGGCAGAATCGGGCAGCCAAATCTGGTATCAACTTAAAGCTTAGACATCAGAGAAAATGTTGGTAATAAAATTTTAGCGAAAATCCCTGGAAATCCAAACATTTCCTCTGGATTTATAAAAAATTAATCCCCAAACATGAGTTTTGGCGCACTTTGGTTCCTCCCTGGCCCACTGTGCGCTGGTCTTGCAGTTTGATTCTGTTCGTGCTGTAAAGGCAACGTATCCAGCTATCCTTGATGCATTAAAAGACATTGAAGAAAGTGAGGGCAAACCCACGGACGCTGCAGAAGCAAGGGGTCTCATCAATGCTCTTAGCCCAGTACATTTTCTTCTTCTTCTGGATATGTGGGAGGAGCTTCTTCCACCTACGGATTCCCTGTTAAAATACCTCCAGTCTTCAATTAACTTGATCAGTGCTGGAGGTGTTATCACGGAAACATCATCAGAAGCAATTGGAAAAAAAATCGGACTGAGAACGAGTAGAAGCTGAGAAACTGGAAATTGATCTAGATCTAACTACTGTACGAAAAAGAATGCGGAAGGGCCTTTCATGGGAACAAGCTGAAGATCAGCCGAATAATGATCCTGTTTCGAGATATGTCGAGTAGAAGTATTTCACAAGGTATATGACTCTATTTTGCAGCAATTCAGGGACCGGCTTTCAGATTTCATGGAAACGCTCAGAAATTTTTCTGTGTCAATGCCAGGACATTTCAATGACCTCAATGCCGAAAGAAAAGTCAAGTAGCTGGCTGAGAAGTACAAAGATGTAGTTGACACGGAACAACTCATGGCTGAATAAAGGACTTTCCGCCCTCTAGTTCAGAACATTGATGTTTGTTACAACAATGATATCTATGTACACAAATTAATAGGTTGTTGAAGTTCCTAATCAAGAATCCCCTTGAAAGTGCAATTCTAAATTTAACCAAACTATACAGAATTATTGCTACATTACCTGTTTCCTCAGCTACTGCAGAGCGATCTTTTTCGCAGAGTGAAAATAATAAAATCACATCTGCGTTCTCCAATAAAGGAGGAAAGGTTGTCAGGTTTGACAATTATTAGCATTGAGAAAGATATTGCCTGTAGTGTAGACTATTCAGATGTAATTGATCACTTTGCTAGGATGCACCGGAGACGTATAGACTTTATTTAGGGTAGAACAGTATGAATGTGTTGAAATTCCATATTTATTCTTGCCATACCAATGCAGGAGTTTGTCACCCAATCATGCACATATTTGGCTCAATTTGTGTGCAAAAATACGATTTGTCAAAAGATACGATTTTTCATTTTAACTAAGATCACTAGAATTCAATTCAAAGTACAAAATGCTGCTGAGTGGAGGTGCAATATGTAAGGAGAAATATACCCACTGGAATAACATATACCCATAAATCATTCTTCTAGATCGTATTATAGCCTCTCATTTCCATCGGGCAAGGGCCTTTGCTTTGGCTTTGATATTTTGTTTATGTTATAGGGGAAATCCACCCCGATATTAATTTGACTTCAATGAAAATTACATCAAAATAAGATAAGACATAAGAAAGTTACAGCATTTTAAGTCATGCATGGTTGGGAACAGTTTAAAATATATAATTTGCTCTATGCAAGAGTTAGTGGATGAGATCATTATCTCACTTTCCCATTTTTACTCCTTATGGATGATGAAAAATCATTGTTGTATTTAACGTAATACAAGGGGAAGATTCTTTATTTACAAGTATCATATCTATGAACATTGACTGGACAGGTAACAACCTGCCCCTTGCTCTAGCCATAGTTTTTGTCACAAACTACAAGTTATATGTTTATCGTACATGAAAACCAACCTATAATAGTAAGCGTGTCAATCTTTTGCAAGCCTAATAATTATAAATATTTTAAGAGAGTATTATGTTGAAGCGAATATAATTCATGAAGCTGAATGAAGGAATAGGGCTTGGACACTTATGTAAGTGGATTTTTGTGACTGTTAAATTTAGATTTGTTCTAATCATTTTTCTGTACCAGAAACTTATTTACTGCATACATATCATTATTTCATGTCCCTGTAGGATTCTGTCCTTTTTAATATTTTCCAACATATGTCTTAGGAAGTGTACGATATATTGCTTGTATACTTCTTCAAATTGCTGTGTTAAATCAACTGCCCTGAGATACAACCTGCAGGTCCTTAGCGCCTGAGTATACAGGAAAATATCGTCTTTCAATCAATGGTATGCAAATATTATTGCATTCATCTATAAATGTATTTTTGCGGATAGAAAGAGTATGAGGAAGAAGGACGGTTGGATGGCACATGCAGTTTCTGAAACTAGTCGGTCAAGTTCATAAATAGATTACCCCCTTTAAATCTCGAAAATAAGCCGATTTAAATTATTTTTATTTGTCAAACTCGTATCCCCTCTTGGAAAAAAACGAGCTTGAGATTGAATCAAAACAGTAAAAATGAAAGTAAGATTTTAATTTATCGTAGATCAACTAGCTTCGTGATAAATCCTTGGTTTTACTCTATAAAACTCTTCCTCTTTTCAATGACACCCTCAACAAAAACACTGTGAGATGATATTGATAGGCCTGCATGGGTAAGAAAACAACTTGAAATGAAGTGAAAGTATTGATATCATTTCAAACTCCTTTCACTTCCCTGTCTGTCCTACTTCTCTCTTTGTAACTTCATCCAACCTTTTACTTTTCTTCTCTGTATCACCAAGTTCCTTTTTCCCTCAGCACCAAATGTTCTATTTGCAATTCATTTCTCTCTTATAATTTTTTGATCATTTAATGAAAATTTCAGTTAATTGCATTATTTGCAGTCAATGTTTCAAAGCTTCAATTACAGCGCCAAGATTTCCAAAACATAAGACAAACTCCATTTTATTTATAAAATATAAAACTTTACTAATCAATATTACTTTCTTAGATATAGAGATGGAACTTTTTTAGAAGTGTTTTTTCATGTTTTCCAAAAAACGTAAAGTTGACTTTAATGCGTCATTACTAAACTGAAAATTGTTATTCTAACCATTTTCTCTCAGCACCAAATCTTTTATTTGCAATTAATTTCTCGCCTTCAATTTCGGTAATTTTATGAAACCTTTATTCAACAGCAGAACTTTTGAAAGCTTTGACCATGTCTCAGCTTGAACTTTGAAACCTTGAAGTGAAAATCGATTACAGTCGCTCCTTGAAGCTATCCCGGAAATGACACTTTAAACTACTACGGGTTAGGGGATATTTTTCTTTGTTGACGTAATTTTGAGGAACTATCTAACCCACTTATATTCTGATGACGAAATTTGCAATATTAAGTAAAAAGAAGTTAAAATTGAGCTTGCTCGGACGAAATGCTTGCAAAGTTTACGTGATTTAGATTGAAAATTGATAAATTATTTGGGTCAGAGACTTGAGATGGCAAAATCTGTAAGTTCCCGTACAACTATGTTCGTCTTTCCCGAGATATATCAAAATGCTAACACGTTTATAAGTATGCCTTTTTGGACACAATTATAGTTATACCTCATCCGCAGCGCCAAACCAACTTCAAACCGACTCCAAACCGACCGATTATTGGCATGCAGTAGACATAATGTAATATTTTTGCAAGGTCTAGTGTCGGTCTGGTGTAGATCTTGTCGGTATGTGACGAGGGTATCAGAATCAGATTATTGTAACAACAGTACCAATGCTTATGATGCTAAAGACATCTCTTGATTCTCAATCTTTCTTTATAATGAAACAATTAGACAAAGGACCATCAGGTAAAACATACAAATGCCACTAGGTTATAAAAAGAGAAGAAGAAGAAGATTAAAATAGGATATTCATTTGTCAATTTTTTTTCGCTCGGAATTCTGGTTCGGCCTCTCCTATTCAAATGTCTTCGTGACATCATATCGCAAAGGCATAAACATGTATCTCCTCTTATAAATCTTGGTTTCATTCGCTTTCAGCTATCTGTGTATCATACATATAGGACCTTTTAAAGTAGCCCGAGACAAGCTCAAAATTTATACTTCACCTTCTACACATATCATTTACATCAGCCAAATGGAAATGCTTTCCGGGCTTTTACAAGCCGATCGCCTGTCTGTCTTAATTCGAAATTTCAGAAGGCGCATTCCCAACGGTTTTTTAAAATAACAAATGAGTATGCTAAAACCGGTCACTCAAAGGTTTTCTTTTTTCTTTTTGTGCAATTTTTGTAGGGCTTCAATATTACACCATATCATAGAACTGATAACACGTAGGGCCATGCCTCTCGGATTTGTAAAACTTGAAACATTGTAAAACGATGCCTTCAACAAATTTTTTGAACAAGATGTGTTGACGAATTTTACAAAGCGATGACAAATTTTTCTTTTGATCACCAAGATCTATCTTCAATTTTCTCTAGTAATGAAACTGACATCGTTCTGATTATAAGGTAATATAAAACATGTATATAGCATGCATTAACGAAATTCATGAATTACTCACAGTTTTTAAATAATTGAATATAATTTTTTTTTCTACATGTGAATTAAACTATATTTTATTTTATAAATCAAGCAAGACCAATAACATGACACTTGTCATGCATTATGAACAATAAAGAAGTTTAACATTTGAGCTTGCTCGTACGGATTGCTCGCAAAGTTCACGTGATTTTGATTGAAAATTGATAAGTTATTTGGGTCGGAGACTTGAGATGGCAAAAACTGTAAGTTCCCGTACAACTATGTTCGTCTTACCCTAGAGATATGGAAATGCTAACACATTTATAAGTATGCCTTTTTAGACACAATTATACCTCAGTCGCAACGCCAAACCAATTTTAGACCGGCTCCAAACCGACCGATTATTGGCATGCTGGAGACATAATGTAACATTTTTGCACGGTCTAGTATCGTTCTGGTGTCGGTCTTGTCGGTATGTGACTAAGGTATCAGAACCAGATTAGTGTAACAACAGTACTAATGCTTATGATAAAGACATTTCTTGATTCTCAATCTTTGTTTATAATGAAAAAATTACTACTACTACTAATAATAATTATATTTAATTGTTATATAGCGCTTTAATACAAATGTCTCTAAGCGCTTTACAAATATACCATTACCCTGGTCATTGGATTCAATGCTTGCCCGCACACAATGTGTGCACAATCTCCACTCCCAGGGGAGCATTCTAGCCAGGCGTTACATGACGCTCAAAACCTGTTTGACCAACAATGACGGTCGCATCCTACCGGGTACCCATTTCACACCATTTAGACAAAGGACCATCAGGTAAAACAAGCAAATGCGACTAGTTTTTGAACAGAGAAGAAGAACATTAAAATAGGATATTCATTTGGCAATTTTTTTTCGCTCGGAATTTCGGTTCGACAACTTCTATTCAAATGTCTTCGTGACATCATATCGCAAAGGCATCCTCTCATAAAATCTTGGTTTCATTCGTTTCCATCTATCTGTGTATCATACATATAGGACCTTTTAAAGTAGCCCGATACAAGCTGAAAATTTATACTTCACCATTTACACATTTTATTTACATCAGCCAAATGGAAATGCTTTCCAGGCTTTTACAAACCGATCGCCTGTCTGATTATCAAGATATTTATGATTTGAAATCGAAATTTCAGAAGGCGTATTTCAAAAGGTTTAAAAAAACAAACAAATGAGTATGGTAAAACCGGTCACTCAAAGGTTTTTTTAATTTTTTGAGGCACTTCATGATCATTTTGAAGTGCAATTTTTGTAGGGCTTCAATATTACACGATATCATAGAACTGATAACACGTAAGGCCATGCATCTCAGATTTGTAAAACTGGAAACATTGTAAAACGAATTAATTAATTTAAATTTAATTTAATTTTTTTTTTGAAAAAGGCGTACCTCGACTTGATCAGCTGTTTAAAAAAAAAAAAGGTATTTACTATTCAACGTTGTATCTGTGCTAGCTTGTGCATATTTTCTTGTCGATATAGTTTTTCTATTTACAGTTGTGTTGACGATTGTGTTGACGAATTTTACAAAGCGATGACCAAGTTTTCTTTTGATCACCAAGATCTATATTCCATTTTCTTTAGTGATGAAACTGACTTCGTTCTCACTACAAGATAATAGAAAACATGTTAATAGCATGCATTAACGAAATTCATGAATAACTCACAGATATGATTTTTTTTCTACATATGGATTAAACTATATTTTATTTTATAAATCAAGCAAGAGCAATAACATGATAATACATGCTAGACATTGGCATAAGTGAGGCTCTTGATGGCTTCGTAGTCAGTACGACCATCGTTTCCACTCATATCCATGTTGTAAGCCTTCGACACTTCTAACTTGACCTGTCCCTTCGCCATTGCTGTCCCACCTGCATAAACGGAATCTCCTCGGTTAGACCCTTCAGGAACAACATCATTCTCAGCTCTAGGATTTTGTGTTGACGAATTTTACAAAGCGATGACCAAGTTTTCTTTTGATCACCAAGATCTATATTCCATTTTCTTTAGTGATGAAACTGACTTCGTTCTCACTACAAGATAATAGAAAACATGTTAATAGCATGCATTAACGAAATTCATGAATAACTCACAGATATGATTTTTTTTCTACATATGGATTAAACTATATTTTATTTTATAAATCAAGCAAGAGCAATAACATGATAATACATGCTAGACATTGGCATAAGTGAGGCTCTTGATGGCTTCGTAGTCAGTACGACCATCGTTTCCACTCATATCCATGTTGTAAGCCTTCGACACTTCTAACTTGACCTGTCCCTTCGCCATTGCTGTCCCACCTGCATAAACGGAATCTCCTCGGTTAGACCCTTCAGGAACAACATCATTCTCAGCTCTAGGATTTTCGTAAGTGACGATCTTCATGGTTTCATATTCAGTAGGGCCGTGGTTACCACTCAAATCCATGTAGTGTGTCTCTGATTCTTTCCTCGATGACTTCTTCCTCTCACCTTCGGGTTCCTCACCAGTTAAACCCAAACCTCCTGAGGAAGATCCTTGAGTATCAAGATCGTTTCCTCCACCCGTACTGAGGATGACCGTGTCGTACTCGGGTGTCGGTGGGGTCTGTTCATCGTCCGATGTTCTAGGAATGGTGGATACTGCATGTAACCTTCTGGATCTACACCCCAACACTCCACACACTGCAATCGTTATTAGCCACAGAAATAACGAAACAACACATATTAATATAATTGTGATATTGCTATAGCAGAAGTGGATATCATTTATTACGCTGTCTTCATATGAATGATAATCCCAAATAGCTTCTTCTGTTAAGGTCTCATAAAATGTCACTTCCAGATCAATTGACCCATGTTTTTCAGTCATTTCGCCTTGTCCTTCTAAATACAAACAAGACTGGACCCCAATCAACAGGCCTAAAAGCGAACAAAATGAGATATTAGCCATGATTCTCAGATCTCATAATCACGATTCACAGTCAGAGATAATAATAAAGATGATGTGAAATGATTCAGATGAAACTCAAGCATCCGTACAGCTGTACTGCACCTCTGTGAATGATGATTGAACCGATGTAGCACCACTTCATATATAGGCACTGTTGAAGCTCGAAGTAGAATAATGAGATTATGTGCACCAAGAGGGGGCGTGCTCATTCTTTCATGATTTGTCTGACTTTATAAGATCCGTTTGTAATCTGTAATTACAACAGGAAGGTGGGAGAAGGTGTTTCCCACGAATTTGACGAATAAATCAATAAAACCATGAGTAACGCTTTCTGTACAGTAGCCGCGCACTAAAATGATGTTAAATCGACATTCATCTTTAACCATGGAGAGTTTGGAGACCAGAAGAGTCTAGGAGCCTATCCCGCTTTAGTCAAACAATCAAGTCCACAAGATAAATAATGATCCCTTATAGTTACCTATTGCCCAAGCTACTAGACCGGAGGTCGAGGGGGGAGGCGTAATACATTTTCTGGGGAATCGTACACCCCCGGGGAAATTTGAGAAAATGTAAGGAAGTACAACAACAAAAATCAGTAAAGGCATACAATATAATTATTACCCTGATTATGCGTAGAGTGTTCCAGAATGTATAAAACACATGGTAAGAAGTAGTAGAAAGATGGTAGATTCCTCTATATCAAGATCGTTCCTTCCACTCATACTGAGGATGACCGTGGCGTACTCTACTTGTAAACAATCAAGAACACCACATAATTTTGACTTGATTTAGTGACTCTTATTAACCAATCTACAAGAGCGGAGATCGGGGGGGGGGGGGGGAGACACGTCCCCACAGAAAATGTTCAGGGGAATCGCCCATCTCAAGGAAAGTTTAAGAAAGAAATAAGTAATGCTACGCAAAACGAATAGATTGTTCCAGAAAAAAAGATATGGTAAGTAGGGGATGAGAGACGGTAGATTCCTCTATATCAAGATCGCTTCTTCCATTCGTATCGAGGATGACCATGGTGTACTCTGTGTCGTTTTGGTTCGTTCATCGTCCGATGTTCTAGGAATGGTGGATACTTCATGTGACCTTCTCAGTCTATACCTCGTCCCAATTACACACACTAATACTGCAATGGTGATTAGCCACAAAAAAAGAAGTATTAATATTATTTCAATATTACATTGGCATGTGAAGGTAGGAGGGAAGGTTACAGTGCTCACACTGCTGAAGAGGTAATCATATGAATAATAATCCCAACTAGCTTCTTCGGCCGTGATTTCATGAAGTGTAACTTCTTGGCCAATCAACGCATGTTTTTCAGTCACTTCGGTTTGTCCTTCTGCATACAAACAAGACTGGATTCCAATCAATAGTCCTAAAAAGGAACAAAATGAGATATTAGCCATGATTCTCAGATCTGATATACGTAATTCACTGTTAGGGATTATTGAAGAAGATGTAAAATGAGTCAGATGAAACTCCAGCATCCGTACAGCTGTACTGCGCCTCTGTGAACGATGATTGACCCAACGTAGCACCAGTTCATATAGCCACTGTTCTGGCTCGTAGAAGAATGATGAGACTATGTGCACCAAGAGAGGGCGGTCACACTCTTTTTTGATCTGACTAGATTCATAAAATCCGTTTGTAAGCGGTACAAAGGGAATACCGGTTGACTGGAGAAGGGCTTCTCAATAATTAAAAAAAACCCTTCTCTTCCGTCCCGCCACACTACAATAATATGATGAAGTAAAATGTGACTTATCATCTTGAATAATGAAGAGTTGGAGATCAGCATAGTCCGTGAGCATATCCCTCATTAGTCAAAAGATCCCGGTAAGATACCTTTTAGTAAATCTACAAGAATGGAGATCGGGGGGGGGGGGGCACGTCCCCTCAAGTTTTCTTTAGGGGAACTTCCAGTCCCCGGAAAAATTTGAGGAAAACTAATAGAAGAACAACAAAAAACTAGAAATGCAATCGTGTCACAACGATGTGCGTGCAATGACGCCGTGTTTCTACGTGTCGAACGAAAGAGCTTCTCTCGGACTATCCAGAGCAATTTGTACGAAGTCTTTAGCTTCTGTAATATTGGAGACAGGTAGGGCGAAAGAAAGGCCTCAATATGACCTTGATGGGATGGTAGTGACTATGCCTACGATGTTTGAAAGAAATTGGGATAGGGGAAAGAACCTAGAAAGGGCTCGCAAGCACTACGTGCAAAAACAAATGGGATTAGTTGCATGTTCGTCATTGCAATCAAGATCGTTCTAGGGGTCAAAAGCGTGAACCCGATTTGCCCCCATAGACAATGCGTGTAATGCATGGGCGGAAAACGTACAGGATCTGTATTATGACCGGAGTGAAATTGTTTTTTCTCTCTCTCTTTATGTCTCTTTATGGGCCGTATATGGTATCATTGGAAAGAGAATTTCATGGTCGTTATTGTAAACTACTCTCTTTTTTTATATGATAATCCTATCGAAACATGTGATGTAAAATAGATTTAAAGGACAAAATGGCGTCTTAAATGGCCCCCTTGACCAATTTTAAAAATCCGGCCAAGAGGTGCCCTGCGTATTGCATCTCGGAATGTCATTGCAAATTTTCAAGGAAAAAAAAGGATGTTTAGGGGGCGAAAAGTAGTCTGAAAAAATGACGTCATGGCCGATAAGTGTTATAATCGGGCGGAATTCGTATAGTGACCCTTGTTCAAATGCGATTTACTCACAATTTTCTGTGTAAACATATACCATACTTGGTATCATTCGAAAGGGCACTTCATTGCGGTCAGTTTGACACCATTGTCATCTGCATGCAATGTACTGCACGCATTAAAGGCGCTATTATGTAATGCATAGCAAATTCATCATTTTTGGCGATAACTTTGCGCTGACGTTATTAAAATTTACTAAACTTGGCAGACAGTTGTCACGTATATGGATACATGTGTCTGCCAAGTTTCAACGACGTAGGTATAAAGATCGCCATTTTAGAGCAAGTTGAAGTTATTTCGGAATTTTCTTGAAAATGGCGAATTTGGAGGGCAATTTTCGCAAAGTTGGTCAGTGATAGGGTATATAATTTTGTATATGGCTGGAAAGGGCATATCCTCAGGTATCTAAATCCAAAAAAAGGTACGGGTCTGCCAAGCCATAATGGAGATACGGCCACAGAGAGAAAGCCAATTTCCAGAACTTTAGAGGGCACTATTTATGTTTTGGAAAGCCATTGGAGCGTGAAATTGGGCATGGCTATCAGCAATTATGAGACAAACATACTGTGAGATTTTAATACAAAACGGACATTATATGAGAAAGTTATGGCAGTTTTAGATTATTTAGGGGTCCATTTCTCAAGAATTTGAGAGATTGTTGACGGAGTCGGTTTCAGATTTGAATTTTGAGTACGAAGATGGCATTTTGAAGGGCAGGTTATCTGTCGCAGATTAAAGAACATTTCTTAGACTATCTAGAGGAATATGTTAGAAGGATGTAGGATCTAGGATAGTGGAGACAGGAAGAAAGAAAGAAAGGCCTTAAAATGGCCCAGAAACGGACAAAATGGCGCCTGGACGGTTATGCATGAGTGATTTCGAGAAACGAAGAATGTAGTGACCTTGATGAGATGTTAGAGACTATGCCTATGAAATTTGAAAGGAAAAGGACATGAGGAAAGCACCTAACTAGGAATAACAAGCACTACGTGCAAAACGAATGGGGATCCGGACGACAAGAAGAAGAAGAGGAAGTAAGAATACTAGAAATGCAATCGTATCACAACGATGTGCGTGCAATGACGCCATGTTTCTACGTGTCAAACGAGAGAGCTTCTCTCGGACTATCCAGAGCAATTTGCACGAAGTCTGTAGCATCTGTGATATTGGAGATAGGTAGGGCGAAAGAAAGGCATCAACAGTGACCTTGATGGGATGGTACTATGCCTACGAAGTTTGAAAGAAATTGGGATAGGGGAAAGAACCTAGAAAGGGCTCGCAAGCACTGCGTGCACAAACCAATGGGATTTGGTGCATGTTTGACATTGCAATCAAGTTCGTTCTGGGGGCCAAAAGCCTGAACCCGATATGCCCCATAGACAATGCGTGTAATGAATGGGCGGAAAACGTGCAGGATCTGTATTATGACCGGAGTTAGATTGTTTTTTCTCTCTCTCTTTACGTCTCTTTATGGGCCGTATTTGGTATCATTAGAAAGAGAATTTCATGGTTGTTATTGTAAACCACTCTCTTTTTTTCTATGATAATCCTATCGAAACACGTGATGTAAAATAGATTTATAGGACAAAATGGCGTCTTAAATGGCCCCCTTGACCAATTTAAAAAATCCGGCCAAGAGGTGCCCTGCGTATTGGAACTCGGCATGTCACTGCAAATTTTCAAGGAAAAAAAAGGACGTTTAAGGGGCGAAAAGCAGTCTGAAAAAATGACGTCATAGCCGAAACGTGCTAGGTTCGGGCGGAAACTCGGCGGAATTCGTGTAGTGACCTTTGTTCAAATGCGATTTACTCACAATTTTCTGTGTGAACATATATTATACTTGGTATCATCCGAAAGGGCACTTCATTGCGGTCAGTTTGACACCATTGTTAACTGCGCGCAATGTATTGCGCGCATTGAACGCGCTATTACGTAATCCATAGTAAATTCATCATTTTTGGCGATAACTTTGCGCTGACATATTCGGATTTTACCAAACTTTGTAAACAGTTGTCACGTATATGGATACATATGTCTGCCAAGTTTCATTGATGTAGGTATAACGATCGCCATTTTAGAGCAAGTTGAAGTTATTTCGGAATTTTCTTGAAAATGGCGAATTTGGAGGGCAATTTTCTCAAATTTGGTTAGTGATAGGGTATATAATTTTGTATATGGCTGGAAAGGGCATATGTTCAAGTATCTAAATCCCAAAAAGGGTACGGGTTTGCCAAGCCATAATGGAGATACGGCCACAGAAAGAAAGCCAATTCCCAGAACTTTAGAGGGCGCTATTTATGTTGTGCAAAGCCATTGGAGCGTGAAATTTGGCATGGCTATGTGCAATTATGAGATAAAGATACTGTGTGATTTAAATACAAAACAGAATTTATATGAGAAAGTTATGGCAGTTTTAGATTATTTAGGGGTCAATTTTTCAAGAATTTGAGAGATTTTTGACGGAGACGGTTTCAGATTTGAATTTTGAGTACGAAGATGGCATTTTGAAGGGCAGGTTATGCATCGCAGATTAAAGAACATCTCTTAGACTATCTAGAGGAATTTGTTAGAAGTTTGTAGGATCTAGGATAGTGGAGATAGGAAGGAAGATAGAAAGGCCTTAAAATGGACCAAAAACGGACAAAATGGCGCCTGGACGGTTATGCATGAGTGATTTCGAAAATCAAAGAATGTAGTGACCTTGATGAGATGTTAGAGACCATGCCTATAAAATTTGAAAGGAAAAGGACATGAGGAAAGCACCGAACCAGGAATAACAAACACTACGTGCAAAACGAATGCGATTTCCTGACGATAAGGAAAAGGAAAAGGAGGAAAAGGAGAATATTAATGGGGCAGAATGTGAACGAAAACAAGGCAATGACGAAGGTCGTCATTGCAACTAGAAATGCAATCGTGTCAGAACGATGTGCGTGCAATGACGCCGTGTTTCTACGTGTCAAACGAAAGAGCTTCTCTCGGACTATCCAGATTTGCACGAAGTCTGTAGCTTCTGTGATATTGGAGATAGGTAGGGCGAAAGAAAGGCATCAACAGTGACCTTGATGGGATGGTACTATGCCTACGAAGTTTGAAAGAAATTGGGATAGGGGAAAGAACCTAGAAAGGGCTCGCAAGCACTGCGTGCACAAACCAATGGGATTTGGTGCATGTTTGACATTGCAATCAAGTTCGTTCTGGGGGCCAAAAGCGTGAACCCGATATGCCCCATAGACAATGCGTGTAATGAATGGGCGGAAAACGTGCAGGATCTGTATTATGGCCGGAGTTAAATTGTTTTTTCTCTCTCTCTTTACGTCTCTTTATGGGCCGTATTTGGTATCATTAGAAAGAGAATTTCATGGTTGTTATTGTAAACCACTCTCTTTTTTTCTATGATAATCCTATCGAAACACGTGATGTAAAATAAATGTATAGGACAAAATGGCGTCTTAAATGGCCCCCTTGACCAATTTCAAAAATCCGGCCAAGAGGTGCCCTGCGTATTGGAACTCGGCATGTCACTGCAAATTTTCAAGGAAAAAAAAGGACGTTTAAGGGGCGAAAAGCAGTCTGAAAAAATGACGTCATAGCCGATACGTGTTAGATTCGGGCGGAAACTCGGCGGAATTCGTGTAGTGACCTTTGTTCAAATACGATTTACTCACAATTTTCTGTGTGAACATATAGTATACTTGGTATCATTCGAAAGGGCACTTCATTGCGGTCAGTTTGACACCATTTTTATCTGCGCGCAATGTATTGCACGCATTAAACGCGCTATTACGTAATGCATAGTAAATTCATCATTTTGGGCGATAACTTTGCGCTGACATATTCGAATTTTACCAAACTTGGCAAACAGTTGTCACGTATATGGATACATATATCCGCCAAGTTTCACTGATATAGGTATAAAGATCGCCATTTTAGAGCAAGTTGAAGTTATTTTCGAATTTTCTCGAAAATGGCAATTTTGGAGGGCATTTTTCTCAAATTTGGTCAGTGTTAGGGTATATAATTTTGTATATGGCTGGAAAGGGCATATCTTCAAGTATCTAAATCCAAAAAAAGGTACGGGTTTGCCAAGCCATTATGGAGATACGGCCACAGAGAGAAAGCCAATTCCCAGAACTTTAGAGGGCGCTATTTATGTTGTGCAAAGCCATTGGAGCGTGAAATTTGGCATGGCTATGTGCAATTATGAGATAAAGATAATGTGAGATTAAAACACAAAACCGAATTTATATGAGAAAGTTATGGCAGTTTTAGATTTTTAGGGGTCCATTTTTCAAGAATTTGAGAGATTTTTGACGGAGTCAGTTTCAGATTTGAATTTTGAGTACGAAGATGGCATTTTGAAGGTCAGGTCATACGTCGCAGATGAAAGAACATCTATTAGACTATCTAGAGGAATTTGTTAGAAGTTTGTAGGATCTAGGATAGTGGAGATAGGAAGGAAGACAGAAAGGCCTTAAAATGGACCAAAAACGGACAAAATGGCGCCTGGACGGTTATGCATGAGTGATTTCGAAAATCAAAGAATGTAGTGACCTTGATGAGATGTTAGAGACCATGCCTATGAAATTTGAAAGAAAAAGGACATGAGGAAAGCACCGAACCAGGAATAACAAACACTACGTGCAAAACGAATGCGATTTTCTGACGATAAGGAACAGGAAAAGGAGGAAAAGGAGAATATTAATGGGGCAGAATGTGAACGAAAACAAGGCAATGACGAAGGTCGTCATTGCAATTAATAAGAAGAATGTGAACGAAAACAAGGCAATGACGAAGGTTCGTCATTGCAATAAGTAAATACATGCAATACGATTATTGGCTTGAATATACGCTGCATGAAATGTTAAAGAATAGACATGATGAGTAATAAATGGCAAATGGCAGATTCTTTGTACCAATATCTTTTCTTCCACTCTTACTGAGGATGACCGTGGCATGATTTGGTGTCCTTTGGGTTTGTTCATCGTCCGATGTTCTAGGACTCGTGGATAATTCATGAGACCTTCTGAGTCTGTACCCCAAGCAGACTCCGCAAACTGAATTGGTGATTAGCCACAGGGTGAGAAATATCAACGTTAAAACCAAGTAAGGATTATGAGCAATAGAAGTGGGTGCTGGATCTTCAGAATATAAGTTATTACTGTGTTCAGAACCCAATGGTACCTTTGTTGGTCTGGTTGTCATGTCCTGTGGTTCGACACACCACCACTTTTCCGACATCTTTTTCGGATATTTCCCGTATTAGCAGTGATCGTCCTCCGTCTCGAATCCATGAACGATTCTCAATATTTCCCTTCTCCCGTTTAAATCCATGAGGTACCAATCGACATGGTATTCGACTTCACATTCGATGAATGATTTCATTTCCTTCACTGGTATATCGGTTTTTTTAAACGTTTGGGTAGGTACAAGATCGTGTTTCATCAATATCTTGAAAGTATATCTCGCACTATTCTATTCGTCACTATTCTCTCTTGTGCTATTGCACAAGGTAAGATGAACAAAACAGCGAGTATGAATAATTTACAGGCCATGGTTTGGAAATTCGATCATCGCATATCAAGAGTGATTACTAATCGACACACGTCGTGCGAAATATACGCTCTATCTGGAATATCCTGTTCACAGTGTTTCGAATAGCTCGTCCATATCCTTCCTAATAACGTGGGATAGTGTACTGTACGTAGCAGTCAGATGAAACTGTATGCATGTCTGTGGTGATTAGCACACTATAGCACCACTCATGATTGAACCAAGAGAGGGCGTCCACCGAGTAAGCATTGTGGATGGCGTAATAATGTCGACTTGCATCGTGAGTAATGGAGCGGAGTTTGCGAGCCTATATCCCACAGAGGCGCCGCTCCCGAGAGGTCAGGGGGTCACAGTGCCCCCACTTTTTCAAGTACCCCCAAAAGTGCCCCTTTTTATATAGGAAAAATGCTCCTATTAATTAAAAAAATGCCCATTACCCTTTCCCCTTTTCCCCTTTTGATGAGCGACCCCTCACCTCTGATAATTGGCCTACTCAAATCTGAGAGGTGCCCCTTTTGCTTTGACAAGTTCCCCTTCCCCTTTTAATAATTACTCCTTTTTAACTCGGATAAGCGCACCTTATATTTCACATGTGCCCCTTTTCCTTTTTAATACGTGCTCCTTCCCCTCCTAATAAGTGCTCTTTTCATTTCTAATTACTGCTCCTTTTATTTTGACATGCCCCCTTTTCCTTCCTAATAAATGCTCTTTTTCCTTTTTATAAGTGCTTGTTCCCTCACATAATTACCCCTTCACATCTTTGATAAATGCCCCATTTATTTTAACATGTGCCTCTTTTTCTTTTTAATAAGAGCCACTTCCCATAAAAAAAACCCTTTTACCTCTAAAAAACGCCCCTATTAAAATCTGATCGGTGCCCTTTTTTTTTAATGCATATTTTCCTTTATTATTAGTGCCCCTTTTTTCATTCTCATAAGTGCCTCTGTTCATAAATGGTCAGTGCTCCTTTTCAGATGCGATAAGTGCCCCTTTTCACCTCTGATAATTACCCTTATAACAATGATACGTGCCCGTTTTCTTTTCTGATAACTTTTATGATGCCCTAGATTATTCTAGATAATCTAGTTTCACACACACACACACACACACGCACACACGCACGCACGCAAACAAACACACACGCACAAGCATACAAGCAGAAACAAAATCTTCTGGAAGTGTACCCAGAATTACTTATGCAAAGCTTGGAAGCAAAGCGGCTGAGTGGTTGATTAACAAAAAATCTTTCTATTAACTTGATAAAAAAAGGCCACGCTTTTAATCTCCTTATATTCACTTCCACGCGATGCAATTTTCATGTCAATGTAGAACGCCCCTGGCCTTCCCCCCGATAAGCATTTTACACTGTCTTCCTTGTCCTCGAAGCTGTCAGTAAAAACCTGGGTACTGGGCCCAACAGATTCCACTTGGCAAGCCTCACTGAGATCAGTATCATGCAAACAATTCGTGCCGACGGCATTGGTTTCATCTACATGCAAAGGGTCTGGTACCGTATTTTATGATTCTAGGGTATTATGTAGATACTCATGTATTGGTGAATTGTCCGATGTGCATTTAGATGTAACACATGCTCCGAATAAACTCACGGTGATTAGCCACAGCGTCAAAAACATAAATGAAAGAATCTTGAAAAGTTTGAAATTCATATTTGCAAAACGAACTGACTCTGTTTCATATGACGTAGGTCTTACTACATGTATGTTGACTGTAGGTCTAATGAAAGCAAACCCAATGGCCTTGACAGTTTTATTTTTTAACACCGGTGACGAGTCCACATTGAACTATCTTGCCTGTATATGCAGTGTTCAATTCCTTGATCAACAGAGACCGCCCTCTGTGGCGAGTCCAAGAACGGTTTCCTACATCCTCTACACTCAAATTGACATTGATGAGATGCCAAGCAATTACTTCAACGTTATACACGATATGTTAGACTCAACGTGGCATTCGAAAATCTGATCGTTTCCTTCAGACCTACATTGGATATTAAAAGTGTAAGGGCATGATAGGTGAGTTTTATACAATGGGAAACGGTAGCTTTACACAAGAGGCATACTGAACGTTTTTGAAAGTTCCTAATCGAGGTTCTCTTCCACGTTTTGAGGTAGTCGACATTGTAATGCAACGTATGGATCCTTTAGAATTGGTCCGTCTTTCCCCTATGCATGCTGTGAGAATAAGAGTTCTGTGAGAAAATACGAAATTCCAGAATTTTTGTTGTTGACTGGGATTGTGAATATGTGTCAATGCCAGAACATTTCAATGACCTCAGTGCCAAAAAAAAGTCAAGTAGCTGGCTGAGAAGTACAAAGATGTAGTTGACACGGAACAACTCATGGCTGAATACAGGACTTTCCGCCCTCTGGTTCAGAACATGGATGTTTTTTTACAACAATGATAACTATTTAAAAAGATATATAAGAGGTTGTTGAAGTTCCTAATCAAGAATCCCCTTGAACGTGCATATCGAAATTTAACCGAACTGTACAGAATTATTGCTACATTACCTGTTTCCTCAGTTACTGCAGAGCGATCTTTTTTGTAGAGTGAAAATAACAAAATCACATCTACGTTCTCCAATAAAGGAAGAAAGGTTGTCAGGTTTGACAACTATTAGCATTGAGAAAGATATTGCCTGTAGTGTAGACTGTTCAGATGTAATTGATCACTTTGTTAGGATGCACCGGAGACGTATAGACTTTATTTAGGGTAGAACAGTGTGAATGTGTTGAAATTCCATATTTATTCTTGCCATAACAGTGCAGGAGTTTTTCACCCACTCATGCACATATTAGGCTCAATTTGTGTGCAAAAATACGATTTGTCAAAAGATACGATTTTTAATTTTCTCTAAGATCACTAGAATTCAATTCAAAGTACAAAATGCTGCTGAGTGGAGGTGCAATATGCAAGGAGAAATACACCCACTGGAATAACATATACCCATAAATCATTATTGTAGATTGTATTATAGCCTCTCATTTCTATCGGACAAGGGCCTTTGCTTCGTCTTTGATCTTTTGTTTATGTTATAGGGGAAGTCCACCCCGATATCAATTTGACTACAATGAAAATTACATCACAATCAGATAAGACATAAGAAAGTTACAGCATTTTAAGTCATGCACGGTTGGGAACGGTTGCTCTATGCAAGATTTATTGGATGAGATCCTTACCTCACTCTCCCATTTTAATCCTTATGGATGATGAAAAATCATTGTTGTATTTGAGGTAATACAAGGGAAAGATTCTTTATTTACAAGTATCATATCTATGAAAATTGACTGGACAGGTAACAACCTGCCCCTTGCTCTAGCCATAGTCTTTGTCACAAACTGCAAGTTACATGACAACCAACCTATAATAGTAAGCGTGTCAATCTTTTGCAAGCCTATTATAAATATCTTAAGAGAGTATGATGTTGAACCGAATACAATTTATAATGCTAAATGAAGGAATAGGGTTTGGACACTTTTGTAAGTGGATTGTTATGACTGTTAAATTTAAATTTGTTCTGATCATTTTTCTGTATCAGAAACCTATTTACTGCATACATATCATTATTTCATGTCCCTGTAGGGTTCTGTCCTTTTTAATATTTTCCAACAGATGTCTTAGAAAATGTATGATATATTGCTTGTATACTTCTTCAAATTGCTGTGTTAAATCAACTGTCCTGAGAAACAACCTGCAGGACCTTAACGTCTGGGTATACAGGAAAATACTGTATTTCCTTCAATTGTATGCATATATTATTGCAGTCATCTATAAATGTTTTTCTTTTGCGGGTAGAAAGAGTATGAGGAAGAAGGACGGTTGGATGGCACATGCAGCTTCTGAAACTAGTCGGTCAAGTTCATAAATAGAATACCCTCTTCAAATCTCGAAAATAAGCTGATTTAATTAATTTTCATTTGTCAAACTCACATCCCCTCTTGGAAAAATCGAGCTTGAGATTGAATCAAAACAATGAAAATGAAAGTAAGATTTTTTTTCTAATTTATCATCGACCAACTTGCTACGTGATAAATCCTTGGTTTTACTCGAAACTTCAATGACAACCTCAATAAAAGCACTGTGAGATGATATTAATAGGCCTGCATGGTTAAGAAAACAAGTTGAAATAAAGTGAAAGTATTGATATCATTTCAAACTCCTTTCACTTCCCTGTCTGTCCTACTTCTCTCTTTGTAACTTCATCCAACCTTTTACTTTTCTTCTCTGTATCACCAAGTTCCTTTTTCCCTCAGCACCAAATGTTCTATTTGCAATTCATTTCTCTCTTTTAATTTTTGGTCATTTAATGAAAATTTCAGTTAATAGCATTATTTGCAGTCAATGTTACAAAGCTTCAATTACAGCGCTAAGATTTCCAAAAAATAAGACAAACTCCATTTTATTTATGAAATGTAAAACTTTACTAATCAATATTACTTTCTTAGATATACAGATGGACATTTTTAAAATAGGGTTTTCATGGTTTCCCCAAAACGTGGAGTTCATATTAATGCGTCATTACTAAACTGAAAATTGTTATTCTAACCATTTCCCCTCAGCACCAAATCTTTTATTTACAATTTATTTGTCGCCTTGAATTTCGGTAATTTTATGAAAACTTCAGTAAATAGCAGAACTTTTGAAAGCTTGGACCATGTCTCAGCTTGAACTTTGAAACCTTGAAGTGAAAATCGATTACAGTCGCTCCTTGAAGCTATCCCGAAAAAAGACACTTTAAACTATTATACGGGCAAGGGAATATTTTCTTTGTAGACGTAATTTTGAGGAACTATCTAACCCACTTATATTCTGATGACGACATTTGCATTATTAAGTACAAAGAAGTTAAAATTGAGCTTGCTCGGACGGAATGCTTGCAAAGTTTACGTGATTTAGATTGAAAATTTATAAATTATTTGTTCCCGTACAACTATGTTTGTCTTTTCCTAGATAGTAGAGATATCAAAATGCTAACACGTTATATAAGTATGCCTTTTAAGACACAATTATAGTTATACCTCAGTCACACCGCCAAATCAACTTCAGATCGACTCCAAACCGACCGATTATTGGCATGCTGGAAACATAATGTAATATTTTTGCTCGGTCTGGTGTAAGTCTTGTCGGTATGTGACGAAGGTATCAGAATCCGATTAGTACACTGTCGCTCATAACGGTGGAATATTTTTTTTTATCCCAATTTATGGAATTATTTTAAAAATAATTTTAAAATACTGATGTAGATAATACTATACATTCTCAGATTTTATTGAATAATAATTTGCCAATGTGTGTTTTGCGTGACTGCTAAAGCATGTATATGCTACTATGTTTATCAACTAGGGGACCTATGCCTTTAAGTCATAAATGACAGTAATGAGGATTAATGCCCCACAAAAGGGCACTAATATAGCACATCGACACGGTGTTGATCTTGCGGCCTCATAGTTACGAGGCCATTGCTTTGTCACTGAACCATGACTGTACACAGCGGGGGCTAGGGTAGGGGGCAGTTTCCATAAATTAAAAAAAAACAGAAAATGCAATAAATTTTCAATAATTTATTGCATAGCGAGCAAGCAAAAAAAAAAAATTCTCTTTTAATAGAAATTAATAAATAAACTTGTTTTTATTGGTGCAGGTCAGGATGGACGCAATCGCGTTTAACGCGATTCAATTCCTTTTTGGCGAGAGGGCGAAAAAACTCTTCCATTTTTAATGATATTGTTGCAGGTCAAGGGTAGGCACAATTGTTTCCAAAGCAATATCTATTCATTTTATTCGCGAGCAAGTGTAGCGAGCGAGAAAAATGAATTACTCTCTTTTAGTAACATTTGGTATATACACTGTGTGTTATTGTTGCCATGGTTGCAGGTCGGGGCCCGTCGGGGCAGGCACAATTGTATTCTAGGCAATGCTAATCCTTTTCTTTTTTTCAGGGGGACGAGCCAGTGAAAACATTTAATACAAAATAGGCTAGCAAGCAGTTCGCGCCAGCGAAGAGTTTCGAATTTGTTATATCACTTATATTTTCCTATTTTCATTTGTCTTAATTTTTCAGGGCCGTATGCGGAATATTTGTCTGGTGGGGGAGGGGGAAAGATGCGTTAAAAGTTTTCGAAGAATCTCAAAAGCAAAAGGAGTGAAGGGAGTTCGAGCGACCGAACTGGTCATGAGGGTACTTTTGCATTTTCAAAAGTAGAATTGAAGGATTTGGTATAGGCCTACACTACATTTTCAGGAAAAAAACTGTACGTTTTCAAAATATCTGGGGTCAACTGCCCCCCCCCCCCCCCCTGGTGCGTACGGCCATGGTCTTTTTTTTTTAAATTTCCCCATTTTTTTCCTTTCCTTTTTTTTCCCTTTTTCTTCCTTTTCTCTTCTTCTTCCTTTTTTCTTTCCTTTTTCTTTTTTTCCTTTTGTCTCTTTTTCCCCTTTTTTTCTTCCCTTTTCTTTTTTTCTTTTTCTTTCCTTTCCTTTCTTTTCTTTTCTTTCCCCTTTTTCTTTTTTCCCCTGGAGCCCGTCAGGGGGAGGGGGCACTCTGCCCCCCCCCCCCTGCACCCTCCATAGGTACGCCGGTGCAAAGGACCATCAGGTAAAACATACAAATGCGACTAGTTTTTAAACAGAGAAGAAGAAGAAGATTAAAATAGGATATTCATTTGGCAATTTTTTTTCGCTCGGAAATTTGGTTCGACAACTACTATCAAATGTCTTCGTGACATCATATCGTAAAGGCATATATCTCCTCTTATAAAATCTTGATTTTATCCGTTTCCAGCTATCTGTGTATCATACATATAGGACCTTTTAAAGTAGCCCGAGACAAGCTCAAAATGTATACTTTACCATCTACACATATCATTTACATCAGCCAAATAGAAATGCTTTCCGGGCTTTTACAAGCCGATCGCCTGTCTGATTATCAAAATATTTATTAGTTCAAATCGAAATTTCAGAAGGCGTATTCCCAACGTTTTTTTAAATAACATGGTAAAACCGGTCACTCAAAGTTTTGTTAAACTTTTTTGAGGCACTTCATGATCATTTTGCGTGCGATTTTTGTAGGGCTTCAATATTACACCATATCATAGAACTGATAACACGTAGGGGCATACATCTCAGATTTGTAAAACTGGAAACATTGTAAAATGAATGAATTAATTTAAAAACAATTTAATTAATTTTTTTAACAAGGCGTACCTCGACTTGATCGGCTGTTTAAAAAGAAAAAGCTAGTTACTATTCGACGTTGTATCTGTGCTAGCTTGTGCATAGTTTCTTGTCGATATAGTTTTTCTATTTGCAGTTTGACGATGTATTGACGGATTCTACAAAGCGATGACAAAGTTTCCTTTTGATCACTAAGATCTTTCTTCAATTTTCTTTAGTAATGAAACTGACTTCGTTCTCACTGCAAAATAATTTAAAACATGTTAAAAGCATGCATGAACGAAATTTATGAATAACTCACAGTTTTTAATAATTAAATATAATTTTTTTTTTCTACATTTGAATTAAACTATATTTTATTTTATAAATCAAGCAAGAGCAATAACATGACACTACATGCTAGACATTGGCATAAGTGAGGCTCTTCATGGCTTCGTAGTCAGTACGACCATGGTTACCGCTCATATCCATGTAGTATGCCTTCGACCCTTCTAACTTGACCGGTCCCTTCGCCATTGTTATCCCATCTGCAGACCCGGAATACACCTGGCTAGACCCTTCAGGAACAACATCACTATCAGCTCTAGGATTTTCATAAGTGAGGCTCTTCATGGCTTCGTATTCAGTAGGGCCGTGGTTACCGCTCATATCCATGTAGTTTGCCTTCGACCCTTCTAACTTGACATGTCCCTTCGCATGCATTGCTGTTCCACCTACAGACATGAAATCCCCTTGGTTGGATCCTTCAGGAACAACATAATTCTCAGCTCTAGGACTTTCGTAAGTGACGTTCTTCAGGGTTTCATATTCAGTAGGGACGCGGTTACCGCTCAAATCCATGTAGTGTGTCTCTGAATCTTTCCTCGATGACTTCTTTTTCCCACCTTCGGGTTCCTCACCAGTTAAACCCAAACCTCCTGAGGAAGGTCCTTGATCAAGATCGTTCCCTCCACTCGTACTGAGGATGACCGTGGCGTAGTCTGGTGTCGTTTGGGTTTGTTCATCGTCCGATGTTCTAGGAATGGTGGATAGGTCATGAGACCTTCTGGATCTACACCCCAACCAGACTCCAAACACTGCAGTGGTGATTAACCAAAGTGAGAGAAATAACAACGTTAAAACAAAGTAATGATTATCGGCACTACTAACGGTTGCTGGATCTTCAGAATTTGATTTATTGTTGTCTCCTGACATTTTAGAGATTACGGTGAAACCTATGGTATCTTTGTTAGTCTTGTTATCTCCTCTGGTTTGACACACCACCACTTTCCCGACATCTTGTTCAGATATATCCCGTATCAGCAGTGATCGCCTTCCTTCTCGAATCCATGAACGATTCTCAATATCTTCTTCTATTCCATCTGGGCCGTAGAAACGCCAGTGATCGACATCAGATTCATCGTCGCAATCGACAATGATGTCATTTCCCTCATCAATAAGTTGCACTTGTATGATATTTGGGTAGGTGCAAGATCGCGTTATATCAATATCCGGAAAATATGCGTTGCAGGAAGCGTTAAAAACATTGTTGAAATCGTCAAAGTAGAGCGTTTTAGCTTTGATACTTTGAGATGACACAGGGGCATCATCAGGAACAATTAGTCCAATTCCTTCCCATTTCAAATTGACATCGAGTTCACCTGAGTTTACCTCACATGATAATGTCATACTGCCGACTCCATTTTCATCACTATGCGGAGATGTGACAGTGCAGTTGGGTGTGATATTCCGCGGGTCAGTTGATTTCACAGAATATCCCTGCAGAATATTATTCCCTAACTTACACTTAAAATAAAGTTCATTTTCATATAATTGTGTTATTGTAAGTGACAGAACTGAGGTATCGTTACTTCGAGTTACCTGAATATTTAAATCAGTATAAGCAATACCCCAAAACGATTCAGTATTGGTAGATGTGCACTGACCTTTCTGATTATATTCGCAGGTGTATATATCAGGGAAGTAGTTTTCAGCTAACCTATAAAGCCAGGTAACACCTTCAGTCGAGTTCAGATAACATGTCAAATTCACTTGCTGGCCAACCAACACATGTCTTTCAATCATTCCGTCTTGCCCTTCTGCATACAACCAAGACTGGATCCCAAACAAGAGGCCTAAAAACCAACGAAATGAGATATTAGCCATTATTCTTGGATCCGATATACGTGATTCACAGCCAGTGATAGACTGAAGATGATGTAAGATGAGTGATATTGAAACTTCAAAATCTGCACAGCTTCACTGCACCTCTGAATGATGATTGAACCAACAATAGCATCACTCCATGCATATATTAACTGGACCCAAAACGAAAAATGATAAGATTATTTGCACCAAGAGAGGGCGGGTGCACTCTTTCTTGATTTGACGATCCATTTGAAAACGGTAAGCACAACGGGAAGGCGGGAGAAGGTGTTTTAGGTCTGAGGTGTTTCCCTAAATTTAGACAATTTTGTGTATATATTAAACATACCGTAATTTAATGTTAGACAGACCCAGTCAAAACAGTCATTTGCAAATTTGTACTGGTGAAATCTACATTTGTAATATTTTCTTAAAGCTAGAAACAATGATTTCTAATCCCAGAGTCTGTTTTTTCTGTAATAAAAAACCGAACAAGTATTTGGCTTTACCAATTCAATATATTTTGTTAATCGATTTGAAGGGACGGGTATCATAATTGTATAAGCTGGTCAAATATCTATTTTGTTCGTGTTTTTATCACGGTGTATAATAACAAGAACAAACACAAATAATGATATGGTTTGTGGGTATTTAAATTTCGTTCCATTTCCTCTGTATGTGTAACCTAATATACACTGTTGCTCATAAAGTTGGAATATTTTTTTTTAAATCAAACCCCGTACATTTTTCAATTTTTACGCTTCAGTTGTCATTTATGTGCCAATATTTTTTTCATGGTACAACGTGTCTCCACTACCAGGTGTAATGAATAGTTGCATTAACCTGCATTCCGGGAGCCTTTTGTTTTGAAGCTATAAAGCAGGGCTCCCACTAAGCCGAGTTGTATTAGCGAGTTATGGCGAGTTGTGGTGAGTTGCCTCAAAGAGGCACTTGCAATAACTCGCGAAAAGCTCTTATTGTAACTCGGGATAGCTCGCGATAACTCGGTATGGCTCGGCGTACCTCTTTACAACATTCCACGACTCTCCTCCTTTGCCTTTAATTTTTCAAGTACCCAAAATGTGCCCCTTTAACTTTGTAAAAAGAGCTCTTTTTACATAGAAAAAGTGCCCCTTTTACTTTGACTAGCGCCCCTATTAATTTGTAAAAGTGCCCCTTCCCCTTTTCACCTCTTATAATTTCAATTCAATTAAATTCAAGTTTTATTAAAAACATAAGTCGCAGCCCCATGGCTAAAATGGTCATGTGTACAATTAAAAGACTTATTACATGTTTCAAACATAAAATACAGTAACAATAAATTTGTCAACATTGAAATATGTGTAGTTAATATGATAAGATTGCTTGGGCAGCACAAATTAGAAAACGGAGAGGAGAAACATGAAGAATAAAAGTAAGATAGGAAGATGTAAAAGTACATGTACATTAAAAAATACAAATTGCATACATGTACTTTCAAAGAGTCTTTAAGACAATATACGAATATGAAAATAGAAATGAAAATACTTTTTGTCATAACATTATTGACGTATGTGTGTGTGTGTGTATTGGGTTTTTACAGACGTGTATCAATCATATAATACGTCTGGGGCCTGACCTTTAAACGTCACCATTGTTGACGTTTGATATTGCAAGTATTTATATGATTCCTTAGGAAAATGATATAAAAAACTACAATTATGGCATTCCTTTGACAAGTGCCCCTTTTCATTCACATATCTCAAGTTAAACCATGTTCTCAAATCCAATATCCTTTGCGTATTGGCCCTCCTTGGCATAAGTGCCCCCTTTTTTGACAAGTCCCCCTTTTCCTTCGACAAGTTCCCATTTTCCTTTGCAATAAGTCTCCATTTTCAATTCTCATAATTAAGTACTCCTTTTCAGGAACGAGAAGTGCCCCTTTCTACTTTCTAATAAGTGCCCCTCTTCCTAATGATAAGTTACTCCTTTCCCTTCAGATAAGTTTTGTTTGTTTTATTTCCGAGAATCATCATTAAAAACAATAACACAATATAAACACATCAAAGACTTATATAACTATAATAGAATGATAAAACGGTTAGAAAGTCCATTGACCTAATGACTCTGTTCTTCCATGGAGCACTGATAAGTGCCCCCTTCACTTCCGATAAATGCCCCTATTAAAATCTGATCGGTACCTTTTTTTTCAACTAACGCACATTTTCTTTTATTGTAAGTGCCCCTTTTCATGTCTAGTCATTGTCCCTTTTCAGGAGCGTTACATGCCACTTTTCACCTCTGAATATTCACCTTTTAACAATGATACGTGCCACTTTTCCTTTCTAATAAGGGCCTTATCCCCTTTTTATAAATATCCCTTTTCACCTCTTATAAATGCTCCTTTCACAATCAAATCGGGGCCCCTTTTTCGTCGACAAATGCCCATTTCCTATTTTCATAAGTGCCTTTTTTGTTTGCTTGTGTTTTTTTTTTGTCCGACAACTCGGCTACTCGGCTAAGTGGGAGCCCTGCTTAAGAGGCATCGCGCTTCGATATTAGTTTATTTCCGTCTCATAGGCTTATGTGTTGCAAGTTACAATCCAACAGGGAGGGAACAAACTAGTCGATATCGCTGGTTTCCTTGGGATATCGCAGAGCACGGTCTCTAGAATCCTAAAACTTCATCGGGAGGAAGGTGATTTGAGGCCAAGGCAATATCCAGGACGACCACGATTGATCAGCGGACTGTATCGCTGGTTGCTTAATCTGTGCCGTCAGAACAGGGAAATCCCAACAAGCCATGTTCGTCGTCTCTGGAGAAGACACCATGGAATCCACGTCTCCCGCCCAACTGTTAATCGGAGACTGCTTCAACATGGTTATCGGTCAAGACGAATGACCAAGATTAGTGGACCTGGACATCCACTCCCCAGATAACCACCCCCAGTCAAATACCCCTAGGACAACTACCCCCTAGAACAACTACCCCCTAGGGCAACCACCCTCTAGGACGACTACCTTGGGACACTCCTACCCCGGACAACTACCCCAAGACAACTAACCCCTAGGACAACTACCCCGGACAACTACACTGGACAACTACCCCCTAGGCAAGCTACACTGTTGGTCATAAAGGTGGAATAATTATTTTTACCCCAATGTATGGAATGATTTTGACTATGGTTTATTCATAATAGATCTAAATAATAGTATACATTCTCAGATTTTATTGAATAATAATTTGCCAGTGTTTGTTTTACGTGACTGCTTAATCATGTGTGTGCTACTATGTTAATCAACTAGGGGAACTACGTCCTTTAGTCATAACTTACAGTAATAAGGATTAATGCCGCACAAAAGGGCACTGATATAGCTGATCGACACGGTTTTGATTCTGGGGCCTCACAGTATCCGGGCCATTGCTTAGCCACTAAATCAAGATTGTACGCAGAGGGGGTTTAGGGTACGTCGCCGCAAGAAAATGCAATAAATTATCAATAATTCATTGCATTTTCCCCCCTTCCCCAACGGGAAAAAATCATCTGTAGGGCCATGCATTATGGTTCAAGGTATGCCCCCATAGAGAATTTTTTTTATGTAAGGGGTCGAGGAAAAATGCTATGAATTATTGATAATTTACCGCATTTTCTTCGTTTTTTGGTATTTGTGGGGACGGCGACGTACCCTGCTCCCCGCTGCGTACAGTCATGATTCAGTGGCTAAGCAATGGCCTCGTTACTGTGAGCCCCCAGGATCAAAACCGTGTCAATGTGCTATATTAGTGCCCTTTTATGAGGCATTAATCCTCATTACTGTCAGTTATGACTTAAGGACGTAGGTCCCCTAGTTGATTAGCATATTAGCATACACATGCTTTAGCAGTCACGCAAAACAAACACAAATGATTATTTAATAAAATCTAAGAATGTATACTATTATCTAGATCTATTATAAATAAATGATTGTCAAAATCAATCCATAAATTGGGGTAAGAATAATTATTCCACCATTATGACCAATAGTGTACTATTAAGGGCTGTAGCATGACGAGACTATGCGTGTTTCCCGAGGCCACTTGGGGAAAATCGGGTATAATACGACAACGGACGACGCGACCGCAGTAGGCCTACGTATTTACGTGCGTGCAACAGACACGAAACCGAAGCGTGAGGAGAACTTCGGTCTGTTTCACGAACGCTAGCGCGCTGACCCAGTTAATATGTATTCTATCTTTAAAAGACATTTACAAGGGAGCACAACTAAGCCTTTAAAAAACCTAAACCCCGAAGAAAGGTATTTGAGGAATTTAGCAAAGCGATCGAATGTTATTATTTGATTTTATTTGATTTGATTTCCGTATTTTTTCCAAAAACAATAACTGCAACAAAGAAATATGTAAATGTAAGGTTTAATACAAATATTATATCAATAAAAACGTCATGTCAAAATGTTATTTACATATGGATATAATATGATAACAAACTTAGTATTTCTATAATATAGTATAATGAATTTAAAGTATTATCCTAACTATCTGTGGAAAAGTGCAACGTATGTTGGTCGTAAGTTGAACTTTTGAATATGTTGTTTTAGGACCTTTATCCCATATTGGGTGGAACATTTCGTCGCTGTTTTCACGAAGTGACGGTAGTGAAATAAAATCGCATACAGTTTGCGTGACGATTTTTCCTCACTACCGTCACTTCGTGAAAATAGGGACGATTTAACAACAGTCTGGTGATATATACACGATATGTAACAAGCATTTATCGCGTTGTGATCGTGTTTTCGGACTCCTCTAAGAATTTGTATAATTTTCTCCTTCAATGAAAAAAACACCCTCATTTTTATCATCTATCACATCACCACTGAAAGACGCATTTATCTACATCAACATTTGTTCTAAAAAAAAATAGGAAGATTTTGCATCCATCTATGTATTTCGTCAAAAAATTCAAGGAATTTTGATTTGACCCTTAAACTATAGCAGAGAAACTTCAATAACATTCTTCGATGTTCATATCATTCTGTCAGCCAGAGAGATTTTGACCATGGAAGAGAAAGATTTCTAAGGAAGATTCCCATAGGCCACGCTTTTCATCTCCGCATACTCACTTTCACGCGATGCGATTTTCATGGCATAGTAGCACACCTCTGATTTTCTCCCATTGATAATCCTTATGCTGTGTCTTCCTTGTCCTAAAGCAGGGCTCCCACTTAGCCGAGTTGTATTAGCGAGTTAAGGCGAGTTGTGGTGAGTTGCCTCAAAGAGGCACTCGCAATAACTCGCGAACAATTCGGTATGGCTTAGCGTAACTCTTTACAACATTCCAAGACTCTCCTCGAAGTCGCGATGCAGTTCCAAAATTTTGAACATGTTCAAAAAATCTTTCCCCGATTCGTTGTAATTCGAGGTGAACTCGCCTACACTCGTAATATTCTCGCATTACTCGTAACAAGTTCGCGCTGCACTCTTCATAACTCGTAGCAACTAGCCACCTTATGAAGAGTGCAGCGCGAACTTGTTACGAGTAATGCGAGTATATTGAGAGTGTAAGCGAGTTCACCTCGAGTAACAACAAATTCACCTCGAGTAACAACGAATCAGTGAAAATTTTGAACATGTTCAAAATTTTCGCTGATTCATTGTAGCTCGAGGTGAACTTGCTTTAACACTCGTAATATACTCGTAGCAACTCGCCACCTTATGAAGAGTGCAGCGCGAGCTTCTTACAAGTCATGCGTGTATATTACGAGTGTAGGCGAGTTCACCTCGAATTACAATGAATCGGAGAAAAATTGTGAACATGTTCAAATTTTTGGAACTGCTCGCGACTTCGAGGAGAGTCTTGGAATGTTGTAAAGAGTTACGCTAAGCCATACCGAATTGTTAGCGAGTTATTGCGAGTGCCTCTTTGAGGCAACTCGATCACCACAACTCGCCATAACTCGCTAATACAACTCGGCTAAGTGGGAGCCCTGCTTTAAAGGTGAAATTCAAAGAAAATCACAAATATGTCAACTAATGTATCACTAGAAACTGGTAAGCTAACAGATGGCCATCGTACAAGTTTTAGGTCAACTACATATTGGGTGATTTATAAAAATACAAATACAACCATCTCTATAGCAGCTGGGATATACGAAAGATTCGCCTGAAAAATAACGATGTTTTAATGACGTCACTATATGGACCAATACTGCCCAAGCAGACGACATCCCATAACGAATGAACATAATTGCAAAGCTGTTTTTTGTCAAATTATAATGAGTTTAGTGTATTTAAATGTAATGGCATGTCAACCATTCAAAAGGGGATATGACCCGATTCTGATAACTAAAATCTTTTGCTTGTAAAAACACAGGATAGGGGTTAATAAACAATCAAAGAAACCAGACTTTCAAATTGAAGAACCCCCGGAATGATATTAAGGACGACATTTGTTCCCTCTTGAAACGCCAAACATACCGCGGTGTGTGCAGCTGAATATACAATGGTGTCTTATTTTGTTTACAAGCGACATATTCCTTTATTTTTGTATCGCTGCATTTGTCATAAAAATAAAACCATACGCGGGGTTTAGAGTGAGGCAATATATTACACATTTAGCCTGGCGGTAGTGAAGTGAGAGAAAGAACTCAAGAGAAGATGATCACACAGGCACTGAAAATGTGTAAGATGTCATGGGACATCGTCTGCTTGTGCAAATCATGTCCATACTGTGATCACACACATCTCAGCAGCGTTCGGAAAGCTCTTCGGGTGCTATGCCGGGGCTGTATTTAAGCGTTTTGTAATTTTATAATAATCATTACTTCGAATGTTTCCAAGCATTGAATTTTGTAACCTTGTCGAATCAAAGTTTCAACTTTGCAATAATTAAAATGAAGTTAGTTTTTAATATCAATGAATATCTACTTTAAACTGTCAGTAACAACCTGGTTACTCGGCCCAACTGAATCCACAAAGGAAGTCTCAGCAACATCAGCATTATGCGTGTTGACGACATTGGTTTCATCTACCTGCAAAGGGTCTTGTCCCGAATGTGATGTCTCTAGGGTATTGGACGGATAAAAATGTATTGATGAATAGTCCGATATGCATCTAGATGTAGAACATGCTCCGAATGAAATGACGGTGATTAGCCACAGCATCAAAAACATAAATGAAAGAATCTTGACAATTAGTTTGAAGTTCATATTTGCAAAAGGAACCGATTCTGTTTCAGATGACGTAGGTCTGACTACATGTATGTTCACTGTAGGCCTAATGACAGCAAACCCAATGGCTTTGAAAGTTTTATTTTTAACACCAGTGACAAATCCACATTGAACTATCTTGCCTGTATCTGCAGTGTTCAATTCCTTGATTAACAGAGACCGCCCTCTGAGGCGAGTCCAAGAACGGTTTCCTACATCCTCTTCACTCCCATTTACATTGACGAGACGCCAAGCAATTACTTCAACGTTAGACTCATCGCCGCATTCGAAACTGAGATCGTTTCCTTCAGACTTGCATCGGATATTAAAAGTGTAAGGGCAGGCTTGGTGGGTTTGAAACACTGGGAAAAGTAGCTTTACACAAAAAGCATCCTGTACGTTTCTGAAAGATTCATAATCGAGGTCCTCTTCCACGTTTTGAGGTAGTCGACATTGCAAGGCAACGTATGAATCCTTTATAATTGATCCATCATTCTCGTCTGCATGCAGGGAGAATAAGATTACTGTGAGAAAAAACGAAATTCCAGACATGATTTTGTTGACTGACTATGAAAGGACTCCTTTTCGTTGACCTATAGGCTACCTCACCCGATACAAACTGCGGCTACAGTGCTCAATCACAGACTTTGAAAATGGTATCAATGCGCTTTTAATGCATTTATAAACATCCAAGATGTGTATAGGGCTGCGACCAATACATATTGGACGCTACGTTATACGTGTAATGCTGCTTTGCAGTAAGACTCGTACACCAGGCAACGGCGCACTCCACAACTTACCGGAAGTTGATTTTGATTGGTCGGACACTCCAACATAGCTCTCTCTCTCTCTCTCTCGTAGAAATAATACGTGGCAGGGAACAACACGAGTTATAGCTATACATAGAAAGCATAAGATAAAGAATACATGAGAAAAAGGTGTGAAAAGAGAAGATGAGAGAAGGATAAGAATATATATATATATATATTTAGATGCAAATGAGAAAATAAAGGCTCACCCAGGGAAAGATTGAAGAACAGATGAAAGAAGAATATAAACAACAAAGAAAATTTAGATAGAAAGAAAAGTTAAAATAAGGGAACAAATAATCTTAAAAAGAGAAGATAATACGAGGACTGAAGGAGAAAAAGAGTACCGGAAGTAATTATATTGGCAATAAAAACAGGAATGACATAGTAAAAAAATAATAGAAAGTGCAGATGAATGGATAAAAGCAAAGACAGAAAACATATATTTAAAAAACAGCATGTGAAATAATAGGAAAAAGAAGACAACGGAATGAAAAACAAGATTTTGATTTGCAATTTCATTTTGCGGTAGTGCTGTCTTAGTATCTTCTTAATAATAATAATAATAACAACATTTATAATGCGCACATATCCACCCCAAGAGATGCTCAAGGCGCCTAACAAGGTAAGTACATTGAACAAAAATAATTTAACATAATTAAATATAATTCAACAACGTTAATTACATCATATTTTGAAATACACTACGTCTTAACTAAGGAATTCAGACATTAGATAGGTTTTCAATTGTTTTTTTAACACATTTTGATTGGCTGACATTTTGATTGAATGGGGTAGGGAGTTCCATAACCGGGGTGCAGCAGCTGTAAAGGCTCTGTCTCCCAACTCCTCTTTGTTCTTAATTGTGTTAAATTTGTTGAATTAGAGGAACGAAGACCTGCACGAGAACTTAAAGAGATATTAAGAAGAGAGGAAATATATTCAGGGACTGATCCATTTAGTGAACGGTAGGTGAGTAGTAGAATTTTATATTTGATACGCTGTTCTATTGGAAGCCAGTGAAGTTTCTTGAGTATTTGAGTAGTATGGGTCGAACGTTTAGATTTAGTGACAAGGCGGGCAGCTGCGTTTTGAACCTTTTGTAGTCTGTGAATTTGGTATTTAAGGCCCGGTCACACAGCCTTTCGCGTCTGTATCGCGGGTAAAATTTCGCGATTTTTTTTTTGCCCGCGGTTGCCCGTGGTGGAAAATGTGCAAAATTGGCTTACCCGCGGTTTACCCGTGGTATGCCCGCGGAACAGACGCCGGCGACTGTTCCGCGTCCTTATCGCGGGTGAAGCGCGGCGGTACCGCGGCCTACCACGCTTACACGCGGTACACACGCTAATGCACGTGATAACAACGCGGTACAGACGCGGAACAAACGTGCTATGACCGTGCTCCACCCGCGATTACCCGCTAAAATTTCGCGTCCAATTCCGCGTGTAACCACGTCTTAACCGCGGCCGTAGCACGTCCTAGCACGTTCGTTCCGCGTCTGTACCGCGTCTTTACCGCGTGTGTACCACGTGTACCACGTGTACCGCCCGCGATTACCCGCGGTCTAAATTTTTGGGCAGCCCAAAACTTTTTCGCGCGGCCAACCGCGTGTGAATTTCTTACCGCGTGTAACGACGGGTAAAGTACGGCTGTATCGCGTCTTTATCGCGACCTCAAAGCGTCCAACAGCGCCTGCTTCACGGGCAGAAATTTTTGGCCGTGATTCGGCCGCGATACGCCCGTGGAGGGCTGTGTGACCGGGCCTTAAGGAAGTCCATAAAGGAGAGAGTTACAGTTATCGAGATGAGATGTTACAAAAGCATGAATCAATTGTTGAGTGGTTTGGGGGGTTAAACATTTCCTTATAGCGCGAAGATTACGAAGATGATAATTGGCAGCTTTCACACATTTTGAAATATGTGCATCAAGAGACATGCTTGTATCGAAAATGACACCAAGATTTCTTGCCTTATCTGAAGGAACAATGTGCACAGAACCAACACGTATATGAGTTATAGCAATCTTGGAAAGTTGTTGTCTGGAGCCTAACAAGAGAAATTCTGTTTTATCGTCATTTAGTTTGAGATAGCAATCATTCATCCATTTTCGTACATCATGAATACAACTTTCAAGATCTTTGACACGTTTTTCTACCTGTTCCTGAATAGGAAGACACGAAAAATGTAATTGTAGATCGTCTGCATACATATGATAGCTTATATTGTGTTTACTGATAATCTCATGAAGTGGTAAGGTATATACATTAAACAGATGGGGACCTAAAACAGATCCTTGGGGCACAGAAAACAGAAGATTAACAACCGATGAAGTTGTAACATGTAGGTTAACCGCTTGAGATCGATTTAAAAGGTAAGAACGAAACCAATGAAGACATGTTCCACCAATGCCAATCTTTTTTAGTCTGTCGATTAAGATATTGTGGTCAACAGTATCGAAGGCGCAGCTGAGATCTAACAGAACTAATGCAGTAACTTTCCCATTATCCATGTTTATTAAAATGTCATTTTGTACTTTCAATAGTGCAGTCTCCACACTGTGGTTTTCCTTGTAGGCCGACTGAAAGGGGTTTTGTAGGTTTTGGTCATTTATGCTGGACTGAAGACGCGTAGATACTATACGTTCAATTACCTTACCAAGATACTTTAAGTTTGCAACGGGACGATAATTTTTAAGCTCTTGTTTATCAAGGCTTGGTTTCTTTAGGTGAGGTTTAATGAGTGCATGTTGCAGACAATCAGGAAAGTAGAGATGAACGTAGAGATGAATTTACAATCTCTGTGATGTATGGGGTGAATTCATTAGAAAAATCTTTGATCAAACAGGTTGGAATAGGATCTAGTTCACATGTAGATGGTGGGGAATTCATAATGACTTTCCGAACCTCACTTGTTGTGGCTGGTAAAAATTCAGACAAATAGGGAGTGGCATTTTCTGACACTGACTGATAACCTGTACTGTCACGAGCGTCAAGAATTCGACGAATATTGCTAACTTTATTCATAAAGAAATCAGAAAAACGATTTGCTAAGTCTTGATCAGACACATTACTAGGAAGAATTTGATCTTTCTTTCTATTCAAGAGTTTATTTATAATTTGAAACAACCGCTTCTGATCGCCACTGCAGTCTGCTACAGCAGATGTGTAGTGATGTTTTTGCGCTTGGTTAGCGAGATGAGATACTATTTGTCTCTGCTTAATAAATAGAGACCGATCGGATTCAGTACCATTTTGAATTGCACAAGGATCTATACTTATCTTTGTAAATAAGTATAGATCCTTGTGCAATTCAAAATGGTATTAAGAAGATACTAAGACAGAACTACCGCAAAATGAATGGATGAGTACTGTTTAAAAATGAAATTGCAAATAAAAATCTTGTTTTTCATTCCATTTTTTGGCCCCGTATTATAAAACTTTTGACTTACCATAATAGTAACTCCCCGAGTTACTATTATGGTAGTTACCATCAATGGTAACTACCATCGGAGCTTAATATCCGTTGCATAAAACCGATATTAACTAATATATAGTCCAGGCTATAGAGAGCAAGGAACCTTGTTTTGTTATATAAACAATGTTTTTTGATGGTTTCTTGTCAATTCGAGGGTGCTGATTCCAAATCTGATAAGTGCCAGACGCGAAACCTTGAGCATTTTTCGTAAACGGCGAAAATTCAAAATGGCCGCTAAAATGGCCGCCAAATCATAAAAACGCTAATTCTTTGGCCATTTAACAGGTTATTTTATGTTTTCTTGTCAATTTGAGGGTGCTGAATCCAAATCCGATGAGTGCCAGATGCGAAACCTCATGCATTTCTCGTAAATGGCGAAAAATTCAAAATGGCCGCCAAAATGGCCGCCAAATCATGAAAAGGCTTATTCTTTGCAAATGTTTGGCCATTTCACAGGTTATGTTATGTTTTCTTGTCAATTTGAGGGTGCTGAATACAAATCCGATGAGTGCCAGACGTGTAAACTTGAGCATTTCTCGTAAACGGCGAAAATTCAAAATGGCCGCCAAAATGGCCGCCAAATAATGAAAACGTTTATTCTAAGGACATTTATCATGTTGCTTGATGTTTTGGGGCAAATTAAGGGCGCCGATTCCAAAACCAAAGATTGCCAGATGCGAACCAAATGTGAATCTCACTACACCACTTATTATTACGGAGTTTTTTAATTCTTATCATCATAGTGTATAAATTGTTCACCGTAAGCTCATATAGCTGCAAACAAATAAACTTTCCTTTCTTAGGTTGATTTTCTCCTGTCCAATTATAATGAAAATGGCCGAAAAACCCAACATGTGCAATGATGTATGCCAACTGTATACCGAGTGTGTGCTTTATCTAGATGTTACTCACATAAGTTTAGATGCAATGCTATTGATTCCCAATGTTAGTCTTAATATGGGTAGCTTTACCATTGTGAGCAACTGAGCATCGGATGGTTTATTATTCAAGGGTCAACAATTTTGATTTAGCTAAAGACAGAAATCCAGTGCTTCAACTACAGTATACTGGAATACGCGAGTGATAATAACAGCAAATTGTATCTATCCGCGTGGTCCAATGAGTTGTGCTGCTCTAACCCCTGCATTTTCGCAGTGGATACCGTTACAGTAAACTCAACAGGCTAGCTAGAAAACAACAAAGTATACGCTGTGCAATGGGAAGGTTATATATTATGAATAAAATAATGAAAACATGAATATATGATACAGATATTCATTGTAAACCATATCCTTGTCCATTATAGACAATCATTTACCATTATTGAAGTCTGTTAAGTTTTAAGTCTTAACACCTCTTTAATAACAGCACCGAACAATGTCAAATCGCACTAGTCTTCACAACCGCTAATGTCACTGTCACTCTCTTCTGATGCCTTATTCATTGGATTTTGGCAATGGACATCGCCCTTTATACAGCGGGTCTCATTTTCAAAATATACAGGTTGAATCGTAGGAGACTTCTTCCTCCATCCATTCTTCATAGGTCTTATTCTAGGCTGGTATAGGGCTGGGGGTACTGGCTTGCCAGCAGCCACACACAACGTCACTTGATAATAGGCACGCTGGTAATCTGGCCGAAAAGCGGCCATAGTTGGTGGAAGACTCATCAATTTGAAAAGGGGCTATAGGTGCTTGCCATCAGCCTTCCTTGCGAAAATGATCCTTCGCATTGTGTCAAGAGAATCATTTGGTTCTTCTCCTTACATGGATGCCCCGTATGTCAAGCAGGATTATATTACTTCATTGAGAAGGGTTTCAGTATTCCCAAGGGGTATAGAGAATCAGGATAGCTATGGCTCCAAATTATTCAGTACAGAAGCCTTTCCTACTCTGTATTAAACAGGAAACGGTGTCACTTATACCTAATGTATGGGCTCAAAGTAGATAGGGCATGATTTTCTTGTGTTTCTAGATAACCTCGTTGATATCTATGACTGCTCTAGCGTGAGATGTTGATTCTATTACCACCTTTTTTGTGTGTGGTATGCCATTAGTTTGAAAATGTAGATGGTGTGCCATATGGAAACGTTTGCTTGTATTTGTCTCATAAAAGAATATGAGCACGAACTGACTCCCACACGGTGTTGAGTGCTCAGGGGTCACAGGCCAATGGCTTCATCGGGCAGGTAGTTCCATTATGTGAATGGGTAAATTAACTATTACAAAATGAGGGGACACATTACATTGTACAATAGGGACACACATTGTTTTTATTGTGCAGAACATACTCTTTTATTGACTTACTTATTGCATGAAACTATATAACCAAAATGCATTTTGTATTCTAACAATTGGAGTACAAAGAATAATAACAGGTGAATGAAATGCATAAACACCACAAACACCTGGGGAGAAAGCATTCATAAATTTGAAGACATATATATGATAAACGACTCCGATGAAACTATAAAACCAAAATGAAATTTGCGTTCTGGCAATTGGAGTACAAAGAATGATAGCAGGTGAATGAAATGTACAGCAACACAAACACCTGGGAAGCTAGGAAGCATCCATAAATTTGAATAATTTAGTTGATAAACGACTCCGCATGTGGACGTTTGTTGGAGCAGAAAGCAGTGGATTCTTAACAACACGAACCCATTTAACATAATGTCGGAACGTAAATTAAATTTGGCGCGGTTGGAAAATGCACCTTTCTACCCTGCAACTTTAATGGTACGATCCAGTAAATTAAAACAATAAAATGGCTCTTATTTTAAAATTACTCATTAAATGAAACCCCAAACTTCAGTGATATCAGAAAAAATATGTAATATCTTACTAATAATTTAAAAAAGATGTATAAACATTGTGAAAGTGTCGCATTTTACGATAAAAGACACCGATTTAGCAAAGATTACGTCATTAGTGCGCTTGCATCAGGGAATTCAAGGTCAAAAGGTCAATTCAGACGCTGATGAGTTGTTGGTCGAGCATTTTTGTTTCCTTTATTCCGACAAAATTATACAATAAATCAAAATAAGTTTGATACCAGAAGAAAGCTAACGATTAGTATTTTCATTAACCGCTTGCCCCAAAGTGTCTTGACCACAGTGAAACGAGTGAGAGCTTGCGAGATCGGCCAAAGTGTGATTGAAACTCGCTATTTGCTCTTCTCCAACGCATAAAGAGACGACATTGTGCTGGATAAATGTATTTTTTCCGACAAAAGTACAGAAAATTTGCATATGGTCTTTTTATATTATACTTTATGAAATGTTACCCGAGTGACTTCCGGGCGCCCCAATGCTGGAAAGAAACGCACATTTTAAAAAAACTTCACTTTTTCATGGAAAAATGCTTATTTGTTCTATGCACGCAAGTCAGATTGAGCGGATGATACAACGTTTCCATATGAGAATGAACAGAAAATCTGTATCATCGCACACAACTTTGATAGGTGAGTGACTATTCTCAGCCTCCTTTATCACGTGGTAGGCCATTATTACATCTGCTTCTTCTTCAAGTGCCCCAACAACAATAATTATTGGATGCGGATCGGGTCCAGTTACGATCAGTCGTTTGCCCTCTTGTGCTAATTGCATGGAACACAACTGATCTACGATCACCTTGATGACTTAATTGTTGCTTGTTTGCAGAAACATTTAGGATGACGTTCTATTTTGACAGAGGATACTCACTCTTCAGCTATTTTACACGGCTGCAACCTTTTGCACGTGCTGTTCGTAAAAAACGGACTTGATGCTAAACTCATACTATCTGTCTAAAACCACATGAATAACTGGTCATCTGTCTGCATATTTCATGAATGTTGCTACAGCAACATCTACAAAAGTACACACCTTTGCAGGAGAAGCAGGACACGGAACAATCCAAAGAAGAGCACATCCATCAAGCCTGATATAACATCTGTCACCTTTGCATTTTGTTGACTACCTCAACTTTGCTCCTTGAATTCAAGGCAGACTTACTTGTGGAACGTGCATCACCATTCTTGTCGAACAGTGCGGGTGGATAGGGAGCCAATTCATAATAGAAGAAGGTTTTGGTTAAAATTGCTTCCCTTGATGTAGCCATGATCTCGATTACTTGGTCGTAGATCATCCCTGTATTGGCAACTGTAGATACCTCACCTCTTTACGACATATATCAGAAGCCTTTGCCATTCCTTTGACTTTCTTCTTAATTGTGCCATGGAACCCCTTCAGCAATTTTTTTTCGTTCTCGTTCATCTGATCAGATCCAATCTTGATTGGATCATCGGCATTTACTGCTGAATCATCCACAACCTTTCCAGTGTAGATGTTCACCAGGCTTGAAGGAGGGTGCTTCTCACTGTTAAATGCATCTAAACAAGTCGATAGCGCCTCACGAATTCTTTTTCTGTCAGCCACATCTGATTTGATTCTGTTGAGACGTACATGTACTCTCTCCTTACGGTGACAAGTGACAACTTTCTGATCTTCCCCTTCTTGCATGGCTTCCAAGTCATTCCTCAGTTGTCCAAAGAGGCTGAGAGACAAAACCCAGAGAGCAAGGGTAGAGTCATTCAAAGTGGAAGGTCCCTTTCCATAGCGCATTTACGCCGTTTCAATGTACATATCGAACCAGATTGTGCATCACAAGTCATGTTCTCTATCTGACTGCTTGAGTAATGCTGGTGGCAGCAAGACTTTGCATGGAAAGGAGATAATACAGCCCATAGCGTGCAAAATTTGTATGCCCTGAAGCGAAGAAATAGAGCAATATTTCCTTGACAGTTTGCAGATGGAGAGACCAGTCACCCTCCCTAACAAAATCCCTATAGATGATCATGGGTGTTACAAGACAGTTCATCCACAATTTAGTAGTTTGACTGCATTGACTGCTGGCTATTTCAAACAACTCGTCGAAGTCAGTGAAGTGGTGATCTTCCAGTACTTATCTCAATATTTCCTCAATGACAAATCGGAGCACCCTGAAATTCTGTGGGAATCTCTTCCCATCAGACAGAAGTTTTTGAACTCTAGCAAAGCGGCCAAATTGAATTTTCGCATTTTGTGAAAAATGCTCAAGGTTTAGCGTCTGGCACTCATCGGATTTGGATTCAGCACCTTCATATTGACAAGAAAACATAAAATAACCTGTTAAATGGCCAAACATTTGCAAAGAATAAGCCTTTTCATGATTTGGCAGCAATTTTGGCGGCCATTTTGAATTTAGCCGTTTACGAGAAATGCTCAAGGTTTCACGTCTGGCACTCATCGGATTTGGATTCAGCACCCTCAAATTGACAAGAAAACATAAAATAACCTGTTATATGGCCAAACATTTGCAAAGAATAAGCCTTTTCATGACTTGGCGGCCATTTTGGCGGCCATTTTGAATTTTCGCCGTTTACGAGAAATGCTCAAGGTTTCGCGTCTGGCACTCATCGGATTTGGATTCAGCACCCTCAAATTGACAAGAAAACATAAAATAACCTGTTAAATGGCCAAACATTTGAAAAGAATAAGCCTTTTCATGATTTGGCGGCCATTTTGGCGGCCATTTTGAATTTTTCGCCATTTACGAGAAATGCATGAGGTTTCGCATCAGGCACTTATCGGATTTGGATTCAGCACCCTCAAATTGACAAGAAAACATAAAATAACCTGTTAAATGGCCAAAGAATAAGCGTTTTCATGATTTGGCGGCCATTTTGGCGGCCATTTTGAATTTTCGCCGTTTACGAGAAATGCTCAAGGTTTCGCGTCTGGCACTCATCAGATTTGGAATCAGCACCCTCGAATTGACAAGAAACCATCAAAAAACATTGTATATATAACAAAACAAGGTTCCTTGCTATCTAGCCTGGACTATACACACTTCATTGAAAGAGGGCCTTGAATATGATGTCACATTCATATACAAATTTATAAAACAATATGACTATTGGCAAGTCAGCAGAACATGCCCTAGCCCGGCGATTCTGTGAAATTTTGATTTTGGCTTGGTGCTACCTTAGCAATTAATCCCCTCTCCCCCCCCCCCCCCCCGGTTGAATGCAGTACCGAATTGATTAAGATTCTCAATGCAAACAGAAGATTACTACCACTTGAGTTATATAGTACAAGTATATTTTAACAATATTGTCACAACTAAATAGTGCAGTAATAAAAAGAATTTATGTGTCAACTTATAGATGACCCAAAATGGTGTTTTAAAGCAGGGGAAGTCCACCCTAAAAATAAGTATGTTTGAATGATATAAAATATAGATAAACAATAAGGTCAGTGACAGTGAATGTTGAAATATATAGAAGTCTTCATCATAAAAATCTAGTGGAAATAATTAGCAATAATAGTGTTTCTGATGGCTATGCCGTTGTCTACAATGTGGTCCCTGTCTGGTTTGTGTTCATGTTGTTCAATACCAAAGTCTACTTCATCAGGCTGCTTCAAATCTTTAGCCACATTGTGTAATACGGCGCATGCAGTGATGATCTTGCACGCTCTTCTGGGTGCCATTTGCATTCCATTGAGTAGACACCTGAATTTGTGCTTGAGTTGGCCGTTGACTTGTTCAATTCTTACTCTCGTTGTAGCATGTCCTCTGCAGAGTAAAGGAAAGTATTGAAGTATAACAAATTAAAAACAAAGAATTATTGGGAAGTCTATTAGACTATGAAAATACATGTACATCTAACTACAGTGCTATACATCTAACCTATACATTGTCAAAAGGAAGTAAGTCACATATATGAGTAATTTTCTTTTTTACCTGTAGCTCTTCTGGGCCAAATGTTATTCATGAACACTCATCCTGCTAAGAGATGTGACTGGCAAATTGACATCATGGTATTGCTTTGATGTCTAAAATGACATACATTCATTCACTTTCTTTTTAAATTGTAGATACAAATATGCATTGAAATGTTTCTTGTAGTACATACCTATTGTAAGCCTGTTCTGCAGGAGTCCTTGGATTTAGCACTGGTGTCATCAGGTATGGTCTTAAAGCGTAACCAGAATCTCCAAGAAGTAGACCATGCTGTTGTAGATCTTCAAAAGTCTGTCCAACTCTGCGGTTCTGTATAAAAGAAGAATTATTATAAGAATGAACATAATATGGTAGAATAGGTGCCCCTTGACCTTTGATATTTATTGCATTCTCTTGCATATACACATTTTGAAAAATTATTAAAAATTGTAAGATCTTAGCTTCACAATTATTTTGTAGCATTTGTAACAAACATTTGACATCAATTTCAATGATTTACATGTATGTCAATATATGTTTTCATGGAGGCATTAAAAACAAAAGTGGGTTTCATAGGAAATTTTAGAATCAAAATATTATGGATTTACCTGAAATATCCTGCTGTCATGAGTGCTGCCTGGCCAGCGTGCCAAAATGTTTATGATCTTGTAATTGGTATCACAAATTATTTGGGTGTTGATGGAGTAATATCCTTTTCTGTTCATATAGACGTGCTCACCAGGGCCCAAGGGAGCTCCATTTAGTCTAATGTGTGTTCCGTCGACCACTCCTATGACCTGGGGAAAGCCTGATATGTTGAAGAAATCCACTTGGGCTCTGTTGACTTCTTCCATCGTCGTTGGAGACTTGATTATCTGAAGTGTGAATTGGAGATGCAGAAAGAAAACAAAAATCAATAATTCCATGTTGTAGGCTAAGGCTAGGTTCCTTATTGAACACTTTTTTCTATTCTAACTTTCTACTGCACAGGGTTTATCTCTAGCTTGCAGCTCTGAATTTTCGAATTTTTGAATGTTGACGACTCATTTGTCTCTCTTACCACAGGCAGTCACTGTTCTTGATATCCTGTACTCTACCTCTACCTCATCTCTTCCCTCCCAGAGCTCCTCGTTTTTCACCTTCTCTTTTCTCCCTCCTTCTCTTTCTCCCTCACATTTCCTTTCTGTTCTACTCCATTCGACTCCTCTCTCTCTCTCTCTCATTTGTTCTTCTCTCTCTCTCCTCATACCCCTTTCTGGGAGAGAAGGGGTGAATGTCTCAGAGCACTTTTAAATTCATTTATTCAATGCATTCTGTGCATTATCAAGATTCATTTTTAAATGTCAGTTTTCAAGTTTATATGTCAGCTTTGTTAATGCTATTATTGCTATTATTATTATTGTTATTATTATTATTGTTGTATTTTCTTTGTATCGGTATCCTCGAATGTATTTATATATTGTTTATGTTGTTTGTATACATGTATGTACGTGACTCGCCAGTGGAGGAGGAATTTCTGTATTTTTTTAAATCAGACAATAAATTATCTTGAATCTTAAATCTTGAATCTTGTTATGTATACAATACAAGTCTAATTCATATGCAAACTTTTGAAATGTAATTTGACGTATATTTTATTCATCGTCATTATATTTATACAGCTATGCTGAAATTCACCAGTATTTATTATTATAGACAGAAACGATGTTATATCAAGAAATGTAATCTTTATCACATTGTAAATTATATGAATAAATATTTATCTCCTACGAATACATTTAATATTCAGAGAATTGGACATGAACTTTCTTTCTTTCAATCAAGTGTTGAGAAAAGTATGTGAAATATCTGAAGAAGTTCTATAGTGAAGTGATAAAAAAAAAATTATGAAAGAGAGTGCAAGTTTTCTTTGGCTGTACTCGAATTCATGAACATATTCATAGTTATGCTATTAATGGTGATGCAACTAACTATTCCTATAACTATCTATTCTTAAAAACTGATCTCTTTTCTTCCCGGGCCTCTATATAGCTCTCTCTCTCTCTCTCTCTCTCTCTTTTCTCCTGTTATTTATTATTTACTTATTAGTTTATGCTTCTCCGGGGAGAATCTTGTTTGAATCTACGTTCTTCCTCTTAATATAATCATGACAGTTGTGTGTTTTTTTTGTTTGTCTTTTCATCAATCATTATTATTATCATTTTCTTTATTATATATAGCAGTATTGTTTTACTATATTTTTTTTTAACAATTTTGTTGTGAGTTTTTTTTTTTGGTGACGGTAGTTTAATTATGTTGTATTTTTTACTGCTGTGTATGCGCATATAAATTTATCATTAAGTCTATTTGATATCTGTGCAAAAAGAGGAAATGATGAAATTGGAAATTGAAGACGTTAAAATATCTATCGATTGGCATATAGCTTTCCATACTCTGGGCTCAGCTGATTCAATTTAGAGTACGTATTATCTGTGCATGCAACATTTGCTTCTGCCTCTGGTCATGTGAATGTGATGAGAGACTCCCCGTTTTGTGCATTAGAAAGGGTGCTGTTTTCGTCATGACAGTCATTCATCATGCAATCATCATTCAGTAAGAAATTTGTTTTGACATATATACCTATATGAAGGGTCATAGGTAGTAGGTACACGATTCATACAATCAAGCTCGCATCATATCACGCCAATTTATGGGCGACTCTACACAAATCAATATACCTAGGACTACGTGCAAAATAGTAATTATACATCTAGCACTTGCACTCTCGCTAACTTGGGGAAGGAAGTTTGGATAAAGATGTCTTTATTATTATGAATTCTTTATTAGACGTAGCTATTGTTTGATTATATGACCACTAATAAAATGATACTATAGGTCTACAGACTACTACACAGAGACTGCAGTGACAGTAGTAGACGGGCAGCTAGGCTCGGCCAACTAACCGACCGCGCCAGCGCTGCCCCAGCCTCCCGTCCGGCCGCCACAGTCGCGGGCTCTGTCCCATGGCAACCACTAAATTGTCAGACCGCTGCATAGACCTATGTCATGTCATTGCTTGGTCGTCCAAGATTAATTAAACATATAAATTTATCTGAAATAGGTCTTCCATGTGTTCATTATAAAATGCATAGTATTTTTAGTATATGCATGTCATGCATGACAAAAATAGAGTTCTTTTTCATGCTCTTAGTCTTATTAATTTGCTGATTGAAAATTCAAAATACAAATTTTAGACAGACTTTATTTTCGTCTTTTCTTTGCTTTGCTTTATTAAAGAAAAAAATATTGACTTACCTCATGTTTCAGTGTGCCGAGGGTTACTGACACACGGTGAATTACCCTGGAAGCTGTTGCCCGGGTGATGCCATGAATCGTGGTCGTGGAATCAAGCACTGCCCCCGTTGCATAAAAATTCAAAGCTATAAAAACTTGCAGCTCTGGGGGAAGTGCCTGATTCCGTCTGATGTCGTGCTGCAACAGGGGCCGAATCAAATTTATATTAAACATGAATACACCCATCCCGTGTAAACCGGTACTTGCGAAAAATGTCTTCATCCCCTTACTCCAAGGGCTGGCCGCGGTCCCTGAAGATCCGCTCCCTCCTCCTCGCCCTTTCATATCCACGACGCTGCATCACAGCCAGTATGGCAGCCATAGTTACGGTAGTGTTACCGCAAGCTCAGAGGGTAGCGGTAATGTTACCGCTGATCTTTACAGACTTACCGCTCAAGTCCAGCGGTAAGTTTTTATGCAACGGATACTTACCGTTTATCTTAAAGTTACCGCTGCTTTAAAGACTTACCGCTCAAATGAGCACTTATCGCTTCGGTAACTGTTTTATAATACGGGGCCAAGATTGATTTTTCTAGACCTATCATATTTCTAATGTTACAAAGAAGGCACATTGCATGTCACCAGTGCACAGGAAGCAGATACTGTCACTTCTGCATTTTATAATTTTTTCTCCTATTGAGGTCTCTCTAACTCATTATTTCTCGGTGAAACAATCACTCATACATTTCAGATTGCTATTTTATTAGTAAAATGTCATGAATATATGTATTTTTAGAAATTTGTCATAACCAGAACCAAATATTTGATGCACATAACTTAAGCTACTTCTTCAACTCATTCATACCATCATAACCATTATGACTTGAGCAAAGTACTGTAGGAAACACACCATCATTGTTTTAAAAGATTTTTTTTTCATCAGCTCTTCAAATATTTATTTTAAGTTACGCAACAACAACCAAACATTTATTTTATATGATCCATTCTCAAGAGATCTATGAACATTGCTGTTTCTCCACACATATTTTGTTATATTAGGTATGGCAAATATTTCTTATAAAAAAGATATTAATGACATTAATCTACCTTAATGATTGTGAAATGTAAATTGCATTAATCTTACTTCAAAACACCCTTTTGAAACAAAAATCGAACTTAATTTGAGTGATGGCGTCAGGTATACGTTTATTGTGCACTGGTGCTATTCAATGCACTCTCTTTCTAATATTTGAAAAGTATTACGTATTACAAACATGATCATAACTTTGTTATCATAGCTTGGATATTTCTAGAATCCACAGAGATATTAAGAGATACAATTAAAACATTATATACCACATTTCATTAAGATTTGTAAAGTAATTTTCAAGATGCTGCCAATCAAAATCTTGTTCGATTTATGCTTTACTCCCTATACATGAAATATTTCCCCATTTTAGTTCTCTGAATTCATAAAAATATGTATTTATGTATTATTTAAAAACACAGTACATGAAAATTACAATCGTGACATATAAATGCTGAATGCATTGCAAACTAATGTAGAAATTGCAGTACTAAAGAATTGATTGGAAATTTCAAAGATGTCAATAAAGGCTTAAAGCATTTATATACAAAGGATCTTTTGCGAGAAAAGTTATGATTTTAAACTAAAACTTACATGTAAAGCAAATCAGGTCCTGGAATCTATGTGGTGGAAAATATTTAAAACTATATTTCAGTGAAGTAGATGTTGAGTGGAATTGTAAATATACCATGATAATGGGCCTGTACCTGATGGCTGTGATCTGAAGTTATGGTATTGTATATTGTTATGCAGATTCGTCTAGCGATCCTAATACATTTCTTTGCAGCTCCTGATTCGATTATACCATCTCTCTCTCTATATCGTTCTACCTTTGTCCCTCTTTTTTCTCTTTCTTTCTCTCATTCACTCTAGCTGCCTCTCTCTTCCTCTTCTTGATCAGAAGTTGCAGTGTTGTTTTCTTATGTCAGTTTGCTATTTATGTATGAATGCATACATGATGTGACTCGGAACAAATTTCTTGTGATGTACTGTCTGCTGAGAGCTAAAATGGTGTTGACTCATTCTTGTTCAACATTAAGGTAACACCCTTCTGGCTCTCCGCATACAATATCATGTTTATACCTATGTTATATTGAATGTAACCCCAATGGGAAACAAATTTATGAAACTTGAATCTTGAAACTTAGATATGTATATATATATATATATATATACATTGTAGAATAACATGTTGAATTATTCCTTTGACTTATGTTTATTATACATGTGTATACGTCATGGCGTGAGAATCAACAAGAGGAACACGAAGATGATGATGATGAGTAAGGTCAAGCCAAAAGAAATAACCATCATGACAAATGGCAACAGACTAGTGCAAGCTAGGCAGTGTGCTGACTGAGGATGGCAAGTGTGCCAAAGAGGTCAACCTGCGCTCAGCACGGGCAAGAGCTGCTTTTAACGACAAGATATCCTGATGAGCCATAATATTGACCTTAGTCTGAGACAGCGTTTTGTGAAGTCTCTAGTAATATAAAGAGTGTAATGTTGTATGGGACAGAGACTAGGGACATTCAGCGATTGGAAGCGGTCGAAATGTGCTGCTGGCGTATTACTAGGTATGTCTTGGAGGGACAGCGGTTCGAATAAAGAGGTGTTGCACTCCACCTCAAAAATAGAGGGCGCTGCTTCAAACGACAGAAGAAAGGGCTTGGACACATAATGCGGCATGATGATGGCTTGATGATCAGAGTCAAAGAATGTCGTCTACATGGAAAAAAGGATGAGGAGAAGACCTCGTAAAGGCTTTCTAGATGATTTAATCGCAGAATGTGGAGCAACATGATATAAAATGCTGAAACGGATGGCTCCAGACAGAGGTATTTGGGAGACACTTGATGTTGATTTTGTATTGGGTCACTGAACCCGTCATAAACTGACAGATCGCTATTGAAAGATGGTACTTCATTGTAACTATTTTTCTAACCCAAACTACAGTTTTCGTTGGAACAATATGACAGACATTTGCGATGGTATACAGCTGAAATAGAATTTCCCTTTAACCCGACAGTACTTCAAGGCTTATTTCTCAGCAATAAGGGTTAGCTCCAAGTAGCAGTAGCAGGTACATGTAATATTTATTTTTTAAATTATGTTGTTGTTACATTTCCTTAGTCCTTTCCATGTGAAGATGATTCGAAGCAAAACGACATTGATTATTATTGTTTATACCAGGTGCGGATCCACGAGGGGGCCCGACGGGACCGCGCCCCCTGGCCTTTTTAAAAATTGTATTATTATTATTAAAAAAAATAGCGTAGCGAAATTTTCTTTGAGCCACCACTTTGACCTAAATGTATGCTTAGATGTTATTAAAATAAAAAAACATTGTATTCTTCGGTTAATGATACTAAAATAATGCATAATTCACAACAATTGGGGAAATTTATATAACTGACAAGATATAATAACAAATTGAGATAATGAAAAAAAGTGTGGAAGAAACAATATGAGCTAGAAGACTAATGCAGTCCAGGTTAAGCAGTAAGAACCAGTTTATAATCATAATCATAATCGTAAATAGTCACATCTGATTGATACACGTCTGTAAAAAAAGTCAATTACACACACTACATGTATTCGTTAAACTATTTGAAAGAATAATACCACAATTTCTTTTAGAAGAGCTGGGTTTTTCCATTAATGATATCTCTTGTTTTGATAATTTCTTATGTATTGCATTAAAAAAAAAACTTTAACTATTTTGACTTCCAAAACAAACACCTAAACTTACGAAATTAAAAATAACCATTGTTTTATCTTTTTTTTTTAGGAAAAATGACATTTTCATATGTTTTGTACACAATTCACTAAAATGAGCGATTTTCGGGCTGATATGCAAGATAAAAGGTCACGTGACATTGTAACTGTACGTCCGATTTTCAAAAAAATTGTTTTAAAAGATGCGCAAGACTCGAAATCAAAAAAAGTCAGCGAGCGGCGCACAGTGGGCCAGGGAGGAACCAAAGTGCGCCAAAACTCTTTTTGGGTGATTTTTTCTTTTTTTTTCTTTTCTTGCCCAGTTGAAAGAAAATACATTGAAGAATATCTCAGTAAAATATTTAATTCCGGTATGCACAATAAGGGTATTAATTTACTCCTTCAAACCACAAAATCTTACATATTCACAGTTTTAGTGCAAAAGTGACTTATTTTATAAATCTTCCAATTTAACATGAAGTTTTTAAGTTTTAATTTCTCTCACACACTCCTGATAATTCATTTCACTGCATTAATGGGTTAAAAATGGATATAAACACAATCTTCATATTATATCATAGGGTAATTCACTGAAAAATGTTTTTTTTATAAATCCAGAGGAAATGTTTGGATTTCCAGGGATTCCGCTTATATTTTATTACCAACATTTGAACCATCGGCTGAATCATGAATGATTCGAGGTCATGAATCACGGCGCGTTGGGGCGCGTACGTGACCAAAATCATTTTCGGGGCAATGTTGCAAGGAAAACGGCTCTTACATGATAACGGGCAGAATCGAGCAACTGGTATCAACTTGAAGCTAAGACATCTGAGAAAATGTTGGTAATAAAATTTAAGCGGAAATTCCTGGAAATCCAAACATTTCCTCTGGATTTATAACAAATAAATCCCCCAAAATGAGTTTTGGCGCACTTTGGGGTGCCATCCGTATGCGTTCCAGAACCATAAGATAAATCGCGGAGGAGGGGGGGGGGGTGTATTCGGGTTAAACCTGTGCATCATCTATTTTTATAACAATAAGGCCAACAAAATTGTCAAAAATACACAAATTTGCTATTTTACAGATTTACCGGGTGCATGGCAAAATCGTGCTTTCCGGTATTTACCGGACGCATGATTTTGCCATAACCATGCATCCGGTAATTACCGGGAAGCATGATTTCATGAAACTTATCATGAAATTAAAAATAAAATTGTTAGTGCAATGGATGTAAACAAATTTAATGATTTACCTTCAAATTCAATTATATACTCTGAAGAAGAAAAAATATAGAAAAAAAAAGAATACAAAAAACACACACAAGGAAAACAAATAATTCTATCTATCTATCTAAGTATCTTCTCCCGGTTCGGAGGTTGATTGCAACATCTTTCCATTTCACTCTATCTTCTGCCATTCTGGTGCACTCTTGTAGTTTTAGTCCATTCCAGTTCTTGACATTCTCTTCCCAGTTGATTCTGGGTTCCCCACTCGGCCTACTTCCCTCCACTCTTCCTTCCAATACATCCTTTAAGAGGCTTTGGTGCCTTTTAACATGATTGATTTTTCTCTCCTTAACTTATCCCGCCAGTGCAATTTGTTTACGCCCTGCCATGTGCAATATCTCTTTGTTGGTTTTCATTCGTTTTCAGGATATTTTCTTCATTCTTCTGTAAATCCACATTTCAAAAGATGTTATTTTATTTTCCATGGCCTTGCTTATTGTCCATGTTTCTGCTCCATACAATAGGACAGACCATACATAACAGTTTACTAGTCTCAACCTAAACGCAAATTTCACCTTTCTACTTGTGAATAATCCTTTCATTGCCAGAAATGTATTCCGAGCAATTTCTATTCTTTTCTTTATATTTCTGCTTCGCATCTGGCATCATCTGTGATATTTTGTCCCGAGTATGTAATTACTGACTTGCTCAATCATATGTACATCGAGTTTCAAACATATTAGGCTTATTCTCTGTTCTACTAAAAATCATTGACTTTAATAGTTTTCTTGACATTCATGCTTAGACCAAACTCTTCACTTTTGACTCATAAAATATCCTATAATATCTAGTTTCATCATATAAGCCTCCTGAATGGGGTTATCTAATTTCCCTGCCTTATACAACGTCCTAACATTCCATGTCGCAATGCGCAGTCGCTTTCTTCTTGTTTTCAGGGACAGAGCATCACAGCCTAATCTTCCCGAAGGCTTTGAACTACAGTAGGTTGGTCATTATAATGTACCGTATTTGCAAAAGGAGCAACTCTTCCCGAAGGCTATTTACAGCAGGACTAATTGTTCGGGGACCAGTCAGGCTTGCATCTCGTTTTTCTTTCTGTTTGTACTTATTCATGATGTTGCAGACAATACATGATGAGGTACCAAACTCTGCCATGGTAGCTGGCCGTTGGCTCCATGTGAGCACATCCGTCCTCAAGTTCTTATAGATCTGTAGGATAGCTACACACCCTCTGTTATTCGGGTGATGGATCACTTGAGCAGTCACGAGCATGAATAGAATGGCATGATGACACATAATAATAATAATAATAATAATAATAATAATAATAATACACAATATTTATTAGGCGCTTAATACGGGTGTCTCTAAGCGCACCATAGTCTGACGATTAAACGATTTAAAATCGTTGGTATCGATTCCCGTTACGCGTGCATCCAGTAAAATTATCTACACGGTAATTGATCAATCAGATTGCAGGGATTCGTCTACCAATCTTATAACCAAGGGGCGGCGATCCCGGGGGGGGGGGGGGCACACGTCTCCCCTCTATTCCCCCCCTCAAAATTTGAAAAGTGCAAAAAAAAAATGTATGGCAAATACTGACAATACTGCAACTCACTTTTAGGCTCTGGAGGGCCCAAGAGTGCAGTGTTTAGACAAATAAAAATGCAAAAATCTGCTCACTCGGGAGCTACGCTCCCTCGCATAATATCCTTTAAAATATACAAGTGAATACCAAGAAAAGTGAAGTGTGAAAAAAGTATATTGCTTGTTTACTATAGTTTTGCTAAGACCGTAATTTTTTAATACAACAAAACTTCAAAAACCTGTGAGAGGGTAGTTACTTCCGTCACCTTCACCCCTCTCATTCAACATTGCTCCCTCGCACTTGTGGGGGGGGGGGGGCTTTGGGGGCAGTTCCTCCCAAATGAAATTCAAACGTGGTTTATTTCTAATTCGATACCAGTGATTTACAAATGTTGCTGAAATGGCATGATATATCCGTGAGCTTCCGGGGGCTCTGCCCCCTAGACCGCACTCCGATTAGTGACCTGCGTGCCACAAATAAGGTATCAAAATATGCTCATCTGACCGTAAATATATGCCTAAAACCCCTGAGCTTCCGGGGGCTCCGCCCCCTGGATGCTCATCTGACCTTAATAAATGCCTAAAACTCCTGAGCTTCATGGGGCTCCACCCCTTGACACCTGCCGGGGCTTTTCCCAGGACCCCACACCAATTTATGCTCCACCTTGCTTTACTCTACCTGATCGCAAAAACTTTAGCACCCCCCCCCCCCCATTTTGAAAAACGTTCCCAGTGCCTGCGTAACATGTAAGAGTGGTGGTGATGCAGATTTTTTTTTCTGTCCCCCCCCCCCAAAAAAAAAAAATGTATTTGCTCTTTACGCCACTGCTCCCTCGTCCCTCGCATTTCGTCCCCCCGGTCATGAAAAGAAATCGCCGCCCCTGCTTATAACAGTCATTATATCTATACTATTCTGGCAAGATTACAAAATTACTGTCAACAAAGTAATTTAACACATCGAAATCGATCCGGTGTTTCAGTCATTCTCATATTTCATACTCGCATCTACTCTTGAAAACAAACGAGCCTTAAACTGAATCAAAAATAATGAAAATAGAAAATGAAAGTAAGATTCTTCTTTATCGTAGATCAAGTTGCTCTGTGATACCCCTTTGGTTTCACTCGAAACTCTTCCTCTTTTAAGTGAAACCTTTAACAAAAGCACTGTAAGATGATATTTTTTATTGGATGTGAAATAAAACTGAACTTGAACTTGATATTAATAGGCCTGCATGATTTTGAAAACAACTTGAAATAAAGTGAAAGTATTAATATCATTTCAAAATCCTTTTCTCTTCCCTTTCTTTCCTATTTCTCTGTTTGTAATTTCACTTCATCCAACCTTCTACTATTCTTCTCTGTATCACAAAGTGTTACTCTAACCATTTCCCCTCAGCACCAAATCTTCTATTTACAATTCATTTCTGAAAACTAAAGTTAACAGCATTATATAACCATACAAGTGTTTGCTGTAAATGTTTCAAAGCTTTATTTACAGCGCAAAGATTTCCAAAAATATCACTAAACTTCATTTATTTAAGAGATAAAAAACTCTACAAATCAATATTACTTCCTTAGATATACAGATGGAACATTTTTAGAAGTACTGTTATAAGTACCTCAGTCGCACCTCCAAACCAACTTCAGACCGACTCCAAACCGACCGATTATTGGCCTGCTGGAAACATAATGTAATATTTTCGCTCGGTCTAGTTTCGGTCTTGTCGGTATGTGACTAAGGTATCAGAATCAGATTAGTGTAACAACAGCACTAATGATTATGCTAAAGACATTTCTTGATTCTCGTGCATTCGTTATAATAAAACAATTTAGACAAAGGTTCATATCAGGTAAAATATACAAATATAATTGTTTCCTAAACAGAGAAGAGGCAGAAGATTCAAATAGGATATTCATTTAGCAAATTTTTTTTCGCTCGGAATTTTGGTTCGAAAAACCTTATTCAAATTTGTTCGTGACATTATATCACAAAGGCATATAAATTATATTATCTTATGAATATTGGTTTCATTTGCTTTCAGCTATCTGTGTATCAAACATATCGGACATTCTACAGTAGCCCGGATCAAATTGAAAATAAGGTATTTGAATGAACTCAAAATGTATATACTTCACCATCTACACATTTCATTTACGTCAGCCGAATGGAAATACTTTCTTGGTTTTAATTAAAGTTCTGAACAAAGCGTGCCTTGACTTGATAGGTTGTATTTATACATTACATTTACAAATAATGTGTCTATAAAAGAAACATATTACTTCACGTTGTTTCTGTGCTAGCTTTTGCATAGTTATTTGCCGATACAATTTTTTTACAGTTTGACCATGTGATGACACGTTTTACAAACAAACAATGATATATCTTTTAAATCTCCTAGATCTATCTTCAATTCTCTTGAAAAATGAAACGGACATTTTGTTCACTACAATATAATCTGATATCGTGCTTTGTTAATATCATGCAAGAGCGAAATTCTTAATTAAATTTTAATCATTGTACATTATTTTTTTCTCTCCACGTGAATTAAACTATATTTTACAACTCAGACAAGAGCAATAACATGTAACTACATGGTATAGAAATTGGCATAAGTGGGGCTCTTTATGGCTTCGTAGTCGGTGCGACCATGGTTTCCACTCAAATCCATGTAGTAAGCCTTTGAGCCTTCTAACTTGACCGGCCCCTTTTCCATTACAGATCCAGAATCCACTTGGCTAGACCCTTCAGGAACAACATCATTATCAGCTCTAGGATTTTCGTAATTGAGGCTCTTTATGGTTTCATATTCAGCAGGGCCGTGGCTACCGCTCCTATCCATGTAGTATGCATTCGACCCTTCTAACTTGACCGGTCCCTTTTCCATTGCAGATCCAGAATCCACTTGGCTAGACCCTTCAGGAACAACATCCTTATCAGCTCTAGGATTTTCGTAATTGAGGCTCTTTATGGTTTCATATTCAGCAGGGCCGTGGCTACCGCTCATATCCATGTAGTATGCATTCGCCCCTTCTAACTTGACCGGCCCCTTTTCCATTGTTATCCCTCCTGCAGATCCGGTATCCACTTGGCTAGACCTTTCAGGAACAACGTCATTCTCAGCTCTAGGATTTTCGTAATTGAGGCTATTTATGGTTTCATATTCAGCAGGGCCGTGGTTACCGCTCATATCCATGTAGTATGCCTTCGACCCTTCTAACTGGAACTGTCCCTTCGCCATTGCTGTCCCACATGCAGACACAGAATTCACTTGGCTAGACCCTTCAGGAACAACATCATTCTCAGCTCTAGGATTTTCGTAATTGAGGCTCTTTATGGTTTCATATTCAGTAGGGCCGTGGTTACCGCTCAAATCCATGTAGTGTGTTTCTGAAGCTTTCCTCGATGACTTCTTTCTCTTACCTTCGAGCTCCTCACCAGCTAAATCCAAACCTCCTGAGGAAGATCCTTGAGTATCAAGATCGTTTTCCCCACTCGTACTGATGCTGACCATGGCGTACTTTGGTGTCGTTTGGGTTTGTTCTTTGTCCGATGTTCCAGGAATGGTGGATACTTCGTGTGACCTTCTGGATCTACACCCCAACCAGACTCCACACACTGCAATGGTTATTAGCCACATGGTGAGAAATAACAACGTTAAAACAAAGTAAGCATTACGGGCACTAAGCTCTGGATCTTCAGAATTCGAATCGTTGATGTCTCCAGAACTTTTCAAGATTACGGTGAACGCAATGGTACTTTTGTTGGTCTGGTTGCCTTCTATGGTTCGACACACCACCACTTTTCCGACTTCTCGTTCAGATACATCTCGTAAGAGCAGGGATCGTCCTCCCTCTCGAATCCATGAACGATCCTCAATATCTTCTTCTCTTCCATCTGAACCGTAGAAACGCCATTGATTGACATCTGATTCATCGTCGCATTCGGTAATGATGTCATTTCCTTCAACAATGTATTGCGTTTTTATGATATTCGGGTAGGTGCAAGATCGCGTTATGTCCATATCTGGAAAATATGCATTGCAGAAAGCATTATGAACGTTATTGAAATCTCCAAAGTAGAGAGTTTTAGTTTTGATAGTTTGAGATGACCCGGGGGCATCATCAGGAACATTAAGTCCAATTCCTTCCAATGTCAAACTGACATTGAGCTCATCAGAGTTTGCTTCACATGACAATGACATACTGCCGACTCCATTTTCATACCTTCTTGGCAATGTAACTATACAATTGGAGGCGAGTTTATTTGGGTCAATCGGCTTCACCCTGAATGTTCGCATTAGAACATTCCCTAACCTACATATCAGATAATGCTCCTCTTCACCAGTAGGTGTCAGTGAAAGAATGGAAGTATCATTTCTTCGGGTTGCTCCAATTTGATCAGATTTACTAGAAATAATGTTCGCAATAAATTCAGCACGTCTAGTAAATTGACATCGATCATTCTGACAAGTGTAGATGTTAACGAAATCGTTTTGTCCAATATCATACCACCAAGTAGCATCTTCAGTCGAGTTTAGATAACATGTCAAATCTACTCGCTGGCCAATCAACGGATGTTTTTCAATCACTCTGCCTTGTCCTTCTGCATACAACCAAGACTGGATCCCAAGCAATAGGCCTAAAAACGAAAGAAATGAGATATTAGCCATGTTTCTCAGATCTGATATACGTGATTCACAGTCGGGGATATAATGAAGATGATGTAACATGAGTGAGATGAGTGAGATGCATCTGTTTATCTGTACTGCACCTCTGTGAATGAGGATCGAACCAATGTAGTACCACTCCAGAAAGTCACGGTTGAAGCCCGAGAAAAGAAGAATTTTTTTTTTGTTTTCAATGATATTTTATTTTCTCCATTGCTTTTCACAAACAATAACAAAATCAATACATAAAATAATCTGCATGTTAATATTATTATATAGAATATGATTTTACATTCACATCTAAATAATACAAATGAAATTTTACTATTTACATCAAATAAAGCATGAAACATGCATGCATGAAGAAGGCATGAACATAAAAAGACATTTAAGAGAAGAAAAAAAGAAGAAGAAAAAAAAAAGAGAAAAAAAAAAAAAAAAAAAAAAAAAAGAATTACTTACATACACACATACACACACGTGCACAGACACCCACACAAACACCCACTTAAAACATGCCTACATTTTGTGGGAATCTCGACCATTATATCAGCCATGTCCATTTCATTGCTTCTATTCGCCTTCCTTATTTTATTTATTCTGCACGAAGCTATTTTAAATTGTCCCACTTTCTAAAATGATATGTGAGTGTACCTCGGTCCCCAGCTAATTTCTTCTCCTCCTTTCTATTTTCTAATAATCTTTTCTTAATCTCCAAATAAGTTGGTGGTTTTTGTCTATTTTTACTATCTATAAATATCATATATTTTATCAAAATTATGATATGATTTAATAACTGTTCCTTCCCTATGTTAAACTCAACTATCCCTACATGGATACCTTTCCAATTTATATTTGTAATTTCTACTAAATTAAATGAATTCCCACACTCTTCCCAAATTGGTTTTACTTTCTCACAAAGACAAAATAAATGCTCGTAAGTTTCCTCATATTTACCACAAAAAGAACATAAATTACTATTAACCATTTTAAATTTATATAAATGTAATTTGGTATATATAATATTATAAAGCATTTTAAATTGAAATTCTCTAAGCTTACTATTCAATGTGCACTTTCTAAGTCTTAAAAATATTAATTGTATATCTTTTCCATGAATATTATAAGTCTGTTCTAAATGTCGTTCTGCATATGATTTTTCTACTTTCTTATTTAATAAAAAAGCGTATATAATTTTTGAGGTTATTTGATCTAACATATATACCTTTTCAAACATAATAATATCCATATCCAATTCCCTATCTATATTTGAGTGAGTATTTTTATTTAAAAATTGTTTCCATGAAGACGGGATGCCAAGAAAAATACGTCGTATTTTACTAATTTCTAAACTATTTAAACCTTTTCTTTGAAATTCCTCATTAGATTTTATATTACCTTCCTTATCAACAATATGATGCAGCTTATAAACATTTTTGTTAAATAAACCCTCATCGAAATGAACATGACCATCGATAAAAACAAATCTATTATTATAGATAATCTCATTCCTCCTAGAAACACTTTCCTTTAACAAAAATATTCTCGTAGCCATCCAAACATCCAGCATGTCTCTATAAAATGCTGGTAATACTAATTCAGATATACCTACGGTTGCATTATTATAAAATATCAAAATTCCTCCAGCATCTTTAGTTAAATAATTAAAATATTGTTTCCATCCCATGTTTGCATCCCCCGTTAAAAGTCTTTTTACCCACATAATCCTCTGCACTAAAATAAATAAATGAAAGTCCGTTAATCTTAGTCCACCTCTACAATAATCCAAGAACATTACATTTCGCTTAATCTTATCTTTTCCTTTCCACAAAAATTCAAAAACCAGTTTATCCAAATCTTTAAATACCCAATTTGGTACTGGTGTCAGCGCCGATACATAAATCAATTTTGACAAAATAAACGTTTTTATCAATTGAATTTTTCCCATTAAAGTTAAATCTCTTTGTTTCCACCAAGACAACAACTTTTTTATTTTACTCAAAATTTCCTTATAATTTGTCCTTTCCTGAACTTCAACATCTAAAGAAAAATATATACCCAAAATCTTGACCATTTGTACTACTTTACCAAATGGAAGAGCAATATTTTCATTTTGAGAAGGGCCTAACAATAATATAAAAGTTTTTTCTTTATTAATTTTTAATCCAGAATTTCTAGCAAAATTTTCAAACAGTTTCCCCACCTTTTTAAATGAGTTTGAGTCCCGAATAAAGAGAGTCATATCATCTGCATAAAGAACTTGTTTTACATGTACGTTATTAAAAGTAAATCCTTGAATTTCAGGGTCTTTATATATTGAACGAGCTAAAATTTCAATACAAAGTATAAACAGATATGGGGACAGGGGGTCCCCCTGTCTAACACCTCTCTTAATATCAAAGTACCCAGTAGATGAGCCCCCATTAAAGACACAACTTTGAGCATTATTATATATAGTCTCCACCCATCTACAAAATGATGGTCCAAAACCAAATGTTAACAAAACCTTCTGCAAAAAAGTATGTGAAACAGAATCGAAAGCCTTTTCAAAATCAATTATCATCATATATCCAGGTATTTCATTGACTGATGTATGATGAATTATATCATCTATCATTCTAATTGCTTCACCTATGTTTCGATCCTTTAGATATCCCACCTGGTCGACAGAAATTAAATCATTTAAAACTTTTTTAATCCTTATAGAAAGCACTTTAGTCAAAATTTTGTAGTCTACATTCAATAAAGATATTGGTCTATAATTTTTTATAAATAAGGGATCTTTTCCTTCTTTATGAATCAAACTAATGACCGCCTGCTTTTGTGATGAGGAAAGTTCCTTCTTTCCAAAAGCTGAATTTAAAGAATCTACAACTAAATTCCCTATCAATGGCCAAAACAGTATATAAAATTCAACACTTAATCCATCATTCCCCGGGGATTTATTAGATGCCATTTCTTTCATGGCTGCAGTACATTCTCCATTTGTTATTTTACCTTCACATAATGCACACGAATCTGAATTTAATTTTGGCAAGTCCTGAAAAAAATCATCCACAAAATCAATTTCCTCTTCCGATTGAGCATAAAGCTTACTATAAAATGTATATATTTCTTGCATAATATTTTTTTGATCAAAGCTTATATCTTCATCAATATAAAGTTTATTTATCAATGTTTTCTTTTTATTAGACTTCATTAATTGGGTAAAATACCCAGTGTCTCTTTCTCCGCATTCATAGTGTGATGCTCTAGAACGAATTTTAATACCTTCATTTATATAATTATAACAATCCTGTAAGTCTCTTTTGTTTCGTTCTAAGTCATCAACTTTTTCCTGGTCTATTCCATTCAGCAATTCATTTTCCAGCTTCAAAATATCTTCTTCCAAATTTTCAATTCTTTGTTTTCGTTGTTTCGCCTTTTCTTTTGAATATTTTCTACTAACATTCCTAATTTTCATTTTCAAAAAATCCCATAAAACTCGTTTATCTTCTATCTCTATTCGAAATTCTTCTTTTAATTTAATAATTTCCTCTTTAATACAATTGATATATTCATTATCTTGACATAAACTATTATTTAATTTCCAATAGGATCCCTGAAACTTAAATGAATACATTAACTTATCGTAAAATTGCAATTGAATGGCTGAATGATCCGGAGCCGTAGAAGGTATTATATCACATTTTAATACTACATGTTCTATCTGCTTAGAAGCAAACCAATAATCTAATCTACTTTGTATACATGAATTTACTTGCCTATACGTAAACTGTTTCTTCAATCCATTCCTTACCCTCCAAACATCCAGCAACGCAAATCTATCTAAAAATTGTTCAAATAAAATATGAAATCGAGACTGAACATGGTGTTTACTACTTCCAAAATAATCTAAATCTTTATTTAAAATAATATTAAAATCTCCCCCAATAATTATTGCATTATTTTCTTTATTAATTTCTTTTACTATTTTTTCAAAATTGACCAAAAAATCAATCCTTTCTGATTCCCTTCCTCTTACTGGCAAATAAACATTAGCCATTATTAGCTTCATCCCCTGAATAATACATTCCATTATAACATATCTACCATTATTATCTGAAATAACATTTAACATCTGAATATCTAATTTATTATCTATTAAAATAAGCACCCCTTTACTATGGTTTGTCCCATGACTAAAATATGAACTCCCATTCCATAGCAATTTCCAAGTCTCCTCCACTTCAATTGTACTATATGTTTCTTGTAAAAAAACAATATCAGCACCTTTATCTTTACACCACGTACAAATTTTTGCCCTCTTTGACTTTTCTCGAATTCCTTTGACATTTAAAGAAAGAAAATTACATTTAATAAAAATATCTTTATCTTCCATAACTATATATGAATATGAATATATTCATGTATTCTTTCCTCCCTATATAAGGTTCTAATACACAGGATGGCAGAAGCAAGCAATTAATAACAAAATCAGCATACTGGTCGAGATCCCCAACTACGTAGGCAATGCAATTAACACTCACACACAGCTCACACAACACACATAATAACTTAACTAAACGAAAATGCAAGATGTATACACTAAACATTCCTCCTCTGTGAGGTCTCTTTGAGGTCCCGTCCCCTCTCCCCCTCCTTACTATATAACACATGTAAATTAAACGCATTCATGAACATTTTCTCATATATTGGCGCTCGAATATTCGAAGAAATGGGGGGGGGGGAATTATGTTTCATAAAATTTCAAAAATTAAAAAAAAAAAAAAAAAAAAAAAAAAAAAAAAAAAAAAAAAAAAAATCAATACAAAAATTCAATAAGTATTCCATAATCCATTTCCCCCCCATTTTCAAACACTTCAAATTCCAACTAAGTTTCATCAAATTTAAATTTCAAAATTAATATTTATCAAAATCTCTCTCTCCTCCATTACCAAAAGAAAAAGAGAGAGAACAAAAAAAAATAACAATAGCAACAGCAATAACAATAGCAACCGCATGCTTCGGCAAACTTAGCTTGCCGGACCTAGCTACCACTGCTAAGCCCGCACGCATACCACCCACATACACTACAGAAGCGGTCCATCCGACCGACATAACCACTATGTGCTTTCATCAGATGCTTGTCACCGAAGCACATATGCTGAACCCAATATAAATCACATTGAGTTAGGAGCACCCAATTCCAAGGTAATCCTAAGCCCGAGTTTCACCCACAAAAAAAAAAAAAAAAAAAAAAAAAAAAAAATGACCTGAGAGGAGCGCCATATTCAATATCAAAAGAGTACTGAAATAGTGACACTATCAGCCTTCGCCACGGCATAGCAAAGCCTCTAAACGGCTTTCTTTTCATTATATTATTTAAAAGTGATTGCTTGCCTGGCATTTTTTCAAAATAATTAACCAGCCTTCGCTACGGCATAGCAAAGCCTCTAAACGGCTTTCTTTTCATTATATTATTTAAAAGTGATTGCGATTAATACCAGACTTCAATGCAATCGAGGGTGGCGCCCACAAAGACAAAAGCAACCACTCATCCCTTATTGCATTTCTTAACACAGAAGGAGTCACAACCACAACGAAGCCCCAGAATGCACATCCGCAATCACGCAATCATGTACTGCGAACGCGCATCCGGAGGCCTCCCGCCTTATCTGCCAAAAAAGAAACAAACACACAAAAATTCATTAACCCTATATAACTAATCGAATTCCTAAACTCCTATAGACTTCAGGGTCATCACCCGAGAGCCCTCCATATCCTATCCTCTTTCAAGGCTCTCTAACGTGTCTGTTATAAGAAAGCACCTTTGAATTCTTCATTGAATACTCCTCAATTAAAATTATTAAAAAAAATACAACAGTACGGATTCCATTAGGGAGGAGCTCAACATTTACGACTGCAGTTAGTTCCAGACTTCAATGCATACAAGGGCAGCACCCCCAAAGATAAAAACATTCACTCATCCCTCAATGCATTGTCTAATCCTTAGGGGTCACGACCACAAAGGATCTTTATAAGCAATCATCGATCGTTTCTATCCTCTCTTAAGACTCTCTAAATTGTCTTTCATAAGAAAACACCTTTGAATTCTTCAGTAAAACTACTCAATTATCCAATAATGAAACAGTATAAATTATAATACTAAAGGATTAAAAATAGACCTGTATTCTTTAATCGTGTATTGGAGGTTTCCCGCGCTATCTGTTCAACAATACTAAATCGAATTCCTAAACTCCAATAGACTTCAGGGTCATCACCCGAGAGCCATCCCTATCCTATCCTCTTTCAAGGCTCTCTACCGTGTCTGTTATAACAAAGCACCTTTGAATTCTTCATTGAATACTCCTCAATTAAAATTATAAAAAAATAATACAACAGTACGGATTCCATTAGGGAGGAGCTCAACATTTACGACTGCAATTAGTTCCAGACTTCAATGCATACAAGGGCAGCACCCCCAAAGATAAAAACATTCACTCATCCCTCAATGCATTGTCTAATCCTTAGGGGTCACGACCACAAAGGATCTTCATAAGCAATCATCGATCGTTTCTATCCTCTCTTAAGACTCTCTAAATTGTCTTTCATAAGAAAACACCTTTGAATTCTTCAGTAAAACTACTCAATTATCCAATAATGAAACAGTATAAATTATAATACTAAAGGGATTAAAAATAGACCTGTATTCTTTAATCGTGTATTGGAGGTTTCCCGCGCTATCTGTTCAACAATACTAAATCGAATTCCTAAACTCCAATAGACTTCAGGGTCATCACCCGAGAGCCATCCCTATCCTATCCTCTTTCAAGGCTCTCTACCGTGTCTGTTATAAGAAAGCACCTTTAAATTCTTCATTGAATACTCCTCAATTAAAAAAAAAAAAAAATACAACAATACGGATTCCAATAGGGAGGAGCTCAACATTTATGTTGAGCTGAATGATGATATTATAACTTGTGTAATATACCAAAAGAGGGCGGGCGCATTGTTTCTTGATTTTACCAAATTTATACCATCCGTTTGTAAACAAATCTTCAGTAATATTTTTTCTACCGTCGAACACGATACGTTCATATTCCACAAAGGATATCGTTGAAAAAAAAATCTGCACACAAAATACTCTCTCGAATGTTTGCACAATGATATAATTAATGCCCAAGCAGGGTAGAATTCAGTAAAACTCTTTGCAATAGTATATGTTACAAGTATTTGTTAGTACTTTTGGCACATTCAAGAAGTGGTCATAACAAGTCTGTTTTCTGCTCTTTCTGACAATTTTCCGTGGATGCCCCACCCCTTTTTACGAGAAAAAAAAGGATATCATATTTTCTTCTATGATATTCCATAAAGAAATAGAAAAATAAATAATACCGAGGATAACAATTTACATTATTACGGACGTTTTGCTCTGTTTGAGGAAGGGGAGGGAGGGGTTTGGGGGAGTTTTTGAGAAAGTATTGTATGTGCAGAATTCTTTTTCAACGATATTCTTCGTGGAATAGAATATGGACTCACCGTGTTCAAATTGATGATTTGGCATTGTAATGTTGGACCACTCTCGCGAAAAATAAAACTCTATACCGAGGATAACAACTGACACTCATTATTACGGACATTTCGCCGAACTGAGTAGGCAATAGTAAAAGTCTTATTTAAATAGCCTCATGCAAGGGCAGATCCAGGGTTTTGTAAAGTGGGGGGGGGGGGGGGGTCATAAAATTTCTGCCATTTGCTGACGACCGAAACAAGGGAAATCAGGAACCTATTTCATAAAGGTTTTTCACAATGACAAATTACAAAAAGTGACAAATCTGCTGATAACCAATCAGAAACAAGTATTTCAGTAGTTTATATTCTGTCATTAAATTGTCACTTATGTCAAATTTTGTGAAATGGGGCCCAGATCTGGATTTTTTGTTGTAACCTAAATATAGGAGTCACAGTTATGGACTTGTGTATCAGATGCCACTTGAGGGCGGGGGAGGGGACGAGCCGGTTTAAAATACTTAATTCCAGGCGCGATTATATATATCTTTGTTTGAGGGAGGGGAGGGAGATGTTTAGGGGAGTTTGGGGTTTCTTGATTTGATTGTTACATATGTCTTGCTTAAATTTGATTCAAAATGATAAGGAAAACATGGCAGTTTATTTTTTTATTTAGGGGAGGGAAGGGGGGTTGAGCCCACGAAACCCCCACTAGAAGCACTACTACACAAAGAATCGCAATGAAAAGGTAAAAGTAGCTGCTTCCTTATGCATTATCATGATTCCCCATCCCCTTTCACTAAAACAAATCCTGCTATACATCTGCATGTATATATTCAAATCGAACTATTATTAGAGAATTCGTAGGCCTATTGAAATTAGTCACGATTTCTCAGTCTACGCACCGCAAACAAAGAGCCTGGATGCACAGCCTAAAGAGTTCGACACGTACTACGTTCCACGTTCCACACACACACAGTGATCTCATGTGTGTATATAGCACAGTGACTTCATCCGATTGCATACGTTTTGTTGGACGCTACTAGGGATCGCCTCAGAAAAACTACTCGCAGTAAATGGACTTTGATAGCGTCGGGTTGTTGATCTATAAAATGTCTTGTGATTTGAATTTCAATGGTCCAAAGGTGGAACAAATACTAAAGTCAATATTAGCGATTTATTTGTTTATCATGAGATGATAGATAGCTAGGCCTACTCTTTATTCTACATTTGAATTAAAAACAGTTGAAAATGTGAAAGTTTGAGACTTCAACGACTTTTCAGTTTTCATCGAGGGGGCGTATCATCAAGTAGGCCCTATGCAAGCTAATTCAGAATAATTTTCAATCTGATTTTTTCGGGGGGGGGGGGGAGCGCTCAGAATTGAGATAACGTTGGTGGAGAATAGCCCAAAATAGACCCTTTATACCTCTATTGTGTTATTTGTGTAGAATATTTTTGTTAATTTAATCATGCTTATCTTGTAGTTACAAGTGCAATTTTAGGTGATATCATTCCCCACAAAAACCCGTGCTATTTCGAAATGATGTAGATTGCCGTATTTTGCTATATGTGTTTCATCAAGTTTCTGAAAAAAACCACTTAAAAAATGAAGACATGTGAAGTAAACTTGCAATGCAATATGTGATGACATTGTTATCTAAATTTTTGTTTAAAGTCAGCCACATAAATCATTTCTCCACTACTTCGATGTCGTTTGTCCAGCAAATATAATGTATGTTAACCTTATATCCTAAGCTGTCTCTGCACTTTATTTCTTGATGATCTTAATTGACTAATCTGCCCCTTGTCCATAAAGAACATATTTTTATATGAATCGGATAGACTGAAATCTTGTAGTAAACTACCATTTATCTATCCCTCGAGTTTGTGCGATTTCAAGACGATCCCTTCATGTTTACATGTACACAACAATCGGTAAAGGTTAAGCTCTCAAGTATACATCTGAATTTACCTCAAATATATATTGCAACATAATTATAGCTTTGGTTCAAAGTCTGCCTGGATGTTTATATATAAACTACCGCTCCCCGTTTCGTGCCAGCCATTTAGCAGTGCAATTCAAATCGACAGCACTCACTTGAAATCAATCATTCATTTTGAAGACAGCTAAGTGACTCGAACAGACAAAATGAGGGAGATTGTGCATCTGCAGACCGGCCAGTGCGGCAACCAGATCGGATCAAAGGTAATATTTATATCTTTTCTATAGTTTCATGAAATATATTCTAGTTATCATGTGAGTTAAGATGCTACCTTAACTAGTAGTAGTAGCAGTGAAGTACATTCTAGTTCTTTTTTTCTTTCCATTGAGACATTGAGTTTTGTCAAGAGCTACACACCCTGCTGATACAGGGACTTAGGCGTTTTAATCAAATAATTGTTTATCGTATATCCTAAACAAACAAGTAAGATCGTCAATCCACCGTCGGGATGGGTGCTTGGGGTGGGGCTGTTGCGGGCACGTGTACTAGATCGGTGGATGAAATGCGAGAGAATAAGGTCATCTAACCTATTCTTACCTGGATTATGACCATATATATGTATTGTGTACTATTGTATGTATTTTGTCCTAATGTATTGTTGTTCGTGTCTGATGATGATCCGACCTTGTGGATTTGCATCAATAAACTTGAATTTGAATTTTGGATTTGAATCTAATGAGGGGAAGGTGTGCGAAGTGGTCACACCGGATCCCCCCTCTCTCTCTCTCTCTCTCTCTCTCACTCACTATATATAAATATATATATATATATATACGTACATAATCATATATTCCTATCTTCGATGGAGATGGAGGGGAGGAGGGGGAGGGGGGGGCTCATACACCCACACCTAGCTCAGCATGCTTGTGTGTAACATCATCAGCCTATTCTGCTCATAGATTTTCCCAATTCACTAGTCACACGGTGGCTCTCATTATCTAGGGTCGAGGGTTCGAATCCCAACCCGGCACTAACGCCCTTCGGCAAGACATTAATCCACATTCACCACTCTCCACCCAGGTGTAAATGGGTACCTGGATCGATGGGGTGATATTTATTGCATGGTCTGCAGAAAGAGAACTCTTTGTATGCCCCACAAAAATCTTCTTGTGAAAATTTGTATTTACCATTGGATAGATACACCAAAGGCTTTAAGAATATTCAACTGGCAGAGCAATGTTAATCTATACTGGTGGCCTTGGTTTTAAACGCTTTGTAAAACAAGACCAGTTTAATGATAGATTGGTGCCTATTTATTAGGAAAATTTCACTGTTGGCAATCGAGCGATCGTACAAAGAGGCGAAGGAAGCAAGTTTTTGATGTGGCTACCCTGGTTTAATATAAAGACCAAACTATTATTCAGTAGTAGTAGTAGTAGTAATAGTAGTTGGTTGGGTAATCCCTTTGGCATCTCATTCAGGAAGCTATACTACTACTACTACTACAACTACTACTACTACTACTACTAGTGTAGTAGTAGTAGTAGTAGTAGTAGAAGTAGTAGTAGTAGTAGTAGTAGTAGGAGTAGTAGTAGTAGTATAAGTAGTAGTAGTAGTAGTAGTAGTAGTAGTAGTAGTAGTATAGTAGAAGTAGTACCATCACCAATTTTATTATTATCATAATTATTATTATTAGTAGTAGTAGTATTAGTATATATTAGTAGTAGTAGTAGTAGTAGTAGTACTTTTATTATTATTATTATTCCAAAGTTCTGGGAAGTAACATGCGACGAGCATGGTGTCGATCCAACCGGAGCTTACAGTGGCGACTCCGATCTCCAACTGGAGCGCATCAACGTCTACTTCAACGAGGCCGCCGGGGGCAGGTACGTTCCAAGAGCCGTGCTGGTCGACCTCGAGCCAGGCACCATGGACTCCATTCGCTCAGGACCGTACGGACAGATCTTCCGACCGGACAACTTTGTGTTTGGGCAGAGCGGAGCAGGGAACGTCTGGGCCAAGGGACACTATACTGAGGGAGCAGAGCTAGTCGAATCCGTGATTGACGTCGTCAGAAAAGAAGCCGAAGGCTGTGATTGTCTACAAGTAAGCACCAATACCGCTATCCCTTCATACTAAACTTTTCCCAAACTCACATGTCAGTTTCTAAGGATTTGGCATTTATCTCTGCTCCCACAGTGCCTCACTACTTTACCAAAATCTGTCAGTTTCTACTCCTCTCACTTTACTGGATGTGATTAATGAGCAAAACTGGGATGTATTTGTAATCCATGTTTGGATGAATTTTCCAGATACCATTTTAATTTCATAAACCAGAGCCCTATCATATGCGTGAGTCCTTGTACATTTACCGCCCATATATAACAGTTATTGTGCCTTATGCAAGCGTGCTCAAAATCGTAAAAGTTTTCAAAACCGAACTGACAGATATAGGGTAACTAATTTGACATCCACCACCAAAGAAGGTATTAAGAATCATTTTGGGAATGATGAATCTGGGTATATCCACCATTTCATGTGGCCAGAGCTAGTGCATTCTAAAATCACGGCTTTATCAACATTATATCACTTAGCCTTTAAATACTTATATTTCTATAGTAATCATTTTTTTTATTGCCACTCCTGTGATTTATCACCAAAATATTTGGTAGGCTCGTTATACATGTTCTTGCTATCCGATTTTCGAAGACATGGCAATTCTATTATTATGTAGAAATCTAAACAAATCATTAAACAAAATCATTCGAATGATCCGATTTCGAAAGAATTTGCAATAGCATTTATTATGAACATTTAAACATGTAAAATCTTTATGAATGAGGATCTGAAAAGTAATATGATTGATGAAATCTAAATTTCAAGGGCTTTCATCCTTCTTTGGAGGAGAAAATAGAGGGCGCAGGTTTGTGAAAACACGCTTCAGCCCTTTTGGCCAAAGGTCCTCATGACCGAAGTATTTAATCTCGCTGAACTTCTTCGTAGTCATAAGTTCTAGGAGATCTAAATACAATGATTACACTCTGAATGATCTTAGATCGATCTCTCGGGCCTTAGGTCAACTGGGATGACCCTGAAATGAAGTTCAACTAGTTTATTGAATTTAGTTACAACTTGGCTTGACTGATAAAATAGCTTCAATGGACGCTTTTTATTTTTGCTCTTAATACGTTTAAGTTCATATTTTGCCTTTTATCATGTTTACATTTAAAATTTTATTCTCAGGTGTTGAGCTTTATTTATGTATATTTATGTGAGTCGAAGTCTATGAATAGGTCGTCGGACTATGGTTCACATAGTTCGTGGTTCAAGTCCCGCCACGACACTAATGTCATTTGGCTAGATATGTATCTACATTAGTCACTCCCCACCCTGATGGTACCAGTTGGAAAGAATCCCTTGAACGATGTGAGCACCGAAATCGATAGCCTGGCAGAGCCGGGGTAATATTAAAGCGCCTTGAGCACCTTGCATCATGAAAGTGTGCGTTATAAGAATAAACACCGTTGTTATCTTTATTATCATTATATTATCATTATCATTATCATTATCATTTGTTTTCTTCTTCAGGGATTTCAACTCACACATTCTCTAGGCGGTGGCACTGGCTCTGGCATGGGTACGTTGTTGATTAGTAAGCTGAAGGAGGAGTACCCTGACAGGATCTTCATGTCATTTAGTGTCTTCCCATCCCCCAAGGTCTCCGAGGTGGTCGTCGAACCTTATAACGCTACCTTATCAGTCCATCAGCTCGTGGAGAATACCGATGAAACGTACTGTATCGACAATGAGGCCCTCTACGACATCTGCTTCCGTACCCTGAAGCTGACCACACCCACGTACGGCGATTTGAACCATATTCTGTCGTACGCAATGAGCGGTATTACCGCCAGTCTTCGTTTCCCCGGCCAACTCAACGCCGACCTCCGCAAACTTGCCGTTAACATGGTGCCGTTTCCTCGTCTTCACTTCTTCATGCCTGGTTTCACGCCTCTGACGAGTCGTGGTAGCCAGCAGTACCAAGCCTTGAGCGTTGCCGAGCTCACCCAGCAGATGTTTGATGCCAAGAACATGATGGCTGCTTGCGATCCTCGTCATGGCCGTTACCTCACCGTAGCGACCATGTTCCGAGGTCGCATGTCCATGAAGGAAGTCGACGAACAAATCCTCAACACACAGACCAAGAACAGTACTTACTTTGTCGAGTGGATCCCCAACAACGTCAAATCCGCCGTTTGTGACATACCTCCTCGAGGTATGAAGATGTCAGCAACTTTCATTGGGAACAACACCGCCATCCAAGAAATCTTCAAGCGCATCTCTGAGCAGTTCACCGTCATGTTCAGAAGAAAGGCCTTCCTTCATTGGTACACTGGTGAGGGTATGGACGAGATGGAGTTCACTGAGGCTGAGAGCAACATGAACGACTTGGTGTCCGAGTACCAACAGTACCAGGACGCTACGATCGATGACGAAGGAGAATTCGAAGAAGAGGAAGGGGATGTCGATCCCGAGGAGGCATAAGTCATCTTCCATCAGAAAATCAACCCGGACTCTCCTCCCCCCCCCCCTCATAAAAAAAATCAAAAAATCAACAAATCAACAAAAAATAGAAAGAAAGAAAGAAAGAAAAAATCAAAAAAGAAATGAAATAAGATAAAAACAGAATTCCTAATTGTTTTACTAACATTAACATCATTCATTGCGTTATGGGTTTTTAGACATGCAAAATTAATTTTCTAAAATAGCGATAGCCGTATAATAAAGTACTCTTGATTGTATGTGTGTTTTTTTTCTGGGGGGGGGGGGGGGGGGGCGGGGGGGGGGGCGTTGGGGTTCGATTTTATCAATATGAAAGCAGCAAACGTTTTTGGAGTCTGTGTATATTCAGGAATACGTTCATATTTTCTACATGTAAAATAATATGGTATCAAACTCGGTAAATTCACTTAATTGAAATTGTGGAAGTGCCTTGCTATTTGCTATTTATGGCATTATATTTACAAATTCTCTTACAAAGTGATTGCTGTTAGAATTTTAATCAAATCATTTGCTTGGTCATGCCCTCCAGATGTCTAACATTTCTGTGCATTAAATTGAAAATAAAGTACATATAATCAGTGATTCATAAAACTGTTCATTCTTTAGGTATGTTGATAGTTCCATGGTACCTCACACTAACTTTTCGTGAATATTATTAGAAATAAAACTTAAAAGATGTTGCCGATGTACACAAATAGTACTAAGAAGATTTGATTATGCTGATGTTGTCCAAACTGCAAATGGCGTGATTGTCATTTTTTTGTTTATTCAGACTCGTAAAATATCCAATCCTCTGGTTCGCTCTTTTTCACTGTTTTACTACATCTTCACTTTCTACCCCCTCTCTCTTTCTCTTTCTCCTTCATTCCATCTTGTCTATCTCACAAATTTCCATCTGCCATGTCTGTCCATCTCATTTTCCTCTCTATCCGTCATCTTCATCGGTATTGTTAAACATGTTTTTACAATCCTCAATTCTTTGTTTCTGTTCCTTGATAGTGTGATTATATTAAAATTTTAATGAAAATCAATCAATCGCTAAGAAGCATATTTATATTCAGCCGGTACTTCATTAATGGATCTGAAAGAGAGAGGAAAAGATAAATAGATAAATAGAGAAATGGAGAGTGAGAGAGAGAGAGAGGGAAAAAAAAGAGCGTGTGTGTAAGAGAGAGAGAGAAAGAGAGAGAGAGAGAGAGAGGGAAAAAGAAAAAGAGATTGAAAAAGAAAAGAATGAAACAAACAAAGCAAAAGAGAAAGAAATAATAAAGGTAGAAAGAGAGGGGTGTGTGTGTGTGAGAGAGAGAGAGAGAGAGAATTAAGGCAAAAGTGAGAGGGAGAGAGAGAGAGAGAGAGAGAGAGAAAGAGAGAAAGTGAAAAAGAGAGATTGATGGAAGTGTGTAAAGGCTGGCATTTCCTCCCACATTCTCTCCTATTCCATTCCAGGGAAGTCTTCATTTTTATTCCGATACAGTGTTATGCCAAAGAGACATAATAACTTTAGTAGTGAGCTTTTATTGCAATACATTTGTCGTGAATCATAATTATCCCCACCCACATTTTCAAAAAAGTAGATGATGTATGATGCCCAAATATCAATCTTTATTCCTGGACTTCTCGAAGGCCTTTGACACAGTGGATCACAATATACTTTTACATAAACCGAATCATTATGGAATCAGAGGAAAGGCCTTGGAGTGGTTCAGGAATTAACTCACTAATAGGAAACACTTTGTAGTTATCGACAACTGTACATCCACCTTAGGTGACAATAATATGCGATGTACCACAAGGCTCCATACTAGGCCCGCTATTATTCATATTGTATAATAATAACTTGTATCTTTCATCTAGACAATTATCCTTTATACTCTTTACTGACGATTCAAATTTATTTTACACAAATACGGATCACACCAGCTCTCCAAAATTGTTAATTGGATTTCTGCAAATAAACTTTAACTAAATCTTGATTAAAAAACAATTTTATGATTTTTAGCAGTACTACACGTCCTGAGCCTACAATTCTCAAAACACATGCACTCACCCAGGTTACTATTATCAAATTTCTTGGTATTTTAATTGCCGATCGTTTGACATGGAAATCCCATGTTACTCAATTATGTAAGAATGTACCGTAACATCGGTGTTATAAACTTAGACATTTCTTCTGACAGCCCACCCTCCATACATTGTACTGTACTCTTTTCCTATCCATTTTGAATTATCGAATACTCGGGGCCACTCTACTAAACAAAACCTCAATTAACTCATACTACAACAAAAAGGGCTAAACAAATGAGAATTATCTGCGACAAAAGCTATCACTTTCACACTAACACTCTCTTTTATGATAATAAGGTCTTAAAAATTGATGAATTATATTTGCATACTCTCGGTTGTTTTATGTACCATTTAGAGAAAAAAAAATCAGTTACCAAAAACTTGCTGCAGATATAAAAAAAAACAATGAAGTTCACAAGTGCCCCACTAGACAATCAGATCGGTTTCATCTACCACAGACCAGAACTGTCACTGCTCAAAAGACTTTTATATATATACCGGAACTCATTAAATGATAACATTAAATCAGCTCCTACCATTTGTTCATTTAAACGTAGACTTAAACAATACCTTCTAGATAGATACAGTTATTAAAACGACAACATGTATAGGGAAAACAGCTTTTGGAACAATAATATTAAACTAAATTAAAAGATAAACCTTTTAGTAAGATAAGACCAAAACATTGCAAAAGTAACCATAGTGTGTAATGTCCCCGTCCTTCATGCTCCAGCCTCCACTTCCTCTTTCTTTCTTTCTTTCTTTTTCTCTTCCTCCCCCTCTCTCTCTTCTCTGCTAGAAAGGTTATCATTTGTTTATATTATTATTATTATTTCCATTATCTGTACAAATTCTGTGTATACACCAATGTTAAAGACATCATTTTCGTTTTGTAGCGCAGGGGGAGGAGGGAGGGGGGGGGGGGTGTAGGATTACCTAAGCATTTTTATACATATATTTTTTAATTATATTACAGAGCACTTAAAATCCATCCTTAAAATAATGAAATCGGTCAGAACATTAAAGTATATAATTTACAATGTAAATCAGTTTAAAAATCTAGACATGGTGAATCATATATAGGTGAAGGAGCCCAATAAAAGCATTGCTTGTATACAGATCTTTGTCTGCTGTAGATTAAAACATATACACCCAACCATTCCCTATTATTCATATTCTATGCATCCTTCGGTTAAAACAGTGAATCGTTGAAAGTGTTTTCTTGTATTTTCCTTAGTTACCTATACCTCTTTATAACTGTGACCCTTTCAAAAGTATTAAAAATAATTGGCTAATGCAAGCAAAAGATGTACCAATTTGGGTTACCTACTTAACGGAAAAGCATATATATAACAAATAATTATGATTCTGAAAGAAAATAAGAGGTCGGCTGTAGACGATCGCAGACCATCGACTAAAATTTGTATCAAAAGACAGAACAAAAACCCTAGTCATTATTTTAATTTCGGCTGGATATCTTTCAGAGTAGCACAGCACTGCGTTGTGAAAGTGAAAATTTAAACATGAAAAAAATTCGAAACGTATGCACATGGCTACTATAAAAATGTAACAAATATTAGAACAAAAATGTCTATCATACATATTCTGTATTTTCCGTTGTTTGACTCTTTAGGTCCAAGACAAATATCAGTTTATTCACAAGTGCTCTATTTACATTTCGAAAGTGTGTACAAATAAAAATGTACTAACTTACATTTAGTGCTTTTTACATCCTGAAATTGTCACTCAATTTTCTTCGGTTTCTGAGAAATATTGCAACCCAATTTAATTAGGCGAAAGTCGCAATAATGTATATAATACAATATTGTCACCCCCCCCCCCCCCAAAAAAAAAAAAAAAAAAAAAAAAAAAAACGTTCAAAGAGTTAATTTCATTCCAGACATCCCATATCTTCGTAATCTATATCATCAGGTTCACCTCCCATACAAATATAACCATCGTTGTACGTCAAACTATCCCTGGTTGCTCTATCAGCAACCTGGCCTTCTGTGATTGGTATTTGTCGAGGAACCGAGTAATTCAGCTCTGCATTATCAACCTTACTGCTCCCACTGCTTACCACCGCTTCTGCTGATGAAGTGATCGGCTTCGGATTTGTGTTCTCTTGGTTTAAAGAACGTATCATGGCCTGCATGTCACTTAGTGTTGCCTTCACCTTGTACAAGCAGCAAGAGATTGTACTCACCAATCCGATGATGACAAGCAGGAGGAGTCCCAGGATGCCCCCGATCAGTGCATGTATCACAGTGACGTCATATTCATCGTCTTCATGGTCGTAAACTGTGATTCTCGCAAAGCCAATGCCGTCGATGATCGAGGACGAACTTGCACTCGATACCGTACACTCAATCATCCTGTCTTCGTCTTCCTCTCCAACCTCCTGCAAAAGAAGTCTTCGCCCACCGTCCCGTGTCCAGGATCGCGATGCGATGTCAACCGATCCGTTTCTACTGTCCAACAGTCTCCACTTGAAGGTTGGATTCTCGATGTCGTTCTTGACATCGCATGCAAAGACAGCATTATCGACGCTGAAAGAACTCTCAACTTTCATGTAAAGTGGGAACGAACACAAAAGAGATTCATTTCTTTCTCGAAGTATTAGCTTACAGGGTGACACTTGACGGGTCAAGAGTTTTTTGAGCGTTACGATGTGTTGTACGCTCTTGACACGAGATATGACTGTTCCGACCTCATCTCCTTCCAATTTCAGATCACCCGTCATACCATGAGGTGCATTCCACTCACACCTCAATGTTAGTATGATGCCAAGTATTCCTTTAACTGACAAGGAAGGTGTGATTTGACACTTTGGTGGTAGAACCTCGAGAACTGATAAGGTAAATGTTTGGATGACATCATCATGATCATCTTTGCACTGAAACGAGACGTTTGACATAGCTGTGATCAACAATGATGAGCTGGTTGCATTTTGTTCAACAATATAATCTTTATTTCGAGTGTTAGGATGTACTTGACAGTCAAATCCGCTGCATGTTGCGATTTCTGTTGCATCATCATCATATCTCCACCAAGTTACGTTTCCGATTTCTTGAACATTATGACAAACTAAACAGACATTGCTACCAGTGATTATTTCAATATTCTGCCAACTATTCTCAATCGATTTGTTACCATGGTTATGGGCAAGTGATAGTTGGCATAAGCTCGACGCAAACAGACTAGATACCAGAAAGAGCAGCGCCATATTTTGATAGAATCAAACAGTCCAATATTGTGTTGCTTTTGCGACTTGGAGACTTAAGAGGTCTTATTTCTATAACACACCCTCGCCGTTTACGACAGAATGGTCGAGAGAAGGTTGTCTCATATCTTAATTTTTATTCTATGACATCTCTTTTTAAATCACCTGTTGTTAGCTTCTTAGTAGCAAGATGAAGAGATAAATTGCATTAAGGGTCATTGTATCATCATATAACATAACTGTATAGCCTTATTAACAAATGACATAATTTATGATGCAAATAGGAGGAAACAATGAATAATGGAGTAATTAAGCAGTTCTTGTTTCAAGTCCTAACACTGGGAAGATTGTTAATCATACTTAAGAGTGATTTATGATGGGTTATTAATATCTGATTTACCGCAAGGAAGATTTTCATATTCTATATAATCTCAAGAGTATAGTATACCATATTACAGTCATGTAACATTCTTATAATGGCGGGAAGAGAGCGAGGGCTTGGGTGCTGTGGGTCAAATAGCATATAGTTATTTAGGGAGACCGAGTCTAGCTACCTGTTACTTAAATTAAATGATGAAGTACATCATTCAAACACAATGATAAATTCCATGAATTTTTATCCTGAGATAAACTTTGAAATTTACTTTCTCTTACAAGATATTATGGGTCAATCCCCATGTTACACCCACAAATGTAATAACGCCCACAAATGTAATAACGCCCACAAATGTAATAACACTTTACCCACAAATGCAATAACACCCACAAATGTAATAATTTCACCCACAAATGTAATAATTTTGAATCGCCCACAAATGTAATAATGACTTTACCCACAAATGTAATGAATTTGAAGTGATATTTTGTCGAAGTAGTTCAAAACTAAAACCCTGTAATAAAGCATGGGTATAGCGCGCAGTCTTTACTCCAGACCCGGTTATTTCAAAAAATTAAAAAATCTTCAAAACTAAGACCCCATAATCCTTTTCCTGCGGAATACCATGAGAATCGAGCGTAGTCTTTCCTCCAGACACGGTTATTTAAAAGTAAAAAAAAAAAAAAAGGAAACTTTTAAACTAAGACCCCACCATCTTCCAAACTAAGACCCGGTAATAAAGCATGGGTTAAGAGCGTAGTTTTTCTTCCAGACACGGTTATTTCAAAACTTTTTAAAAATCTTCAAAACTAAGACCCCTTCATCTTATTCCTGTGGAAGAACATGAGTATTGAACATAGTCTTTTCTCCAGACCCGGTTATTCAAAAGTTAAAAAAAAAAACAAAAACAAGAACAAACAAAGAAAGAAAAAAAAACTTTTAAACTAAGACCCCTCCATCTTCCAAATTAAGACCCGGTAATAAAGCATGGGATTAGAGCGTAGTCTTTACTTCAGACTCAGTTATTTAAAAAAAAATGAAAAACCTTCAAACTAAGACCTCACCATTTCATTCCTGTGGAATAACTTCTTCTTCTTTTTGATTTGTTTTTGTTTGGCAATCAGTCACAGTTGACTATTTTTGCCACACACTATTTATTGAATTATTTATATATATACATATGTACAATTTCATGTCATAAATAACTATTTTTAGGATTATTTCTCTTTCCATCCTCTTTCCTTCCTCTTTTATTTTCTTTTTAGACCCTATAACTTTTTTTTTTAGAGAAAATTCAATAAAGTAATAATTTTGGAAAGAGACGACGGCCTAGCACGTTGTGAATGACAAACGCCTATAAACTAAAACTAAACGTACGTACTTGTGTTTACGCGCACGTGCGCGTTCAAATATCACCTCACGTATGCTCATGTGTACTTCGCACTTACCCCCACCCTTTTCAAAATGCCATCTTACCAGTCTTTGAGGTATATTTCTCAGACTTTCGGTTTTAACCTAGGTCACTCCGGCATAGGTGAGGGGGTGCCAGCTAGCATGTGATGTTGGAGGTGACACCGAATTGTTAGAAAAAGTAAATGGTCAAATTAGTTACAAGTAACAAGTAACATGGGTATAGAGCGTAGTCTTTCCTCCTGACCCGGTTATTTCAAAAGAAATAGAAATTTAAACAAATCTTCGAAACTAAGACCCACCATCTTATTCCTCTTTTTTCTTCATTTAAAAATAAATTACATTATTACATATGTGGATACAACACGTCACAAAAAATGATTGGTCGGCTGTCACACGAACTGACGAATCAGTCAAAATGGTCCATATATACAGTGCGTCCCAAAAAAAACTATACACTTTTGAAATGGCTGCCGAATAAAAAAATATATGATTCTGGGGAAAGATTTTGATATGTATGGAAAGCTCATAAACTCAACTTTCATATGACACCAAAAAGTCTAAACATAATTTATGCTTGAGTTAGCACTGGTCACTTTTGTAAAGGATATGAAAATTAGGTTGCGCAGGAATTGGCCTTCCAATTTGTGAGAGGTAAATCCTTTGGAGCTTACGGAATTGAGGATGATATGACCAATTTATGATCAATTGTGGTGATTTTGGGTTTGGGTGAAATTTGTGGTTTATGGGATTAACATGTTATGCATGAGTGAACAGGAATTGCATTTGTTATTACCGTAGACTCAGTGGTGTGTTAATGGGAGTCAGGACGGGATGATGGTACATGGTGCAGGGGAGGTGAAATGTAGGGTAGGACTTTGTTGGGTAGATGGGATAAGGGTCAAAAGGACACGTATGCCCCTACCTCTCTATCTCTCTCTCTCTCTCTCTCTCTCTGCCTGGGTGTGCTTTTGCATATCTTGATAATTCATTAGACAATCAACATTCAGCTTACATCACTTAATCAACAATGTACGGTATCAGTCAATCGGTCAATCCATTAATCAATCATAATTAGTCAATAACTCAGTCAATCACTCAATCTATCAACCAACCAACCAGTCATTTTAGCACTTGAGTTTCTATAAATGGTAAATGGGTAACCTGAAGAATAAGTAGCCAACATCTGTGATATTCCTTTTTCAACAAACCGTATTTGAATAATCAATTTACATAATCCCCAGCTGGTAATTAGGTAAATCAATGAGATGTTTAACTAATCTTACAATAACTGAAATGTGGGTTGAAGGTTTTTATTCAAAGCCACAGATGTAAACAAAATAAATAAGAGTGTGTAAGATGGAAATTACAACATGTACCATCACCCCATCCTGACTCCCATGAACACACCACTGAGTCTACCAGAGAAAGTTACAATGCTACAATAAAAAAAATGAAATTCCTGTTCACTCGTGCATAAAATTTTGGTTTAATAAACCATGAAATTCACTCAGCAAATCATGAATGTATCATATCATCCTCCATTTTGTAAGCACCAAAGGATTTACCTCTCACAAATTGGAAGGCTAATTCCTGCGCAACCAAATTTTCATACACTTTACAAAAGTGAGCAGTGCTCACTCAAGCATGAATTTTTTTCGGACTTTTTGGTGTCTTATGAAAGTTGTGTTTATGAGCTTTCCATGCATATAAAACTTTCCCCCCAGAATAATATATTTTTTTTATTCAGCAGCCATTGCAAAAGTGTATAGTTTTTTTTGGGACGCACTGTATAACACACAGAGGATGGACCGAATCGATGGTTCGTTGACCGTCGACGAATTTTTAATCATCTAAATATTCTAACGCCCACAAATATCCTGGAATTCAATGTTCGTAGAAAAAAAAGTAATCGAATAGGTGACCTTAAATGTATTTAAATATTGACGCTGATTGTTTGATGCATGTGATTATGAAATATGTTCACGATACGTAACATAATATATATATATACATACATATATATATATATATATATATATATATATATATATGTACTCTATTAGTGACATTGAAACGTTGGATTGCGATGTTATATTTTCATGAGTGCGTGTAAGAATTACCTTTCTTCATGTAATAAACGGATCAATCAGTTATACTGAAGACTACCAATTGGTACGCGGTACACGGCGTGAATTCATGAGAACGAAATTTATTCAAAGGCAAATACAAACAAAACACATTTATATTACAGTTTTCCCTACTTCTAAAACACTCAAGCAGCTATATAAACAAGAACAAGTCTGAAATGATAATCGGTTAACAAGCAAATAACAACGCATACTTTCATATAACAAATCATAAATAGCTGTATAACGAGGTCACGCGAAACATGACATAATGACTACTGACACGAGTACGGATACATTGGCATGCCATCAAAACCGTTTGTGAGCGAAATTGAAATAAAAATAAATAATGAAAAACCTAGATTAATGTACATTCAAGAGAACAATGAACACCAAAACATGATTGAGAGAGTATATAGATATTTTTAAGTCAAAGGGTTCTGCAATCGTTCATTCAAAACATGCAAATATGTTTCGCTTGATCTCGACATTGCTGAGCTTCCGATTACAAGACGAAGACTTCACTGCATACTCGTGTGTCAAGATCTTCCCAATGAAAGATTAGACTGCTCCAACCTTCGCCAAACATCTGTTTGAAGAATATATGAAAGAACATGGTGTTCCAGAGACTTTGAACACGGACCAAGGTCGACAGTTTGAATCAAGATTAGTGCAAGAACTATGCAGCAAATTGGGCATCAAAGAAGTCTAGATCGACACCGTATCGTCCCCAAGGAGCTGGCATAGTAGAACGATGTAATCGCACCATCAAAGATCAACTTGCGAAGTACATTTCTCATCAAGGAGGAGAATGGGATAGGTGACATCCATGATGAAAGGATCAATCGACGTGTCCATCATAATCGAGCCCCAGCCCCACGAGTGATTTCGACTCCACCATCCCCACCAACCACACAGCCTACGTCAATACAGTGGATTGAGAGGAACCCGAAACGGTACCCACCAGGTCCCCCAGCGGAAGACAAGCCTAGGAGAAAGGTGCAGTCACACCAACCTACTAGCCATGGCCAAGCCTATATCATGTGGTCGCCTCGACCGCCACATCGCATCCTCCATCGCCGACAGTCAGACCATGACCAACAGCCACGGTCAAGCATGTCTGTTCGGCAACAAGCCTCGAACCAGCCAACCAGTTCTAGCCACCATGCCAGGCTAGGTGAGTCAGCCCCATTCCAGCAACAACCTAGGCCATCCCTGCCAAGTACCCAAAATCAACCAAGGTATTCCTCGCCGACTGGCCAACCCCAACTGAGGCTATCCTCGCCGGTTGACCAACTTCAACTCAGACCCCAATAGCCACCATGCCAGGCTAGGTGAGTCAGCCCCATTCCAGCAACAACCTAGGCCATCCCTGCCAAGTACCCAAAATCAACCAAGGTATTCCTCGCCGACTGGCCAATCCCAACTTTGGCCGCCCTCATCAGCTGACCAACGCCAACCTCAGCCGGCCTCATCAGCTGACCATCGCCAACCTCAGTCATCCTCATCAGCTGACCAACGCCAACCTCAGCCGTCCTCATCAGCTGACCAACGCCAACCTCAGCCGTCCTCATCAGCTGACCAACACCAACCTCAGCTGTCCTCATCAGCTGACCAACGCCAACTCAGACCCCACTATAACCCGAGGTCATCCGCTAAGAAGCCTGACCACGGTCTAGACTAGAGCAACAGCAACGAATTTTTTAGGACAATGAACAATTACATATTAGTGGTTGCCTACAAGAAGATGATTCGGATCAAAATCGTCTAGCTCATTCGAGATATGGTCGATGGCTTAAAGTACCCGCCAAGTTTCAAGATGACAAACTATAAAGACTTTTGAGATCTAATGTTTGCAATAGTGATAGATAATTGAAAGACATGCTGATTTGAACTTTTCTTCATCTTACCTTACAGATCATCAGACTGGAATTTTCAGGGTGCAGAAGGATAGAACCCATTGAAGTTAGGAATTTGTTTTGAAAGATTTTCATTGATGAAAGTAGCATACCCTTTTTTTTGTATTTGCTAAATATGTCTCCTTTCATTTTAAACAGTTTAATATTCCCTAATTTGAATTGATGTTTTGTTACAAAAAAGAAAGGAATTGTACAAAAGGGAAACTATACGTTTTGATGTGATCAGGTATTTCAAGCAAAGTTTGTGTGACTCATTTTGTTAGGGATCAAATGCATGTTCATACAAAGTATCTTTTAAAATGAGGACATTTTTCTGTGAAGATGGAATTTTATGTAAGGTTTTAATATTACTGAGCAAAATGGTTACTTGTTTATTTTACTTTAGCTTTCCACACTGTTATGCTTCAGCGCACTTCTGGCCTTCATTCATTCTCTCACGACTGCTAGCTCTTGGCTTCTATTGTTCTGTCCCTATTTATTCATCCTTATTCGCATTACCTGTCATAGCACCACACACGCACACACTCTTCCTATCTCTTAGCTATTCAACCCAGCACACTATAGGCACATGGTACTCTATCTTTCACAAGCTTTTCTATTGGTTACTTACTTCATGTGACTGCATGTCAGCCATCTTGGCAGCATTTTATAGATGTATTAAAATATAGCAGTGTAGCTCAAGTCATCAAACATGTAAGACTAGATTTGTCTTGGGTGGGTCCTTACAGTATGATGATCGTTCCATGGTACCCCACACTAACTTTTCGTGAATATTGCCGATGTAAAGTACTAAGATGACCTGATTAATGATGCTGTTGCCCAAACTGCAAAAAGTATGGCAGGCGTGATTGCCATTTTTCTTGTTTATTCAACCCTCTGGTTTGCTCTTTTTACTACATCTTTACTTGCTACCCCATCTCTCTCTCTCTTTCTCCTTATCATTCCATCTTGTCTATCTCTCAAATTTCCATCTGCCATGTCTGCCCATCTCATTTTTCTTTCTATCCGTCATCTCCATTGGGATATTTAATCATCTTTTACAATCCTCAATTCTTTTTCTGTTCGTTGATATTGTGCTTATATTAAAAAATTGATAAAAAAAATCAATCAAAATCAATCAATTCAGCCAATACTCCATTAATGTATCTGAAAGAGAGAGGAAAGAGAGATAGATAGATATATAAAGAGAGAGAAAGGAAGAGAAAGAGAGAGAAAGAGAGAGAGGGGGTTTGAAAAAGAAAAGAGAAAAACAAAGAAACAAAGGAAAAGAGAAGAAAGAATAAAGAGAGTAAGAGAGAGAGAGAGAGAGAAAGGGAGAAAGGGAGAAAGAAAGATAGATGGAAGTGTAAAGTCTGGCAATTCATCTCACATCCTTTCCTACTCCACATTAGGGAAGACTAATTGTTTTATTCCGATGCAGTGTTATGTCAAAGGGACATAATAGCTTTAGTAATGAGCTTTTATTGCAATACATCTAAAATGAATCATAATCATCCTCACCCACATTTTCAAAAATTGTAGACGTTGTATGATGCCCAGCTGTAGACGAAAGACTTCATGCATGTATGATTGTCAAAGAAACGGAGTTAAGTCTTTTGTCAATTCTGCTTGTTGGCAGGCAGCCAGTGAAACGAATTCGTTTGATAAAATTATGAATATGCAAGAACTACTTTAAACAAACAGAACTTTGTCATTCCTTGCTCATTTTTCCCGATTGAGGTGTCATAGAAAGGGCAGAAACTCAACTTTCTATAAATGTGATTTTCTCTTTGAAATTTAAATACCATGACAAATGACTTTTTGATTTTCTATCTTCAAATTCATGTTAATCTCTCATGCGTGACATATGCATCAAATGAGTTTCATCAAATAAAAGAGGAGGATCTAAGCTTTCCAAATATGTGTCATTTATTAATTATAAATGTGACTTAGTTATGATAAAACATCGATAATTCTCGGTTTCATTTTTTTCTGGGACGCACTGTATAACGAATAATTATGATTCTGAAAAAATAAGAAGTCGGCTGTAAACGATTGCAGACCATCGGCTAAGAATTTTATCAAAAGACAGAAGGAAAAAACCCAGTCATTATTTTAATTTCGGCTGGATATATTTCAGAGTAGCATAACACTTCGTTGTTTTATTGAAAATTTAAACATGAAAAATATTCTAAGCGTATGCACATAGCTACTATGACACTGTAACGAACATTTGAACAAGTATTTCTTTCATACATATACTGTAGTTTCCGTTGTTTGATTCTAAAACATACATCGGTTTGTGTACGAGAGCGCTCTATTTACATTTCAAATGTGTTTGGAAATGAAAATACTAACTTACATTTGGTGATTTTTACATCCTGAAATTGTTACTCTCTTCGGTTTCTGGGAAATATTTCTACCCGATTTATTAAGTGCGAAAGTAGCAATAATGTTATTTATAATACAATCTTAGCCCCCCCCCCCCCCCTCCAAAAAGAAATCGTTCATAGAGTTAATCGCATTCCGCATATCCCATATCTTCGTTAGCTATATCATCAGGCTCACTACCCATGGCCATCGTTGTACGTCAAACTTTCCCTGGCTGCTCCATCAGCAACCTGCCCATCTGTGATTGGTATTTGGCGAAGAAGCGATCAGAAGTTCAGCTCTGCATTATCAACCTTACTGCTCCCACTGCTTACCACCGCTTCTGCTGATGAAATGCTCGATTTCGGATTATTGTTCTCGTGCATGCCACGTATAGTTGACTTCAGCTTCTACAGGCAGCAATAGATTGTACACACCAAGCCGATGATGAAAAGCAGGAGGAGTCCCAATATGCCCCCGATCATTGCCTGTGCCACAGTGACGTCGTCATATTCATCGTCTTCATGGTCGTAAACTGTGATTCTCGCAAAGCCAATGGCGTCGATGATCGAGGACGAACTTGCACTCGATACCGTACACTCAATCATCCTGTCTTCGTCTTCCTCTCCAACCTCCTGCAAAAGAAGGCTTCGCCCACCGTGCCGTGTCCAGGATCGCGATGCGATGTCAATCGATCCATTTCTACTGTCCAACAGTCTCCACTTGAAAGTTGGATTCTCCATGTCGTGCTTGACATCGCATGCAAATACAGCATTGTCGCCGCTGAAAGATCTCTCCATATTAATGTAAAATGGGAACGAACACGAAAGACGTTCGTTTCTTTCTCGAAGTATTAGCTTACAGGGTGACACTTGACGGGTCAAGAGTTTTTCGAGCGTTACGATGTGTTGTACGCTCTTGACACGAGATATGACTGTTCCGACCTCATCTCCTTCCAATTCCAGATCACCCGTCATACCATGAGGTGCATTCCACTCACACCTCAGTGTTAGTAAGATGCCAAGGATTCCTTTAACTGATAAGGAAGGTGTGACTTGACACTTTGGCGGTGGAACCTCGAGAACTGATAAGTAAAATGTTTGGATGACAACATCATGATCATCTTTGCACTGAAACGAGACGTTTGATGTAGCTGCGATCATTAATGATGAACTGGATGCATTTCGTTCAACAGTATAATCTTCATTTCGAGTGTTAGGATGTACTTGACAGTGAAATCCGCTGCATGTTGCGATTTCTGTTGCATCATCGTCATCATCATATCTCCACCAAGTTACGTTTCCGATTTGTTGAACATTAGGACAAACGAAACAGATATTGCTACCAGTGATTATTTCAATATTCTGCCCATGGTCATGGGCAAGTGATGGTTGGCATAAGCTGGACGCAAACAGACTAGATACCAGAAAGAGCAGCGCCATATTTTGAAATAATTAAACAGTCCAATTGTGTTGCTTTTGCGACTTGGAGACTTAAGAGGTCTTAGTTCTATAACACACCCTCGCCGTTAACGACAGAATGGTCGAGAGAAGGTTGTTCATATAATAATTCTTATTCTACGACATCCTTTTATAAATCACCTGTTGTTAGCTTCTTAATACCAAGATGAAGAGATAAATTGCATTAAGGGTCATTGTATCATTATATACCATATCGGGAAAGCCTTATTAACAAATGACAAATTGACAAATTAACAAATTTATGATGCAAATAGGAGGAAACAATGAATAATGGAGTAATTGAACAGTTCTTGTTTCAAGTCCTAACACTGGGAAGATTGTTAATCATACTTAAGAGTGATTTATGATGGGTTATTAATATGTGATTTACCGCAAGGAAGATTTTTCTCTCATATTCTATATCCTAAGAGTATAGTATACCATATTACATGTACCATTCATCTGATGGCGGGAAAAGAGCGAGGGCTTCGGTGCTGTGGGTCAAATAGCGTATAGTCATTTAGGGAGACCGAATCTAGCTACCTGTTACATAAATTAAATGATGAAGTACATCATTCAAACACAATGATAAATTCCATGAATTTTTATCCTGAGATAAACTTTGAAATTTACTTTCTCTTACAAGAGATTAGTGGTCAATCCCCCCCCCCCCGGTATAATGCGTTTTTTGTTATATGTTAGACAGTGTACGTCGAACACAAATAAGATATTTTCATTCCTGTCTGTCCTGGTGTAAGAGTTGAATACGTTTGGTATGGGTTAAGTTGTAACAAAGTTCAAATTTACTCCAACGCTGCTATTTATATTACTACTTTAAGATGAGACTAAGAAAGAGACTGAAAGTCCCACAAATGAAATTCAGAACAAACAGGCTCAGGGACAGCCCTATCCCATACTCAGTAAACATGTTAAATGAACTCTAAGTAAACATGTGAAGTGAACTTTAAGTAAACATGTGAAATGAACTTTAAGTAAACGTAAACAAAATGTTGAATAATTTTCCCCTTCTTTTTTATGTAACTGAGATGTAACTGTCAAAGCCCCCTTTAACATGTTTTGTATCAGTATGTTTTGCGGTCGACACTCAGCCAGATTGTGCATTTGTGCATGCATGTGTGTGCACATGGGGGGGGGGGGTGGGATGAGTAATAGATACACTCTGTTATTTTCTCTGTGGAGGGAGGTTAACCACTATTCAGGCAATATGTTGTTTTTGTTTCTTTTTCTTTACTTTCCTTTCTTATTCTTCCCCTTTTCTTGTTCTCCTATTTTTATTCTTGTTCTTCTCCTTCTTTTTCTCCCGTTCCCTTTCCCCTTCTTCTTCATCTTCGTCCTACACCCTTTTTTGTTACTTAACTTTCTTTACCGTATGACTTACCAACATTTAAAATTTAAACTTTTAACTTATATCCTACTACTCCACAGTATTATTATAATAACAATAATATCAATCTTTAATGCAGTTTGAATATATGCAATATGTTTTTGAATTCATATTTCCCAATGTATTTTAAATGTTTGTACCAATGTATTTATGTCATTTTTAAAAAGGAATATTTATAAAATCAACGCAATTCGGCTATGCCGCAATGATGTTTTCATTAATAAACCAGTTATCTATCTAAAGAAAAGTTACTTGTGGATTAAAATCCTACCCCTTACCACAGAAACTCAAGAAAGCACACAAAGCAAACTGTTAGTACAATATGAAAGGATCAAACCGATGAAAGAATTTGTTGTCTGTTACTAAAGAGTTTCTATCGCTTCAAACCAAACGATGAAAAGATAAGTATTTTAAGATCATCAGGTTTGAAATTCAGCATTGACGATCATAACAAATGATGATGATACAAATAATATAAATGATGATGATAATAATGATTATATTGATAATACAAATAATAGCAATAATAATTTTACTTACCAAGAAAGCCTCTTCAGCTTGAGTGGTGTTAACATGGTTCCCATTTATACCTGGTCGACGAGTGGCAAATGTGTTGGCAAAGGACCTTAGAGCCGGGCTTGAATTCGACCACTTAGTCCTCGGATTGAGAGTCCAGTGAATAAACCACTATACCAAGACACCTTCACCTCAGCGATAAACTTATTATTCATGTTTATTGTTAAAACAAATCATGTTGTATACTTGTGTTAAAGGGAAGGGTCAATTTCGCTATTCATAAGGACCGCTATTCATGAGCTCCACTATTCCTAAGGTCCGCTATCCATAAGGACCGCTATTCATAAGGACCGCTATTCATAAGGACCGCTTTTCACAATTTGAGAAAAGGGTCATAATTCATAAGGGTCATTATTCTAAAGGACCGCTATTCATAATATGAGAAGAGGGTCACTATTCATAATACGAAATCGGGGTCGTTATTCATAAGGGTGCCTATTCATAATACTAGAAAAGGGTCGCTATTCATAACACGAGAAGAGGGTCGCTATTCATAATACAAGAAGAGGGTCGCTATTCATAATTCGAAATGAGGGTCGCTATTCATAACACGACGAGAGGGTCGCTATTCATAATATGAAATGAGGGTCGCTGTACATAATAGGAGCAAAGGGTCGATATTCATTATACGGGATGAGGGTCGCTATTCATAATTGGAGAAGAGGGTCGCTAGTCATAATACGGGATGAGGGTCGCTATTCATAATACGGGATGAGGGTCGTTATTCGTAAAATAAAAATGAAAATGAAATTAAGCAATACACAAAATGATAATAAGAAAGCGAAATAATGGATAGGGGACACCCCACGGTTGTGGATTAAGCTATGGTCACAACCCCTAAAAGTATAACCTGCTTGGCGGCCGGGCTGCGAGTTTTAAGCAAATTTCGCCCAGGCACCGAGCGGTGGCCGCCCAGGCACCGCTTGTTTTTTGGGGCAACGCTCGTAATTAACTATTAACTAGTTAACGTAATTACATAATTAATTAGTCAGTAACGCAATTTATTAGGAGTCTCTGGATGGTTTGCAACTTCGTGTTTCTGCTTTTTTTAAAGTTTAATCTGGTCAGCTTGGTTTCGATTGCATGGAAAACTAGCTTTGCCCGATTTGAAACAGGCTTCTCGGCTAGTCGGAGTGCGTGCGCAGTGATTTTTTTTTTGTGTTTGTAATGCATGGTGCCTAGACCACTCAGAAACACAGAAACACTAAATTGAGACACATCGTACAGGGGCGCTCCTTAATCGAATTTCCAATCCATTCAAGGAAATTGTTATACACATCTTATCACATTATTACTATTTGTAAGCAAACATTAAAGTGGGCTTTTTGTTAGTATCAATGCATAAAAAGAGAACAAATTGAAATATGAACATTTTTCTTTCATAATTATATAGGGCCTATATAGGCCTATATACATATATACAATGTCGCTCATAAAGTTGGAATATTTTTGTTTAACCCAATTTATGGAATTATTTTAAAAATAATTAAAAATAATAGATCTAGATAATAGTATACATTCTAAGATTTTATTGAATAATAATTTGACAATGTGCGTTTTGCGTAACTGCTAAAGCATGTGTATGCTACTATGCTTATCAACTAGGGGACCTACGCCCTTAAGTCATAAATGGCAGTAATGAGGATTAATGCCCCACAAAAGGGCACTAATATAGCACATCGACACGGTTTTGATCCTGGGGCATCACAGTTACGAGGCCATTGCTTTGTAACTGAACCATGACTGTACGCAGCGGGGGCTAGGGTAGGGGGGGAGTTTCCATAAATAAAAAACACAAAGAAAATGCAATAAATTTTCAATAATTTATTGCATTTTACCCCGGTTCCCAACATCAACAAATCCTCTGTGTGCCCATATGCCTTGAACCATAATGCATGGCCGTCCAGAGGATTAAAAAAAAAAAAAAATAGGCTCATCGTGAGCGCCGCGTTAATTTGAATGCACGAATTAGGAAATTGTACGCACATTCGTCAATTTGATTTAACCGAACATGAATAAGAGTGCCGACAAATGACATTGATTGCTCGGATTTTTAATTTGAATGCCCGAATTCACCTGAGAGCGACCTCTATGTGAAATTGAATACACGTTCATGAACTTGAATGCAAACATTACGAAAGTGGCCGCAACCTAAATTACACAACGAGATAGAGACAGAGAGACAGACAAAGAAATGGAGGGAGAGGTATATACACTACATAATATATGTGTGTATTATACACGAAGAGAGAGAGAGAGAGACAGACAGACAGAAATAGAGAGTAGGAGAGAGAGAGAGAGAGAGAGACAGACAGAAATAGAGAGAGAGAGAGAGAGAGAGAGAGAAAGAGAGAGAAACAGAGATAAACAGAAAGATGGAGGGAGAGGTAAATATACACATACGTATATATATAACCCTAAAAGGTAGGGAAGGGAATACTAAGTAATAGCAGAGAAGGAAAGTAAAATAGAAAGGGCGGACAAGAGAAAGCATGACAAAATATTAAAAGAACAAAATTCAACAAAACTTGATTTAAACACCCAATGTCCCTCCAAAAAAAAAAAGAGAAAGAAAGATTTTAAATAATAATGTTCAGGAGCGGAGAAGAGTAAACACAACCAGAAGTCAAACAGAAGTCAACTTGCACGTAACTAGTTAACGTGATCATAGTTTAACTAGCCTATGTCCTCGACATGTTATCTGTTTCTTCGGTTGTTTAGATATTGCAAGGATTCTACCATCGATAAACCATGTAGAATCGACCTTCTCATGAAAACGAGCTTCGCTATTAAGAAGAGCGTTCCTAGCAGTAAAATCCTCCAGGACATATATGATATACTTTTCGATTCTGGAAAAGGTGTTGGTTAAACATTTGTGGCAAGAATACTTATCTTCCATTGGTCACGGAAGTCATACTAAAATGAAAATTTCAATTCAATTCGAAGTACATGTACTAGTTTTTTTCTTCCAGTTTTCTTCTCCACATTTAACAAAATATTCAAGTATGAAATACTATACGTTATACAAGGTTATGCAAGTGTAATTTTTAGGCCATCACCAGAACAGAAAGATTGATTCAAATCGGCCTTTACTTGGAAAAGGGAGGGGGCGAGATTAGCTTCATCTTCCATCGGCAATGTACCTTTGACTAAGGTTGTCGAGTAGCAGTTTGGATGAAGATTCAGCAAAGCATACAACAACAATAAAGAGCTCGCCGAGTATCTCATTGAGCATACTGATAAACGGAAACATTAAGCCCTCCCTTGGTGCAATCACTAGTTGGTGCTATAGAGTGGTCAAGACTTAGTGTGAAGACATCAACAAATTATTTAAAGCCCAAGTCCACTCCAACAATAAGTTACTTTCAATAGAACCAGAAAAATCAGACAAACCAATCAAAAAAAGTTTGAGCAAAATCGGATAACTAATAAGAAAGTTATGAATTTTTAATGACATGAACAACTTTTAAAATCACTACACAAATTGGCAACTCACTCATGAGTCTGTGACGTATGGTCCTCACTATCCACTAATTATTTTCTTTACATTGATAATAAAAAAATTCTATTTTCACCCTAAGAATCTTACTTCTTCACACCAGCATCCAAGTTAGATTGTTAGTAATAATTTTATGTGTGGATGCACAAATAAAGAGTAATTTATGTCCAGTTAAATTATGAAAATTGAATTTTGATAAACTATTTATATAAAAATCAATAATAATGAAATACAATATTAAGAAAATAGTATCAATTCTTCAAAATTCATAAAAGTTTTTGGGGAAATGTCATGCACGCAATATGATACAAATCATATAACCTGGGCAAAGGCATGGGGAAATCAATGGGATTAAACTATGTAAAGCAATTGATAAGTTGTGAGGACATGACGTCACAAACTGATAACCATCTTGGCAATTATGTTGTGATTCTCATTGATCCATAGTTTTACATACTTTTCCAAAAATTCATAACCTTCTTATTAGTTATCCGATTTTGCTCAAACTTTTTTTGATTGGTATGTCTGATTTTCCTGCTTTTATTGTAAGTAAGTTGTTTTTGAAAGGGACTTGCCCTTTAAAGAGTTTCCAAATTTGAACTTCCTTTCCTGAAAGAGCATCAACAATAATGTCCAGGAGTGTTATAGGCCTCCAATTTTTCAGGCTTAAACGATCTCCTTTCTTATACAATAATGTAATGCGTCCTTTCCTTTGAGTATTTGACATACCTTCGTTAGCATAACACTCATTCAATGCACCCACAAGAATGTGATTTAGGTCAACCCAAAACACCTGATAAAATTCTACAGGGATTCCATCGGAACCGGGTGCCTTATTTTTCTGCATAGAGAAAATTGCTTGTTTACATTCTGCAATTGTTAGCAGACCTTCACATGAGTTTTTATCATTACTATTAAGAAGTGGTATATTTTGTGAGGGAACATAATTTTTAATAAGATCATAATCTAGCTTTCATTTGTATATAACGCACTATAAAATTTCACTGTTTCTTTAAAGATGTCATTTTCTTTGTTTAGTACTCTTTTCCCATTTATTGAAGATAAATGGGTTATTCCCTTTCGAGAAGCGTTCCTTTTTTCCAAGCTAAGGAAATACTTTTTACTTCTTTCTCCTTCCTCTATCCATTTCACTCTAGCCCTTACGCCTGCACCTTTAGATTCAAATTTATGAATTCTTTCTAATTCTACTTTTAATGATACATAGTTCTTTTTTTATTTTAGTATCATTCTTATTTACATCAATCTGTTTTTCGAGAGTCTCTAACTTTTCCTGTAATATTTCTTTTCTGTTCTTCTTCTTAACTATTTTCTTTTTACAAAATTTCTGTGTAAACTCACGTATTTTTATTTTTAACAATTACCACATTTCAGAGGGAGAAGGGTTTTTTTCTTGAACCATATTTGTAATATTACGCACATTTTATTTAAATATTTCTCATCACTCAAAATACTGGTGTTCATTTTCCAGTATCCTGGACCAGTCTTATTTTCTTTTATTCTAATTCTGAGGGATATTGCATTATGATCGGCACGTATTGCCGGTCTAATATTTGCTTTGATCACCTTAACCTGAACGTTCTTGTTTACAAGCCAATAGTCTAGTCTTGATGCTAATTTTAGAGAAGAATTTCTAATTGTCTACTGAGTGGGTTTGTTCTTCTCCAAATATCACACAGGGAATATCGTTTTAACAATTTACAAAAGTTTCGTGGCTTTTTATAAAATTTACTTCTGGTACCTTGAACATCATTTGCACATTTACTACACAGTTCCAATCACCACCTAATATTAGACTAGAATCAATTTCTTTTACATCGCTTGTAATAAGAGTGTGTTGTAAGTTCTTAAAAAATCCTTCCCTAAATTTTTTCTGCGTGGGTGCATACATATTGACAAGAGTATAGATCATTGTACCAATATTTACTTTTAGAAGCAACATTCTACCATCCTTTTGCTTAACATGAACAGTATCTACATTAAATGTCTGATAAAAAAGGATGGCAACTCCCGACGAATGATTAGACCCATGAGAAAAATAAAAATGATCCGCGCCATTCATAAGCGATTTCGCAATTAGAAAATGGGCTGCCGGCGAGTCACGTGACTTGGCTGGGTCACGAGGTGTGTGTGTGTGTGTACATGCACGCTTCGTATACAACCTACGTGTTTGTTTACATCTAGTTTTTAGCGTACAAACTCTCGGAAATTCTATCATACGATCGCCCATTCTTGTCTAATTTACTGCTTTTGTATTCGTATTGACAATGGAAGACGATACTGTGGTGTCTATAGATGACATAAAGTTGTGGACAGTTCCTGCCCTCAAAGATTATCTTCGTAAAAGGAACTTGAAAGTCAGCGGGCGAAAGGAGGAGTTGGTAGCTTGTGTTTGCTGCGAAGATGATACCGGAGCTCGCGGCGCCAGCCACCTCAGCCGGTGTGGCAGAGCAGCAGAAGAAGGAACATTACGGAGACTTGTTGAAGACCCCAACAGGTAGCTTGCCGGACCCTGATGGACTTGTACAGTCTGAGCAATCAATCATCTCAAATGAAGCATCTAATCACAATGATGTTGCAAAATTTATTACAATTTCAGGTTTAATTGAACCAAAAATAATTCCCAGGAAAGCAAAATCAAGACACACGTGACAATATCATTGATATCCCCCATCCCCGGCCCCTCCACCCAAAATAGATCTACCTTAGATTTTCAAACATGAAAATTCATGCGTGGGACCGACATATGAAATCAGATTCCTCAATCTTCAATCTAAAACAAAAGGCTCATCATCCAGCGGGTTTTCCCAATCTCAGAGGCCTCTGCCCGGTTGCGCTGCTATATATTGCTCCAGCTCCTCCTCAAGGTACACCAGCTAATTATGCTGAATCAGCTGCATTTCTACCATCTTTACTGGAGTGAAGATAAAATGAAACAAATGTTTAAACATTGTTTTTAAAATAAAGAAATGTTACTTGTGCTTGTGACTTTGTGGGTGATTCTTGCTCTGTAGACTAAGCCAGTTAATTAAGACAATTAGAACCAGATCTAAATTTGATAAAAGCTTTGCTTGTCATGACTCATACTATAGGCTTTAGAAAGAAATAACCGTCTGATATGGGTCATTTCTTCAATAAAAATAATAAAACTGACATTCTATAATCGGAGGTCTAGTGGAGCCAGACGTAGTCTCGGTGAACAACCGGCGATATAGAGAGACTGAAGCTTTTGGTCTATGCTTGTCAGTGCGATTCATTTTGGGAAAGAATATCCAATGGATAGTTAAACTTAAAAATCCTAACACTCGTTAATATCTTTTTAACGAAAGGGAAATTTGAAAAATCAAAACTTGTTCCATCCTTCTATTGGCAATACAGATGTGACCTCTAGATATATGATATTTTTTTGAGGGCCATGGCAATTGGGCCACTGTTTTTGCCATTGATCAATGAAAGAAAAAACACAAAGAGAAGCATGTAAATTGATCAATGGCAATAACCACTATATATTTTAAAGTATAGAAAAACAAACAGGTTCATTTACCATAAAAGATGAGAGAGTGGGTACCCCCTCCCCCCCCACACACACAAAGCATTTGTTGTTGTTTTAGGCTCGAAATGTTTTGTTAAAAGTGAGATTATTTTTGTTTACATTGTTACAAGATAAACAATGAAAAACATGAGTTAAAAATGAAGAAATACTTCATCAGTCAATAAATATAGGGTAATTAGCATTTTCTTCCAATCTTTATTGTACAAATAGATATTGAAAAGCAATTATCACATATTCAACTGCATTTGCATTAATTACCATAAATAACAAGTGAAATGTATGCATTTCACGGCCTATCCGAAGTGTGAAATGAGTGAGTTTTCAAAACTAATGAATGCCAACATGTTATTTCATATTGACAGGTTGTCTGTGATTATGCTGGGAAAATAACTAGTACCGTTGCAAGGTGGCCTGGACTGGTAGCAGCCACGATGCCAGGATCTTTTCTGAGTGTGCACTGAATTGACAGCTTGATGCTAGGGCATATGAATAACATAACATAACATATAGACTATATGGTAGGTAGATTATTTCTTTATATGAAAACATTTGTTTATTCTTTTTTCTTAATCAATCTTGTTTCCTTTTTTGTATTTGGCCAACATGTGACATGTTAGGAATGTTCATTTGGTAATATAGTAACAACTCGCATTAAGTAATTAATTCAAACGAGCTCATGTGCTTTTAAATTTCAGTTCAGAAATCACAATTAATGTTTTTGATATCTGGATGCAACTTGATTAGTTTGTTGTCAAGTGGAACCTCATAGTTTTTGTATTAGTGACACAGGATTGAATAATTCCTGATTATGTGTACAATACATTGTATCCTTTTCTATAGTATTACCCCCCCCCCACCCCCTCCAAGAAAAAAAAAATGAACAAGTTGTAATTAAGAATATTGTTTAGGATATTGTTTATTTTGTCCTTTAGATTTTGCAGGTATCCATGCCTTCTCTGCCTCATCAGAAGACATTTCTTCATTCAGAGGGTCGACCACAGATGTGCTTTAAAGGCCATCTGTACTAGTTCAGCCAAAGAGGATTAGACAACCCAGCGAGGTCACTGACGGATGGCTATCTCATCAATTAAGTTCTCAATTAACATAAGGAAAAGAGGATCATGGGGGACAAACAGGCACAGATTGGGGACGTTTTCTATATAGAGGGAGCAAGTAGCTACAAGTAGTACAGTGGGGCATTAACACTTCAAACACAAAAAAGGGAGATGTGCGATTGAGCGCATATTTATTAAATGCAAGGATGAGGACGTCCCATGCCTCATCAATCTAATTATAATTTTTATGCTTTCCTGTCGCCCATATTGGGGAAATTCACGTTGTGCAAATATAGCATTGGTTTGGCCAAGTGTAGCCTGAAACAGCTAGCAATGGAGCTTGCTAACAAGCATTTATTGCTTTCTTAGCTGTCAAGTAAAATAACGACCACTAATTATCTATTAAGTGAGCTATACATTATTTAATTAAGGATTCCACAAACATTTTAAATGTTTACGGTAATAAGTTATAGAATACAGATTTAACTCAATTGCAACTGGAATTACCTCAAAATGTATTTCAAAATACGGCCCCTCCCTGGTGTTTACACAATACTAATAATAACTTTTATTTACCCAGGGTAGCCACTTCAGTTATGAAACTCTTCTTCCAGCGGGCCCTGCATAACATAATATGTTATTACTACCCTTCTCCAATCTAATATGCTGAGCGCCTAGCTAGAAGGCAGAAGGTCCCATTTTTATAAGTCTTTGGTATGACTCGGCCGGGGTTCGAACCCACGACCTCCCGTTCATGAGGCGGGCGCTCTAACGACTGAGCCACCGTAGTTATGCAGCATTACATCAAGAACCTGGATGTTGAACTGTTGATTATTTATCTGTTCAAACTATTAAGAGGTAAGTTGATTTTTCATTCCAAAAACTTCTGATGTAGGCACTGTCCCATCAATTTTGTTATTTTAGAGGTAATTGTGATCTCTGTTGACTTTCAAGCCCGCAAATCACTATGAGGTAAACGACGGACATCATCCTTTTTTTACATGACATGTGTTAAAAAGTATTTGGTTTCTAGAGATTTTTCAAGATTACTGATGGACTGCCTAATATCTGCTGATACAAATGTTTCAGTTAACAATACTGAAAAACTTTGTAGTGAGAAAAATAATAAAACATTGGTGACATAAAAGATTTACCACCTGGTCTGAATGTAACAGTTCAATTTAAGTGTTTTGTTTGATCCATGAATAATTACAAAAGATCAAGGTCCCCATCATTTAAACAAAAACAAAATTGTTATTCAAATTGAGGTAAACAAGTTTGCGATTCAATTTTCACCTTGCATGAGGTCTTAACCTTCAAATGCGTCATCTGACGCACATAATCCTAGGTTTGTCTACAAACCTCTTTTGGGAATCGGGCCAATATGACTCAATTTCAAAAGTCACATTAACTTGCGCATACCTGTAAATTGTGAAACAGCACATGTGCTTGAAAACATTTATTATGGTTTGTGAAACAAACATGTTTGAAATTCCAGCCATTTAAAACAAAAATATAATTGCACATGTGGTTAAATGCATTTATTGTGATTGTATAACAGTGCAATTTGAATTGTGTAAATTCTCAGTGAATTACAATAATGATATTACTTTTGCGAATGGTTTGTCTTTATATAATCTGTGCTGGGTCTACCATGAGGTAAAGATTACCTCTTATTTTACCTCTTAGTTCATGTAAAGGCGCTCAATAAATACCAATATGTATGTATGTATAACATTTTTAAAGAGTTTTTTTTTCAGTGGGCCGGGGGGGGGGGATATTTTTGATGTAATGTTTAGTATTTGTTGTCACTCTGACGGTATTTGTAATTAAGTGTTCTCTATAGATTAAATGCACCCGATTTAACTATAATTAGCATTGTATACACTGCTGAGTTGAGGGGTTAGTCAATATATATTATTTGGTGGTCAGCTAGGGGACAGTATTCAAACAAATATTATTTGCTATACTAAGCGAAGTCAGAATTAAAGAACTATTATGTGCAAATTTGAATTTTCGTCACCCATTTTGTTGTATTTCTGATTTTCTTTCTGCTAATAGCGCTACAGTGAGACTTTTAATTGGCCTTCCAGAGCCTCTCTTAACCTCTAGTGCGCTATATTTCATATAAGCATGCTACAAAATTTACAAATCTGAACTGCATTGTTTGAACAAACGGTGAATTACTATTGTGTTGTATGCTCAATTATTTATGTAAAACATGAAAATACGAATACAATATTCTTGCTTTCATATATTTACAAAGATAACTGAAATAGATATGCGTAAGATTCTCTCTCTCTCTCTCTTTCTCCATTTTTTTTTTTTTTTTTTTTGGGGGGGGGGGGGGGGGGGGGGGTTAGTGCAGATGTGTGTGTTTGCAGTTTGCATGGTTTTGCATTCGGTATAGCCACAATCAGGGTGCAACTATTCTACGTACAGTGTTACGCATCTCTCCTGGAAACACAAAGTCATCTAATCAAATGTTTTGTGGCCTGAAATGTTGGACCATATGAGTTCTTCATCAGGCAGCAATTTTTTTTTAAATTTCTCTTGTGTTGGCTGTGTGAGAATGGTAATAGAGGGCCGAAAATACCACTTTTCGGCTGTTACGCATTTGCACTTCAAAAATGTGTCTTTTTTCATAAGGTGTTACTGTGGAATTACACAAGATATGCCATATCTTTTCATGCCATCTTATAGTCCTATTTAGAATTGCGATACAGTGGTTACTTCTGTGAAGAGAGACAAGCGTAACGCTTTTTTGAAAAACAGCTTTGTGTATAATTTTGCCTCTATAATTCATATATTTTAGCATTATATCAATTGGTAATTGGTTATATTTTCTGAGTAACATGTCCTTTCATCAGAAACTAAAAATCAAACAAAGATACAAGCGTTACAAAAATATATGCCCACATTCCGATCATAAATTTTGTCCGGAATTTCCTGTAGTGTCCGTAACTGTGTAATTCCTGCTATGTGAAAATATTTCAAAATTTGTTATATACCTTGTTTTGTGTAACTACCTCCAGGGACTAGCTGTGGTATAATAATATTCAGCTAAGCATAACAGTTTTTTTTTTTTGCAATTTAATGAATTGCATTTGTAGGGTCCGTAACGTATGTAGTGTCCGTAACACAACTTACACAAGTGTGTGATGGTCTAAAAATACAGCTTGATGACAAAATACTACTAAATTGTAATTCAAATTTGATTTGATACAGTTGCTCGTCTCAATGATTAACACAAATTCTTTTTTCCTTGAAGGTTTTCCCCTGGATATGATATTTCGCAAACAAATAAGCTATTTTCCATGAATTTAATTTAAAAGATTTAAAAAAATTGACTTACAAGTAATAATATTAGTTAGATGTAATAAAATATCAAATTAAATGCATCATTATGTTTAAGTTTCAATATCGAGGGTAGAAAAGAGTAGGAGCCAGTATTACGGACACTACAGATCTGTGTGGTAACCCGACACATGCTCCGGCGACGATTACTCCGGTGACAAATGCTCCGCGAAAAGCGACAATTGCTCCGCGACATTTGCTCCGCGACATTTGCTCCGACGTCAAATGCTCCGCCGACAGTTGATCCGCCGACAATTGCTCCGCCGACAATTGCTCCGCCGACAATTGCTCCGCCGACATTTGCTCCGCCGACATTTGCTCCGCCGACAATTGCTCCGCCGACAATTGCTCCGCCGACAATTGCTCCGCCGACATTTGCTCCGCCGACAATTGCTCCGCCGACATTTGCTCCGCCGACATTTGCTCCGCCGACAATTGCTCCGCCGACATTTGCTCCGCCGACAATATTTCTTTTTGGCCCTTACAAGAAGTGGGTTATTGATGTAGACAAATGCTCATGTACCCTTTACAGCTCATTTTATGTATGTTATTATACCAAAGAAGAAAAAAAAGCCAGTTTGTCCCTCAATAGTGTCTAATCAGTGAAGCCTAGCAAATAAACAGGTTTCCTTCATACTTTGAATATTAGGACACTGCTATAACGTTTATCTTTCACAGATAGGACATACATGACATATTTATAATTCCTGCAAATTTCTACATAACTTGATGTTGGCTGCAAAAGGGAAATAGTATCTTTAATGGGATGTTTTTTTTTATATATTTTTTATTTGTTAATTTGGCGAACAAGGACGGTGAACATCATAGGTTATAATCTTGAATATAATTTTTCTACATTACGTCCCTTAATTTGAATCAAATGGGCAAGTATTATTTCCGGATTTATTGTTTATTCCTTGTTGGCGAGCGAGCTAGTTAACGAATGGTCGAAATTCTTTGGCTTGCCATTTCAAAGCATCTGCGTGACCAGCATCGCTTGTTAATCACTGATGTACAAAATGTATTACTAACATATAAAGCGTAGCGAGCAAGTGAATTTTCATCCTTTTCATATAATAACTGAAAACCATCTGCCTTAATCACTAATGATTATTTCACGAGCATGTAGTATATTTCATACTCCATTTTATTTCTAGTTTTTCTCCGACGTGTTCCGACGCAGCGCCGGCAAGATTTACCGTCATTAATCTTCCTATATTCTATTTTGTGTCCGTTTTTCCTTGTCTTCAGCCTTTTCTTGTCTCTTTTCTTGACCTTTTCTTTTCCATGTTTTCTTGTCCTTTTATTTTCTTTTCTTTTCCTTTCTTCCTATCTTTTCTTTTCCTTTCTTCCTATCTTTTTTCCCCTGCAAAATGGAGCATTTGTCTTCAACGGGGTACTTTGGGGGCGGAGCATATGTCGGCGGAGCAATTGTCGGCGGAGCAAATGTCGGCGGAGCAATTGTCGGCGGAGCAATTGTCGGCGGAGCAAATGTCGGCGGAGCAAATGTCGGCGGAGCAATTGTCGGCGGAGCAAATGTCGGCGGAGCAATTGTCGGCGGAGCAATTGTCGGCGGAGCAAATGTCGACGGAGCAAATGTCGGCGGAGCAATTGTCGGCGGAGCAATTGTCGGCGGAGCAACTATCGGCGGAGCAAATGTCGCGGAGCAAATGTCGCGGAGCAATTGTCGCTTTTTGCGGAGCATTTGTCGGCGGAGCAATCGTCGGCGGAGCATGTGTCATGGAACCATCTGTGTTACGGACACTACAGAAGGAGTAATACCAGGCCTGCAAGCCAAACTGTACCTCTTTTTCTGGATAACAGTGTTCTAAAATAAATGTTAACATTGTAAAAGCTGTCTATGACATCAAATATGTATGATGCATGAGAAAATACAACATTTTAATCATTTAATTGCCTACCCTACAAAATGTATACCGGTAAGTCACTACATTGTATTTTATGTCCACACACACATAAACACCAGGGCCGGTATTTAATTCAATACGCATAAGTGAAAAATTTACCAAGTTAATGGCTAAGTTAAGAAATTTACTTATCTCGTATTCAAATCGCATTTTAGACTTATACTTACGTAAGACAAAATCTAAGTAAAATACTTACTGATAAGCATTGTGACGTCACACGGTCAATCAAAATTATTTGCGCAATTGATGCGTTGCAGTAAAAGCGCGCTGATGTAATTGTGCGCAGGTTATAATGATATAATATTGACTGGCCTTGAGGGGTATATCAGAAATATTGACCAAGCTCAGATCATATTGCCCCGAGTCGAAAGACGAGGGCAATATGGTCTTAGCGCGGTCAATATTTCTGATATCCCCCCGAAAGTAAAGCCAGTCAATATTTTTATTGTTATCCAAATCAGACATATAGAGCAAATACAGACATCCACCATGACAATCTCAAGAACTGAACAAACTTTGTCAAACCAGCACTGTGCATCCAGTGCTTGACACAATTTCGATACACTGCAAACAGTGTGCAATCGGTGTGATTATTACGTCACAATAGAGTGCGCGCAAAGTGCGCAGGTTCTCGTACGCATAATAGATGCGCAATTAAAATGACAAAATACGGCGCAGTCAATACAAGATGCCCGGATGCGAGACCGTGGAAAATACCAAGGTATATTTTCACTCGTCTCTACACGCAAAATCAATACGCGCAGGGAGACCAAGGAAAATACAAAGAATATACCCCTCCGTTCCCACTGCTAGTATACAAATATACACTGCCTTGAGAGGTTCTGGTTAAAACTATGCGCAAGAGGTGACTCCAATAGTACTATTTGCTGAGGGGCGCAGCCCCGAAGCAAATGGTACTTTTGGAGTCACCGAGGCCCATAGTTTAACCAGTACCTCGAATAGAAGGCATGGTATATTTGTTTTATATCCTGCATCAAAAAATTATTTAAAAAAAAAAAAAAAAAAAAAAAAAAAAACATTTTTGGGAAAAAAACAAAATTTGGAACAAAAAAAATGTTAATTTTTATCTAAAAAGATTTTAAAATATTTTGTTTTCATTAAATAAAGATTTGAAAAAAAAATTGATTCAATTAAAAAAAAAAATTCACAATTTTTTTTCAACTCCCAAATAGTAAACCAAAATAGTACTCTCATATAGTACTTTCTAAAAATAGCTCAAATATTTTTGGTCATGTGACGAGCTCTCAACCAATCAAAAGCCAACAAATTTTTGATGCAGGATATAATAAAAACTAGGGCAATACGGTTTTGTAAATGACCAGCTCAGATGTCTGATACGGGTGATAATATAATATAATTAAGCAACTTAATCAAGCTAGACGAGCAATGTATAGTCTATTATCTAAAACTTATCAACTGCACTTACCTATTGATATCCTCTTGGAATTATTTGATCAACTTGTGTTGCCCATTCTGCTCTATGGAAGTGAGATATGGGGATTTGAAGTGCTACATGATCTTGAAATTTTCCACATGAAATTTTGTAAGCAAGCCCTTTCTGTCAACAAAACAACTGCAAATTGTATGGTACTTGGTGAATTGGGGAGGCTTAAACTTGAGAAATATATCGAAAGCAGAATGATAAACTTCTGGTGTAGGATTGTACATAGTGGACAGGATAAATTTTCTGGTAAGGTGTATATTATCTTAAAATTACTCTTTGAGAAGAATATATATCAGGCACCTTGGTTAAAAAAATCAAGCTGACTCTGGACAATATGGGGATGTCTAATTTATGGGAAATTTGTGAAAATACTAGCTATGAGTGGGTCAAACAAACTGTGGAACGTCGATTGAGAGATTCTCATGCTCAGTATTGGTCTGCTTGTATGTACGATAATTCGCATTGTGTTAACTATCGAATCTTCAAACATTCTTTATGTTTAGAAAGATACTTAATCGATCTCATTAAAAGAGATCGGACAATATTGTAGCTGGTAGATATTCAAATACTCCAAGGGAAATGAGGCTATGTAGGCTGTGCAATTTGCAATCGCTTGAGGATGAGTTTCATTACTTGTTTGTATGCCCTACCTTTCGTTCAGAAAGAAAATTGTTCATCGATAAATATTTTATTGAAAGACCAAATACACTGAAAATGGATCAGCTTCTTAACTCCAATAATGTACAAACACGTTTAAACTTAGTAAAATTCTGTCGAAAAATAATGCTACGTTTTCATTAATTTAAGTATGTGCTAAAACATGTTATGAGTTCAATATTAACTTTATGTTTCTCTTTTTTGTCTTATATCAATTTATCAAATTGATATCAAGAATATTTTCAGTAATTCATTAAATCAGATATCAATTTACTGGTGCCAGTAAATTTCTTTTTCAATTGCTTCCACTAATTTCGTCATTAATGATCGTTTTAATTAATATCATCGTTTTGTTTTTGATTATTATTATTATTATCATCATCAATATTGTTATTATCATTATCATCATAATTTTTCTCACTATTGTCGATAGTGTTATTTTGTATGGATTAACATTAATTATATTTGTATTGTATATTTCACAGTGTTTAATTGACAAATTCAAACTGATTGTAAACTTCTCCAATACCCCAATGTGGGTGACATGAGAATAAATTGTCATTGTCATCGTCATTGTCATTGTCATTGTCAATACTGCCATATGCCTGCCAATCAAGGCCTCCAAAAAATACGCCAGTTTACAGTTGTATCAGTGCGCATGCGCAGACATTGGCGCCATTTTAAATGGCGAGTAAACAAAGCCAATGACCTTGAGGTCATTTGGTTTGTGCGTAAATTAAAATTGCGCCCATGCAAATTACGATGTAAGCGCACAGCGCAGCAGCGCGCAGGCAGTGATGTTATCATAATTTGCATGGGCGCAATCTTAATTTACGCATAAATACCACTGACCTCTAGGTCATTGGCTTTGTTTACTCGCCAATTGAAATGGCGCACACAACTGTAAACTGGTGTATTGGCTTAATTCTGGTATGGAGTTGACTTAAAATACTTACCGGTAGACAAAAGTTTGAATTGAGTACCAGAATAGCTAAGTATGTTATCAAAGCCAAATACTAAGTAAAAAGCTTAAATTTTGTACTTAAGTATTGAATTCAATATGAGCCTAGGGCACACACCAGTACGTGTATGACTAGTGTCTCCTGAGGACTATGGAAAAATACCTTCTTTGGAGGACACCCCCTTTAAGGGGATTTATATATAAATTATGAAATATCTCATCGTCTACGTTTTTGCTCGCAATTTCTCTCGATAAATTAAGCTCACTATTTGATGGAGAGAGAGAGAGAGAGAGAGAAAATAGACTGAGGTCGCTTTTGACTTGTTTACCGACATTTATATATATATATATCTGACGATTTTATGAATACTGGTTTAATTGCCACCACCAACGACGATCACCGAACATCTGAGGATTATTGAATAAACGTATCAGAAATGATTATTGATTACACCATAATTTTGCATATATAGTAATTATCACTTTTTTGTAATGCTTTGTTCCTGTTTAAGGTTTTAAAAGTACACCACTTAGTTGGTCGAAATACTCTTCATAAAGTACAGACTGTGGTCTCTTTATGACCCCAAATTTTTCAACGCTATTTTGACGAGTTCCTAAAAATGGGTTCTAAATAATTTATACTGAATATATCCTGCAGCACATACATGTACGATACGAGGACAATGCATGCAGTGCAATCTTCTCCAAACGCACATTGAATCCTACACCACATACAAAACTGTAATATACAAGGACACCATGGGAACTTTCCTTTCCAAACATATTGTTTTTCGGTCTCACTGAGCAAATCTTGTACGGTCCTATGAGATACATTTATCTTTTCAGAGTTACTTCTCAAAATAATGAAGTACATCGTTTTTTCGTATTTTCAAAAATCTAGGGTTTTCATGCTTCTGTCTAATAGGCTCACCTTGATTATGCTACATGATGTACTATTTTATCCTCTTTTTTCTTCTCTTCTTCCTTTTTTTATTGTATTGTTCTTCCTTTTCCTTATTTCTAATTCTTATCCTTTTCTTTATTCTTCTACTTCTTTTCTTAAGTTATTATCGTTTTTATTCTCTTCTTCCTTCTTTTAATCTTTCCTCATACTTTCTTTCGTTATGTCATTTTTTTAATGTCTTCTTTCATCTTCCTTAATTGTCTGAATAGTTATGCTTCTTTCGATGTTTAAAAGTGAGCAGAGAAGACGGAGAAGAAGAAAAAAACACTCCAATTCGGCCACCCCTGGGAAAACATAGAACACTGACTTATGTTTTCTGCTTGTCAGAATTTTCTGCTTCTAAAGAGTGGACTTCCCTTAACCATAAAAAGGCCGGGCTATTTGAGGTCTTTATATGGCCGGGGGGGGGGGGGCATTTTGCCCCCCTTCCCCCTCCCCCCCCCCAAAAAAAAAAAATTGCACGCATGTCAAGTGAAGTGTATAGAATACTATGGTTAATTAATTGTTTTGCATAAAGATTATTTATGGTAATTTATGCAAATAAGGTCATAAAATTTACCTGTTTACCCACAAATCATATATTCTTTATATTTAAGTATTCTTTTTCACTACATGTATTCGTTAGACCTTTTGAAACAATAATACGATAACAATTTTGGAAGAGCTAGGTTATTCCTTATGTTATCTCTTGTTTTTATAATTTCTTATGTATTTTATTGTTTTTTCAACTTTTGTATTTTATTGTATTCTTTCAATTTCTTTATTTCTACTTACAATTCAACTATTTTGACTCCCAAAACAAACACCAAAACTTTAAACAAGACCCAATAACCAATGTTGTATCTCTTTTTAGGAAAAAATGACATTTCCATATGTTTTGTACACATATCACGAAAATCGATTTCAGGCTGACATGCAAAGACAAAAGGTCATGTGTCTTTGTAACTGTACCCCCAATTTAAAACAAATTGTTTTAAAAGATCCGCAAGACTCGAAAGAAAAAAGTCAGCGAGCGGCGGGACGTCATCCGTAAGCGTTCCCGAACAATCAGAAAAGTTGTGGAGGGGGGGGGGGGCATAATGGTCCCCGGCCTTATTAGGGTTAAGTCCTATCCAAGAGACTTGGTAATGAGGATTTGAAAAGATACTCTCTGTTGGCCTCAAGATATGCAGCAACAACATAATGATGACAGAAAAAAAGCAAATGGATTAATTATATATTGAATCAAAGAATAGCATGTATACAACGTACAGTAGTGTCCGTAACATCCTATAGGATTTTGTACATTAGTTATTTTGGACAACTTATGATATGAAACGAGCCTTCCTAGCAATTTGATTTGTTTTTATTTGTATACAGATGGGACTAAAGTTTGTAATTTGTCTCATAAACCAATATTTGGTTGGCTTTTTAAAAAGTTTCAGGTTTTGAAAAAATGTCATTTATCAGATTTGACCTTGTGTTACCTCTGATGTGTATACTGCTTTAAATGTATGGACTGAAGCGAGTGTGAATTGTTTTATTTTTCACAAATGGACTAGAAATTACCCCAAAAAGTGCAAAATATTTGAGTGTTAAAATAAATAATGCTAGAAAATTCCATTTCAGTAGTTTTGTGTAGTGTCCGTAACACCTACCACCCCTGTTGTGTTGCTGTTCATAAAATGATAACCAAGATAGTTTCCTCCGAGATATTGCAGGGTATTAACCCTAGGGTATGGATGAAAAATTTGGGGTTGATGAAACTGCTCTATTGCGTACTTTATTTTTGGACCCAAGTGCAAATGATTTTGCACCCTGATTGTGGCTATACCGATTATGTGTTTCATTGCGAAAAAGAAGAAGAAGACAGAGATAGAGAGAGAGAGCAAAAATGGGTAGAAAGAAAGAGGAGGGACGAGAACAGAGAAGTAGACAGGGAGGGAGAGAGAAAGAAAAGATTGCCATAGAGGTATTTTTTAAAATTAATATTATATGGAAACTAATCATTTACCAGTTACAATTTTGATGTGAAAAAAATGGCCAGTTGAAGAAACAAACGGGGAACTAGTTAAAATAATAATTGATTGACCATTCGAACAAAATAACTATATAGATCTATAGTAATTAGCAAGTATAAACTTAAGACTTTTAAATATGGAAAACAATATACAAGACAAAACTAAAATGTTATGAAAGGAGGATATGTGCGACTTGCAATCAAATGAATTAATATATTAATCACAATAAAAACTTAATTCATATTAAATCATTATTATTATTATTATTATTAGGTGATTTTATTGATAAGAATTTGTAGCCCCCAAAACAATAAGACTTTTACAGTTAATTTGAAAGAGCCCTTGACAACCTTAGATTATTAATCTAACGAAGGTTTACAGGTGCCGATGTCAATTTGTTCTGGGTCAGATCGAGTGCTTCACCAGCACCACACAAATGTGAGTACGTGGGGCATCGGCGCGCCAGTTTGGTTCGATTAATTCATGAAAATGCAATACAAAAGTTTATTTCAGAGATGTTCTAACCATAATCTGTTCAAGATTGCTCATTAAGATGTCCGGATCGTACTAAGAATGCTTAGTTTAACAGTTTTTTCAATTCTTAACATTTAAACCCTAGCCCATGAAAATTATGTTAGAAACCCTGTGGCTGAGACTAGTTTTACAAACCTTGGTCTGAGGTTTGAGAATTACAGACCAAGGTTTGTACAAACCTTCCTTTGTGGAATGGGTTTGTGGACAAACCTAGTTTGAGCTCAGACCAAGGTTTGTACAAAACAGCATTACTGTTCATTTTAGCAACTGAATTCATGGCTAATAGAGTTAGGAAAAATGATATCATTCAGAAATTTGATTTTAAAGGGTGCCACTCTACACTTAAACTTTTACAATATGCTGACGACACCTTATTCTTTGTTAGAAATAAAAATTCTGCCCCCTTTCAGCATTACTGTTTATTTTAGCAGCTGAATTCATGGCTAATAAAGTTAGGAAAAATGATATCATTCGGAAATTTGATTTTAAAGGGTGCCACTCTACACTTAAACTTTTACAATATGCTAACGACACCTTGTTCTTTGTTAGAAATAAAAATTCTCTAGAGAATATATTAGATGAATTGGACTTATTTGGAAAAGTAGCAGGCCCGAAATTAAATAAAGATAAAACTGTTCTTTTCTGGATTGGAGATGTCAAGAGAAGGTGGTCTCTCTCCGACCTTGATCTTTGTTGGTAAACAGAACCTGTACAGTACTTAGGGTATTTTATATCTGCAGACTTATATTATGCTACAAAATTGAGTTGGGAAAATAAATTGACCAAACTACAGAAACTCCTGGATAACTGGAAAAGAAGAAACCTTACAATTTTTGGAAGAATCATTGTTGTTAAATTACTGGCTTTAAGCATAATAGTTCATTTAATGATGGTAGACACGATTCCACCAAAGTGTCTGCAGAAATTAAATAAATTAGTTTTCAATTTTATTTAGAAATCCAAAATTGACAAGGTAAAAAGATCCATCCTTACTCAAGATTATAGCCAAGGGGATTACGTATGGTTAATACTGAGAAACAGATACTGAGTTTTTCGGTTAAGATGGCTTGGTACATTATTGGATGACAGTAAAGGTCCATGGAAAGATATGTGTAATTATTGGTTTGATTTGCTTGGTGGTGTAAATCTTCTGTTAAACTGTAACTATGACCATAAATTATTCGATGTCCAGAAATTGCAACTCCCTAATTTCTATCTAGAAATATTACAAGCCTGGAATTATTTGAAAGGCTTTACTTGTAGTGAAAATTATTCTGTACAAGATACATTTTTTCATAGGCAAATAGTATGGCATAACAAGGATATTGTTTTTAATACGAAGTCTTTGTTTTACGCAGATTGGTTTGGTTGTGGAATAATTTATCTAAAGGACCTCTTTGAAGAAAGACATTTTTTTGTCTATTAAAGACCTGGCAGTACGCCTTGAGACAAAAAAAGCAAGCAAAATCTTTCATTCGATTATACTAAATTGAAGAAAGTTATTCCAAAGATATGGTTCAATAATCTTACCAAGGAAGAAACTGAACCAGTATATTATATCCACCCTCTTGGAATTCCTTATTTTAAATTTGGAAGAGACGTAAGCAGCAAACGTTTCTACAACCTGATATCTTTTAAACATACATTCAATAACAACAGGTGCTGTCTTTTGGGGGAAACTATGCTACATAGAAATATTGACTGGTCTTCCGTGTTCAAAAGGAACTTAACATATACAAGGGAACATCGCTTAAGGGAATTCAACTTTAAATTGCTGTACAACATACTACCTGTTAGAAACAATCTTTACAAATGGAGATTAGCAGACGACAGATACTGTCCCAAGTGCCATGTCATAGAGGACATAGTGCATGTGTTTATCGAATGTGAACAGAATAAGAATTTCTTTGATTATATCAAACATGTTGTAAAGTACACTTTTAATATTGATTTTGTCATGGATATCTCCTGTTTACTTAATATTAATATTGATAGCGAGATAGACGTTGTAACAGCGATCGCATTCTGGTGTATATACAAAATGTTAGTCACTCGGAATAAGTATGGATTTAATGAAAACCGTTTCAAACTAAGATACGTATTTGAAAGAGAAATCAAAAACAGAATTGGTGGAAATTTAGGAGCTTAAAAAGCCAGACCAGAGGTTGCCAAAGAAACTGTTACAGGTACTTTAGATGAAAAGTAGCAAAATATTGTATAGTTGAGAAAAAATGTGTGATTTATATTGATAACATTGTGCGTCAATTGTATTTGTTCTCACAACTTTATTTTGATGGTTGAATGTAAATAAACACCTCATTAGAGGCACACACACACAAAAAATCAGCAATAATGTCCAAATGTTGAAAACTCTTGATATGTAATGAACTACTTTTCAAACCATGGCCTGTGAATTATTCATAATCACCGTTATTTTCATTTTGCCTTGGGCAATAGCACATGAGACAATTATAGTGACGACTTATGGACGGGTTTACCTGAAATATGGCATAAACTCTACTCAAGACGTAATTAATTTGGTCTGTTTGGGCCGGTAGGTTGTCTAAATTCACTGACATCTACACCTGCCAGGACAATTATTCCAGTGGTTCGATTTCGATGTTGATTTCTATAAAAATCAATATAGTTTACAAGTAAATCGAAGTAATGTAGATTCCATTCTCTCGCTAATCCCTATAAAAAGAAGACCCTTTCCTGTGTGTAGGCAAGAGAATGGTGTCGTGAAAACCTTCACTTTATCACTGATTAATTCAACAAATATTGCCAATATTGTAATGTCTCACTGCAAAGTATAAGTATATGTGGTGATCCTCAAGTCACATTGTCATGTGGATTTACGTTCAAAGAGACACTAGAAGCTAACCTAACGCTTAAAGGACTTGAGCAAAATAACTTTGCGATTCGTCGCTCATTTCATGGTATCAATGGAACCATTCCCTTTGAACATTTCAAAACATTCATGATGCTTACTGCGAGATATACTTTCCAGATATTGATGAAGCACGATCTTGTAACTACCCAAACGTTTCAAAAAACCGATATACCAGTGAGGGAAATGAAATCGTAATCGAATGTGACGTTGAAAATGATGTCGATTGGTATCTCATGGATTTATATGGACAAAAGAAAAACATTGAGAATCGTTCATGGATTCGAGAGGGAGGACGATCCTTGCTCATACGAGATGTATCTGAACGAGATGTCGGAAAAGTGATGGTGTGTCGAACCAAAGGAGATGGCAACCAGACCAACAAAGTCCCGTTGACTTCACCGTAATCTCGAAAGTTTTCGGAGATAACAATCAATCTAATTCTGAAGATTCAGCACCCACTCCTAATGCCCCAAAATGCTTACTTTTGTTAACATTATCATTATTCACCCTGTGGCTATTCATGTGGAGTCTTGTGTGGGTGTAGATCCAGAAGGTCTCATGAAGTATCCACCATTCCTAGAACATCGGACGATGAACAAACCCAAAGGACACCAGAGTACACCACCGTGACGATCATCCTCAGTACGAATGTGAGAAACCCTCTTCATACACTGTCGCTGGAATATAGTTGGGATATATTTTTTTACTACTATTCATGGAATTATTTAACTAATGATTTATTCCTAATAGATCTAGATAATAATTCTCGGATTTTATTAAAAAATAGTTTGCCAGTGTTTGTTTTGCGTGACTGCTAAAGCATGTGTATGCTAATATGCTTATCAACTAGGGGACCTACGCCCTTAAGTCATAAATGACAGTAATGAGGATAAATGCCCCACAAAAGGGCACCAATGTAGCATATCGACACGGCTTTGATCCTGGGGCCTCACAGTTAAGAGGCCATTGCTTTGTCACTGAACCATGACTGTACGCAGCGGGGGCTAGGGTAGGGGGCAGTTCCCACAAATAAAAAACATCAAAGAAAATGCAATAATTTTTCAATAATTAATTGCATTTTACCCCTGTCCCCAATATGAAAAAAAAAAATCCTTTGTGTGCCCATATGCCTTGAGCCGTACTGCATAATGCCTATTCCCATCTACTACTTACTATGTGTTTTATTCAATCTGGAACACTCCACGCACAATCATATAGTAATAATCTTATTGCATGTCTTTACTTATTTTTTTGTTGTACCTTTCCTTTTCATTTTCTCAAATTTCCCCGGGGGGTGTACGATTCCCTTGAAAATGTTCTGAGGGGACGTGCCCCCTTCCCGGCCTTCCTGATCTCTGTTCTTGTAGACTGATTAATAAGAAAATTAAGGGATCAACATCAATCTTATGGTTAGACTAAAACAGGCTAGGCTCCTAGATTATGTTGATCTCCAAAAAAGTACAGATGCATGTCAATTTTAAGTCATCATAGTGCAGAGCGACGGTTCGAAAAGCATTACTGACGAATTTTGGGGGATCTATTTGTCAAACCTTGAGAAACACATTTTCTCGCCTTTTTGTTGTGCTAACCGCTTACAAACGGATTCATGAATTTAGTAAAATCATGAAAACGTGCCCCTGCCCTCTCTTGGTGCACAAGTCATAACCTCATCATTCTTCTTTGTCGGGCATCAACAATGACCATATTAAGTTGGCTTACATAGGTTCAATCATTATTCACAGATGATGTGCAGTGTATAGATGTACAGATGCTGCAGTTTATTTCAATCATTTTTACATCATCTTCATCATATCCCTGACTGTGAATCACGTACATCAGATCTGAGAATCATGGCTAATATCTCGTTTCGTTCGTTTTTAGGCCTATTGTTTGGGATTCAGTCTTTGGTGTATGCAGAAGGACAAGGCAGTTTGACTGAAAAATATGCGTTGATTGGCCAGCAAGTAGATTTGCGATGTTATTTAAACTCGACTGAAGATGTTACTTGGCTTTATAGTTTAGATGACATTGTCTTCTCTAATATATACACCTGCCAGGATAATCAGAATGTTCATTGCACACTTACTACGACTGGATCACTTTTAAGTAACAATGAATTTGATTTGCAGGCATCGCGAGGTAACGATATTTCAGTTCTTTCACTAACAATAAGACGAAATGAAAATGAGCATGATTTTAAGTGTAAGTTAGGGAATAATATTCTGCAGAAATATTCGGTAAAATCCATTTCTCCAAGTAAAATTAACCCCAACTGCACTTTAACATCCCCGCGAAGTGAACAAAATGGAGTCGGCAGTATGACATTATCATGTGAAGTTAACTCGGTTGAAATCGATGTCATTTTGACATTGGAAGGAACTGGACTAAATATTCCTTATGAATCCCCCGGGTCATCTCAAAGTATCAGAGCTAAAACTCTCTACTTTGACGATTTCAACAACGTTCATAACGCTTCCTGCAAGGCATATTTTCCAGAAATTGATATAACGCGATCTTGCAACTACCCAAATGTAATAAAAGCGCAATACATTGATGAAGAAAATGACATCATTGTCGAATGCGACGGTCAATCAGATGTCGATCACTGGCGTTTCTACAGTTTAGATGGAAGAGAAGAAGATATTAAGAATCGTTCATGGATTCGAATAGGAGGACGATCACTGCTCATACGGAATAAATCTGAACAAGATGTCGGGAAAGTGGTGGTGTGTCGAACCAAAGGATATGGCAACCAGACCAACAAAGGTACCATTGGTTTCACCGTAATCCCGAAAATAAATTATTACAATAATAACTCAAATTCTAACAATCCAGCACCGAATCCTAGTGCTCATGACCCTTACTGGGTTTTAACGTTAATATTTCTCTCCCTGTGGCTAACCACCACTGCAGTGTGTGGAGTGTGGTTGAGGTGTAGACTCAGAAGGTCATATGAAGTATCTACCATTCCTATAACATCGGACAATGAACAAACCCAAACGACACCGGAGTACGCCACAGTCATCCTTAGTACGGGTGGAAGAAACGGTCTTGATACTCAAGGATCTTCCTCTGGAGGTTTGGGTTTAACTGGTGAGGAACCTGAAGGTGAGAGGAAGAAGTCATCGATGAAAGATTCAGAGACACACTACATGGCTTTGAGCGGTAACCGCGTCCCTACTGAATATGAAACCCTGAAGAGTGTCACCTACGAAAATCCTAGAGCTGAGAATGATGTTGTTCCGGAAGGGTCTAACCAAGGGGGTTCCATGTCTGCAGGTGGCCGGACAGCAATGGCGAAGGGACATGTCAAGTTAGAAGGGTCGAAGGCAAAATACATGTATATGAGCGGTAACCACGGGTCTACTGAATATGAAACCATAAAGAACCCCACTTATGAATATCCTAGAGCTGAAAATGTTGTTGTTCCTGAAGGGTCTAGCAAAGGGGATTCCGGGTCTGCAGGAAGAACAACACTGGAAAAGGGGCCGGCCAAGTTAGAAGGGTCGAAGGTATACTACACGGATATGAGCGGTAACCACGGCCCTCCTGAGTATGAAACCATGAAGAGCCTCACTTACGAAAATCCTAGAGCTGAAAATGTTGTTGTTCCTGAAGGGTCTAGCAAAGGGGATTCTGGGTCTGCAGGTGGAACAACACTGGAAAAGGGACCGGTCAAGTTAGAAGGGTCGAAGGTATATTACATGGATATGAGTGGAAATCATGGTCGTACTGACTACGAAGCCATGAAGAGCCTCACATATGCCAATGTCTAGTATGTAGTGTCATGTTATTGCTCTTGTTCGAGTTGTAAAATATAGTTTAATTATAGTTTAATATAGTTTAATGTCGAGTAAAAATAGTGGGCAGTTATTAAAAACTGTGAGTTTGATTATGAATTTGGTTCTTGCATGCTATTAACAAAACAGTGTATTAAATTGTCTTGTAGTGAGATCAATGTCCGTTTCATCATTTAAGAGAATTGAAGATAGATCTTGGAGAACAAAGAAAAAAGTTATCATCGCTTTGTAGAATGCGTCAACACATGGTCAAACTGTAAATTTTAAAAAATGTATCGGCAAGAAACTATGCAAGAACTAGCACAAATACAACGTTTAATATTACATAGCTTTAATAGACACATTATTGTTGTACATTTAATGTATCAAAACAAATTATCAAGTCAAGGTACGCTTTGTTCAAAACTTTAATGAAAACCCGGGAAGCATTTCCATTCGGCTGATGTAAATGATATGTGTCGAAGTATACGTTTTGAGTTCATTGCAAAAACAGAAATATTCAGCACGTCTCGGGCTACTGTAGAAGGTCCTATGTATTATACACCGATAGCGAAAGCGAATAAAACCAATATCTATAAGAGGAGATATATACCTATCCCATATGATGTTACGAAAACATATGAATTAGAGTTGTAGAACCTAAATTCCGAGCGTAAACAATTTATCAAAATAATATTCTATTTTAATCTTCTTCTTCTTCTCTGTTTAAAAACTAGTCGCATTTGTATGTTTTACCTGATATGGTCCTTTGTCTAATCGTTTCATTATAACGAAAGATTGAGAATCAAGAAATGTCTTTAGCATAAGCATTAGTGCTGTTGCTACACTAATCTGATTCTGATACCTTAGTCACATACCGACATTTTCAGATGTTCACTCTTAATTACCAGATACATAACCACAATACCCGTTTTAAGGATTCTTTTCACTTATGGCCAGTAAAAACAAATAAGGTAATAAAATCAGTACGTCATAATTTCCCTGTAATTTGGAACTCCATCCCCAAATATATTTCTGATTACAAGTCAATTAATTCCTTCGAAAAAAATTTGAAGCAGTTTCTTTATCTCAAATATGTATAGTTACTTATCTTATGTTTATATTTGTGTTATATGTGTTTTATTTTTTGTTTCTTTTTATTTAATGTTCTTTTTTTTCTTTTTTTAATCTTTGCTTTTACATTATGCTATGAATGATTTGGGAACTATGCATGTACAAGGCCTAGGGGCTTTATTTATGTAATTCCCCATGTCATTTCTAAATTTGTTCATGAATAATTGTGTATCTTTTGTATCAATGTAATTTTTAATCGAGAATGAAATAAATGCGAATTCAATTCAATTCAACATCAGACCGTGCAAAAATATTACATTATGTCTACTGCATGCCAATATCGGTCGGTTTCGAGTCGGTCTTGAGTTGTTTTGAGGTAAATGGTGTCTAATGAGGCATACTTAAAGACGTGTTAGCATTTCGATATGTCTAGGGAAAGACGAACATAGTTGTACGGGGACTTACAGTTTTTGCCATTTCAAGTCTCTGACCTGAATAATGTATCAACTTTCAATCTAAATCCCGTAAACTTTGCGAGCAACCTCGAATTTTAATTATTTTTTTTAGAATAGTTCATAATGCAATTTTTGTCATAAAAATGTAAGTGTTTTAGATAATTCCTTAAATCTACGTCTACGTCTACAAAAAATCTCTTTGCCCGAACAGTGGTTTATTTACAGTGTCGTTTGCGCAATTATTTGTCGTTTCCCGGGATAGCTTCAAGGAGCGACTGAAATCGATTTTCACTTCAAGGGTTCAAGGTTCCAGCTGAGACATGGTCCAAGCTTTCAAAAGTTCAGTTCTGACAGTAATGGCGCATTGATGTCAAGCCCACGATTTCTGGAAGCCATGAAAAAATGCGTTCCATGTGTATATTTAAGAAAGTGATATTGATTAGTAGAGTTTTATATCTCATAAATAAAAATGGAGTTTTGTGTTATGTTTGGAAATTTTTGCGCTGTAAATTAAGCTTTGACAGATTAACTGCAAACACTTGTCTGGTTATCTAATGCTTTGAACTGAAGTTTTTATAAAATGACATAAGATTCAAAGAGAGAAATAACTTGCAAATAGATTTTGGTGCTGAGGGAAAATGGTTAAAATAACACTCTGTGATACAGAGCAGAGTAGTAGGAGGTTAGATGAAATTACAAAAAGAGAAGTAGGAAAGAAAGGGAGGATTAAAGGAATTTGAAATCATATTTATATTTTTACTTTTCACTTTTCAAGTTATTTCAAAACCATGCAGGCTTATTAATATCATCTCACAATGCCTTTGGTGAAGGTTTACTGAAAGAGGAAAAGTTTCGGGTGATACCAAGAATTTATTACTTTGCAAATTGGTCTACACCCTAAGAAGGGTGCAATTCTGCTGCAATAGCAGCACCCTCTGCCAAATACGCGTAGGTAGGTACAAATTTGAACCCCGATTGCACCCTCAATATCTTAGTGTGTACATGGTCTGTATAATAAATACAAATCTTACTTTAATTTCTATTTTCATTGTTTTGGTTCAATTTAAAGCTCGTTTGTTTTCAAGATTGGATGCTTGTTTGACAAATGAGAATGAATTAAACCGGGTTATTTTCGAGATTTAAAGAGGGTAATCTATTCATAATCATGACCGACTAGTTTCATATACTGCATTTGTCTTCCAACCGTCCTTCTTCCTCTACTCTTTCTATCCGAAAAAACACATTTACAGATGACTACCATAATGTATGCATACCATTAGCAGTGGTATAATTGGTCTTCTCGTCATTCTCTTCAATCCCCCCCCCCCCCCCCCCCCCCCCCACCTTCATATGACAGCCTCTCCCCCGTATAAACAATCTTGTATACAATGAATCCCCACCGTAGAGAAATACTGAACAAAGAACTATGTTACATAATCAAGTTTAAATCGAACCCCGATAGCCCCTCACTCTCTCTCTCTCTGTTTCTCTTTCTCTATCTTTCTCTCTCTCTAAAAAAAGCAACAATAAACAAACACATACACACTGTCTCCCTCTCCCCCTCTCATCCTCCCTTTCTTTGACCCTTAGCTACTGAGAAATTATGAAATGAGTGTTTGGTATTTTATATGGGGCATTGGTTTTCAAACAAAATTGTATAATATATTTCGGGTGATAAGATTTTGAGCATCATTATTTTGGGGTCTTCCCTTTAAACAATTGTTCGCGCCTTATTTTGGAAATGTTGAAGTTTTCATAGATTCGCAACCCCTGTACTTTGATAGACTACTCCACAATAATCAAAATAACATTGTATCATGGATTTAAAAAAAACAATTCTGTTTGGCGATGTGTAATAATAGGACGAATTCGTCTTATCATATATACATTTCAAGCATAAGTTCCCTTCCAATTTCGTTAATACGTAGGTTCCAGCTCAATATCTTTTCTTGTCGAAAATGGCAACACGAGGAATACTTACACTTTATTTCAAGTCGTTTTTAAATACCATACAGGTCTGTTAATTTCATGATCTCAAAATTTATGTACAGATATTTTCACATTGTCTCCTTTGTGTGAACAAAAGAAAATTGGGGGAGGGAAAATTGGTGAAAGAGGGGGACATGACGCGTCGCCTACATGCAGGGGCGGCGATCCCGTGGGGAGGGGGGGGGGGAAGGGACTATATAATACGAAAAAGTGCCCCCAAAAAATGTTTAGCAAATAATGACTAAACACTGCAACACGCTTTTAGGCTCTGGAGGGCCCAAGATAAAGCTTTTAGACAAATAAAAATGCACAAACCTTCTCACTAAATACCGAAGCATAATATCCTTCAAAATGGTCAAGTAAATACCGAGAAAAGTGAAGTGTGAAAAAAGTATACTGCTTGTTTTTATGCTATAGTTTTGCTAAGAAATGTAATTTGTTAATACAAACAACTTCGAAAACCTGTGATGGGGCAGCCCCCCCCCCCCCCCCCAATAAAATTCCAACGTGGTTTATTTCTAATTCGATACCAGTGATTTACAAATGTTGCTGAAATGGCATGACTTTTTCCTGAGCGTCCGGGGGCTCTGCCCCTGAACCCCACCAAGAGCCCTAAGGCGGGCCCCTGGTTGCTCATCTGACCGTAATTAAATGACTAAAACCTCGAGCTTCATGAGGCTCCGCCCCTTGACACCCGCCGGTGCTTTGCCCATGGACCCCACGCCATTTTACGCTCTCCTTGCTTAGCTCGCTTTGCTGTAGGCCTACCTGATCGTAAATACTTTAGCCCCCCCCCCCCCATGAAAAACGTTCCCAGGGCCTGCGTAACATTTAAGAGTGGTGGTGATGCGGATTTTTGTTCTTAAAAAAAATGTTTTTGCTCATTACGCCACTGCTTCCTCGTCCCTCGCATTTCGTCCCTCCCCCCCCCCCCCCCCTCGGTCATGAAAAGAAATCGCCGCCTCTACCTACATGTATTTCATGTCACGTCATCTGCTGGCTTCAGCCCCATAGGATAAGATAGGACCATTCCTTATATATCATTTTTTTAAAGATAAAGTTGAGTTCCGGTCATGTGATTGCATTGTGAAAGAAATGGTGTGGAATCGATTAAAACAGGTGTATCATCTAGCATATAAGTATTCTTGTGTATTGCAAGGTTCTGGAATCATCAAAGTGATAAGAAATTTGGCCAAGTCTTGATAAAGTTACAAGCACTGTACACAGAAGGATGTATATGGGACTACACGACCACGTGACGTAAAAATCCGTCCCGATTTATACGATGTTCCATGCCATATTTAAAATATGAAGGCATTTGAAGATCCACGCTTTTCAAGGAACATGTTTTATCTGATGTTCTTCAATCCTTGCATAATAACAATGATAACGATCACAAATTATTTTTCACCTCTTCCCAGAACTTAACCTTCTCTTTAAAGGGGCTTGGTAAAATTGTTCAGATAAGAGTAAATGGCGTTAAGCTAGTGACTTCAATGCTTGATGTACAATTAAAGGTAATCTGACAGTTAGAGTGAAAACAGACCATTATTAATGATAAGAATTGGGAAAAACTGATCTGATCGATTCCAGAATTCTCCCTACCATATGATTATAATTTTATCACAATTTAGGTGAATATAAATCGTCACAAAGCAATGAATTGGCTCTATAAACCATTCCAAACATTTCAGTGTTAAAAGGATTTTTTAAAGGCGTTTTTATGTCTTATTTTTTATGAAAAAAACGGTTGGGAAAATTCCAAAATTGTTTGGGAGAATTTAGAATTGGAGGGTGTTGCACAGTGACGCCGTCAAAGAAAAACATAAATATCTTTGTGGTTTGAGCATTCTTTCAGGAATTTTTGCATTTTAGAGGGTCAGTACGGTAGATGGAATACAATAAGTATTATATACCTCACTTAAGAAATCCAGCCATCTGATTGGTCGAATTGCATTCATAAACTTCAACTGTTCCTGTAAAATTCTCGGTAACCATGCATAAAACATTTCAATATTTTTAATAACCATGGTTATTAAAAACAGTTGGTCAGCCTCCATGGTTACCCCATAGGTTTACATGTTAAAAAATGGTTTGAGCGATGGAGGATGCCGTATGTGTGCGAAGGATTGGTCGGTAATTTCAATACAATTGAATCTCGATCGATCTTACCGACAATTTTATCTTGCATTGTTGACATGAAGACGAAAATAAACTTCCAAAAACAAAAAAACAACATCTGCCGATAGATCTTGATCTAAGTTCGTGCCAATATGCATTGCAAAAGTAAAAGAAGAGTCCGTATATGGAGCTTTTGCGAAGCATTCATCACACGCGAAGCCGGTTTCAATCCATTTTAATGTATATATTGGAGAAAACTGCCAAGCATGTTAACGGCGGGCCATAGCCGAGTGGTCTAAGCGTTGGTTTTCGGTACACCTCTTGTTGTACGCAAGGGTTCGAATCCCCCGTCTTCGACAAAATGATAAATATTTTTAATTTTTCATTTTTTAGTCTATTTTTTTTCGGCATATAAAAGTATTAATGACTGCTTTAATATTCGAGAAATAGTTGTTTTCATACGCTCTCGGGAAGGTTACAATTGGGCTATTCCCCTCGGCAAGCCTCGGGGAATAGCACAATTCTAACCTTCCCTTGAGCGTAATAAAACAACTATTTCTCTCAAAGCAGTCATTAATACTATAACATTTCATACACAAATTAACCAGTCTTTCATCAACCTTTAACTATGTTACCGAGTCACTTTAAGATTAAATTTAAGATTAAATGGCACGTACAAAGGCTTCTGTTGAAGGTTTCCCTAGAAGAGGAAGAGTTTCGAGTTAAACCAACCAGTTATCACAGAGCAAACTGGTCTATGATAAATAGGGATCTTACTTTCATTTTCTATTTCGATTGTTTTGATTAATTTAAAGCTCATTTGTTTACAAGAGAAGATGCGAGTATGTAACATGAGAATGAGTAAAACCGAATTGGTTTCTAGGTTAATTTTGAAGGGTGTTAAATTTCAGATAATCCATATGGCTTTCAGTCGTCTTCCTTCCTCTACTCTATCTATCCACAACATACGTTTATAGATGACTGTAATATATACATACCATTGAATGAAAGATGGTATTTTCCCTGTATACCAAGACGTTGAGGTCCGGACAGGTTGTGTCTCAAAACAGTTGATTTAACACAGCAATTTGAAGAAGTTTACAAGCAATATATTTATAATGGTTAGTGCTATTTGATGAATATTTTCTGATTATTCGAAGGCAAAAGAGAAGTAATTATGTTTGTTAAATGTCCAGACACCAAACCGCTACCCCCAACATACTGTAAAATTAGTGGTTTTATTGGTCTTCTTGGCGTTCTCCCCACTCCCCCCTCCCCAACCACCACCGTTTCCCTCTTCACTGTCAATTTATATCAGCCTCTCCCCCATACTATTAATTCTTTATACATAATTTCACACCGTAGAGAACGATTGGGGCTATATCACATAGACACGTTTAAATTTAAAAAAAAAACTCATACAGGCCCCCCCCCTCTCTCTCTCTCTCTCTCTCCTTCAGCCTGCCTCCCTTCCCCTGTTTTTCCAACCTCTCCTTGACTCCCTCCCTCTCTCTCTGTATCTATGTGTCACCACATTTTTTTTCTCCATATGGCTCCCTTTCTCTCTCTCTCTCTCTCTCTCGCTCTCTCTCGCTCTCTGTCTTTCTCTGTCTTTCTCTGTCTTTCTCTCTTTCCCTCTGTTAGTCTCGCACGCACTTTCGCTCCTTTCTGCCCTCATTTAATTTTCAAGTCTTTTAATTTAGTTACACGACCAGTTACTGAATACAGTGATTGACAGCTTAAAGAATCGAGAGCGGGGATTTAAAGGGATCCGGTAACTTTGTCTTAGATTCTGAAAAAAAATCCTGGAGTTAGCTAATGCTTCAATGATAATTATAAACCTTTAGGTCATTCAGGAACCCTATGACTATTACAAGCCGATCGCCTGTCTGATTATCAAGATATTTATGATTGGAATTACAAATTTTGAAAACCATTTGCCAAACGGTTTTCATAACACTACAGTCTACTGGGAAAAACGAGTATGGTAAAACCGGTCACTCAAAGATTTTTACTTTTTTGAGGCACTTCTTGATCATTTTGAAGCGCGATTTTTTAGGGCTTCAATATTACACCATATCACGGACAATGATAAGTCGTAGGGCCGTGCATCTCAGATTTAACATTGTTAAACGATGCCTTTAAAGGGGCTTGGTAACATTGTTTAGCTTTTTTTGCGGCGGTTTCCCGCGCCCTATCTAAACATTAAAGCCTCAAATGGGCAAACTGATAGTAGTTAGAGTAATATTCAGAAAAACAAATTAAACATGAAAATATTTACCATCAAATACACTAGATAATTATATTGGATAGCTTAGCAAGATACCGAGATGGGATTGGTCCAGAGCTCGTCACGTGATATCGATTGCGAGGATCGTAATTGTTATATTTTCCTGGCCGGTCACATTCGAGGGTTGTATTGACCAGCTGGTTAAAGAATGGAGTGGAAACTCTTGTAATTTCTTCAAACGCATTCGTGAGTTCTAAAGCGTAACAACAGCTAGGATGTGTAACATTCCACTTGGCTTAGAAGTTCCATGCTCCGAGCCGCGCTTCCACTAGCCAGGCACCAGTTTCACATTTATTACAAAATAGTAAACTACCGGCAAAATGTTAGTGTAAATTATAAACTTTATATGGGAATTGTTTTGGGAATAGCGCATCAATTTTTTTTTTTACAAATTTAGTACTCCGCCCTTCCTATAATTTATTTGCCAGAATTGGTAAAAGAAAAAATAGATCCTGACAAAAATTCAATATTTTAGGATAATGCGCTAATCTGTGCATGTTTTAATGTTCCGTTATTTAATCCAGGATTTATAATCTTCGATAACATTTAGTTTGCTAACGCGTGTTTTCGCGTTTTTGGGGTATTTTTGCAGTTGGAAAAAAAGATTGAAATTACACAAGTTTGTGTTCGCTTGTTCTACTCATTAAACATTCAACAATTGATGAGAAATCATTGAAAGGGACAGCGAACAGTCGCTGGGATACCATTTTCCGATGTAGGAATTCTAAATCCTCAAATTTCATGCGCTCTTTTATCTCACCACCTGGTCAACAGTTGCAGATTAGCGCATAACTTTTCGGCGACATCAAGCATGGGGTCAAAGGAAAGCGGCTTTTTTCACCTCTCTGATCGATGCATGTCGCCCTCTTTTTTTTAAGAAGAAATTTTTTTTCGAAATATTTTGTTCTCATCAATTTCTTTTTTCACTTTTTTTTCCTAGTATTTGTTTGTCCTCGAAAAAAAAAATGAAAAGAATTTCGGGGAAAAAAATGGACCCCCCCTAAATTCAAACCAATGCTATCTAATATAAGAGATATTGACTGACAGGGGGGTATATAACATTCTTCGGACCTGAAGTGAGTTATATTTTTTCCTCGTGGGAAAATATAACTCCTTTCAGCGGTCCAAAGAATGTTATATTACACCCCGCCAGTCAATATCTGTACAATATTTGGATTGATTTTAAATTTGACCATGCGAATATCATGCAAAATAATGGTGATGATTTTGTTAGTATGATTTACTTACATTTGTTTAATACCTCATACCAGGGAACCAAAAAAATCTGCATTTTTGAATGAATGTTTTAAACTAATAACATACTGTATGCGCTATTATAATTCCTGTTATTTTTTATTGTAATAAAACTGATCACTTTCCAATTTTTCAAGTAACAAATAACTCAAGAATAACTCCTCCATCTAAATACTTCACATACTGTCAAATCCATGATGGCACTTGAATGGCCCTGAAGAAAAGGCTCCTTAAAAAAGGGAATAAACTGTAAACAGCTTTAAAAGAAAAAAAAAAAAAAACTTGGATGAGAATTGACTTAGTTCGGTTAATAAACAATAAATATAACAAACGATGTTGGCTGAATGCTTCTAAAGTTAATAAAAAGGTATATTAGAAAATGCGTAATATACTTGATAAATTATTACCCAAAATCAGACTTAGGTATTATCCAGAAACGATTTAATGACGATTAAGGAAATCTCATAAATACTTGGAATATTAAAGAATACATGCTGGGTAGTGAGTTTAAAGCCTTGCCATCATATATGACACTTGGTGGTCAAATTATTGTTAACACCACAAGAGTATTGCAAGTTACAATATTAATGTTCATTTTGTGACCTTTTTTATGTACATCTTAGAGGTTGAGAGCATCCATCATATATACGGATACATAGGCGCCGGAAGTGGGGGGGGGGGGGGGCAACTCCCCCCTCCACTGCCCCCCCCCCACTTCCGGCGCCTATGTATCCGTATATATGATTTTTTTTTGGGGGGGGGGGCAAAACGCATTTTTGCCCCCCCCCCTCCCCATTTTTTTTACTGGGGGGGGGGGCAACTCTCCCCCTCCACTGCCCCCCCCCCCCAGTAAAAAAAATGGGGAGGGGGGGGGGGCAAAAATGCGTTTTGCCCCCCCCCCAAAAAAAAAAAAAAAAAAAAAAAAAAAAAAAAAAACGCCCCCCCCCTCAAAAAAACCAAAAACAAACGGTAAAGGAGTAAACATGGTTTTTTATTTTTAATCCAAAAGAACGTAACAATAATAAACAAAAAAAATTAAATCACATGTACAATTCCATTCAAAGAAAAAGGAAAGTTCACAGGAATTAAATTTCATAAACATTGCGCATGCCACCTATACGGTACTTTAAATGGAGGTCTCTATATTCGATACGCGCATATCGTGGACATATTGTTCGAGAATGGGAAAGCGTGTCCGTTTTTTGTTATAGGGGTGAGAAGACATGAGCCCCTGAACGCTGGCGTACTGATGGGGGGGGGGTGGTAATGTATTTCTTATTCGAAACAAGTGCTTTACCCATGTTGATGTTGTGACATGATTTTTTCTCCATTCATACCTTTTTATGCGTTTGTTGGAAAATAAGAAATCCCCACATTACAGTCAGGCGAAATACGCTTTTTAGAAGCCATTATGTCATGGTCTGCAAAGTGGCTGGGCTCTTGCCCCCCCCCCCCTCCTTTTTTAAAAAGTATGTTAAAGAAAAAGAAAGAAAGACGGAGAAAAAATAAGTGACCTGCCAATGTCACAAATAAGGTATACAAAATGCTCATCTGACTGTATTTAAATGCTTAAAACCGCCGAGCTTCCAGGGGCTCTGCCCCCTGAACCCCAACAAGGGCTCTAAGGCGGGCCCCTGGATGCTCATCTGACCGTAATTAAATATCTAAAATCCCTGAGCTTCGGGGGCTCTGCCCCCTGGATCCAACCAAGGGCCCTAAGGCGGGCCCCTGGATGCTCATCAGACCGTTATTAAATACCTCAAACCCCTGAGCTTCCGGGGCTGTGCCCCTGGACCCCACCAAGGGCCCTAAGGCGGCCCCCTGGATGCTTATCTGACCTTAATTAAATACCTAAAGCCCTTGAGCTTCCGGAGGCTCTGCCCCCTGGACCCCACCAAGGGCCCTAAGGCGGGCCCCTGGATGCTCATCTGACCGTTATTAAATACCTAAAACCCCTGAGCTGCCGGGGGCTCTGCCCCCTGGACCCCACCAAGGGCCCTAAGGCGGGCCCCTGGATGCTCATCTAACCGTTATTAAATACCTAAAACCCCTGAGCTTCCGGGGGCTCTGCCCCTGGACAACACCATGGGCCCTAAGACGGCCCCTGGATGCTCATCTGACCGTAGTTAAATATTAAAACCTCTGAGCTTCTGGGGGCTCCCCCCCCCCCTTGGAACACGTCAATTGCCTTACAGATGGCCTCTGGATTTTCATCTTACCGTAATGAAATACCTAAAACCGCTAAGCTTCCGGGGGCTCAGCCCCTTGATCCCCTGCCGAGGCTCATGCCCTGGACCCCACGCCAATTTACGCTCTTCCTGATCGATAATACCCCACTCTGAAAAACGTTCCGCGGGACCTGCATGTAACGTGTAAGACTGGTGGTGATGCAGATTTTTCGTCTGCCCCCCCCCCCCTCTTCCGAACTTTTTTTTTCTCATTACGTCACTGCCCCTGGAAAGTGAGCCCCCTGGAATGTTTGCCCCCCCCCCCCCCATCCCAAACTGCTTCCGGCGCGCCTGTACGGATATCAAACAAAGTATTGATAGTTATAGTTGTTTTTCTGAGAAATATATCCCTAATAGTAAGTTGCTCTGATGGAAGCATAAACTATTGGAGAAGCAATCTGGTGAAAGTTTGAACAAACTCAGACAAGTAATACAAGTTAAGATTTTAACGTCAGAAAATTGTAGTCAGTACATTACTTAATTTGTTTTCTTCAAATAGATAATTTGGCATTTTTATGTCATGTTGGACCACTCTCTCATATTGCTAACACTTAATAAGACTAAAACAGGACCTCTTTATTTTTTGAGGACCTATTGAGCTATATGAATATATTTGCCGTCCAGCTCTGAGAGAAAAAGGAATGGAATACTGTAAATTTTGTTTTAAGCAAATGGAGAGTTACTCAAAATATGTTACAGTAGAATTACGGCTTTCTAAACAACCCCCCCCCCCCAAAAAAAAAAAATAAAAAAATAAAATAACAAATAAAATAAATAAATAAATAAAATAAAATAAATAAATAAATAAATAAAAATAAATAAATAAATAAATAAATAAATAAATAAATAAAAAATAAAAAATTAAAAAAAATTTAAAAAAAATCTTTGAACTTTCTTATTTTTCTCTCATTTTTTTTCAAACTCTTACCAATTGTTTCTCTGATTTTTCATTATTTACCGATTCAACTTGTTATAAAGGTTGGTGTAGTATATGATCTAACAACATTATTGATACTTTGCATAGCATGTGCAGAACAAGCAGAAGCATTCAGTTGTTCACTGTGAATATAACAACTTTATATCTTGCTGTTGTTGATGTGTCGTAAACAGCCATGAATTTCATCATTAAAACTTTCATTCATTATTTAAAAGTTACTACTTAAGAAATGTAATGACGTACTTAAATATGGAGTGAGTAAAAGACATGGACTATTAATTGGTCAAAATCAATAAGGAATGCATAGTGATTATTACTTTCATGCATAGCTTCAATTTCTGAACAATTCTTAGTAGAAAATCTTTACCACTGTGAGGCGTAAGAAAATATTTCACCCAAAAGTTAACAATGTTTCTGTGGTTAATTTAGAGTACTAAAGAACCTTTCTCTCAATTAAAGTGTACCTAGGTATATTCGTATGTAAGGTTTGTTGTACTAGTCCGGCAGCCAAATCCAGATTATTGGCCTAACCTTGTTTTAGGGTCTATAGTTTTTTTTTCAATGGATTTTGATTGCCTAGACCTTCTATTTCAAGAATCCGATTGCTGACACTCTGTCAGCCTTGAGCAATTTAAGATATATGACGTCATTCAAAATGGCCGCCAAAGTACATGATTTTCCTTTAAAAATGAATAATAAATATATAATAAGGATTTTTTCTATAATTTTTGGCAGCCAAATGTCTGTATCTCTCTAGGACCATCACTAAAAAAATGTTTCGTGATGTTGCATGGCCATAGATGACCAGCTTATTTGCATATTTTGAAATAGCGCCCTCTATAAACATATCAATTTGAATAAAATATTTGTGCCAGCCAAATGCCGATTTCTTAAATCTATGTCACGTTGAAATCATATTAAATGCTTTTTTGGGGCAACAATTGCAGTTGTGCTGCATTAATCTTTCATCGTGTTTGGTACAAATTTAGATAGGGTAGGTGTGGGGAATGGAAGACCCTTAAGCACATTTGCATAATTTACATAAACATGAACAATGTTACACATACAGACATTTTTGTATTCTCTTTAGTATTTTTTCTCTTTATTTGGTAACGAAATTGTGGTCATGATGTAACTGATTAATAAGATAACAATGATTAATGACGTCATCCCCAAGGGTCTCTCATTACCTACATGTGTAGGTAATAAGGGACAGTTACAAATCAAGACATTTTAAATACAATTTGAATGAAAATGGGATTGTTATAGTTAGTTCAAACACTTTTTGAAAGAGATACATGCAGCCAATGAACTTACTGTAATTTTGAAACGATTTTAAAACAATGTGGCCCAAAATATTTCTGTAGTTTTTTTGTTTACAGTAATAAAGGTGCTCTCAATTATGTTAAAATACTTTCAGAATAATGTTCTGGCAATATGACTTTTACATTGATCAAACTCACAGCATAGAAACAACTTCTTAAAATTAAATGCATTCAAATTAAGAATGGTGACACGTACAACCAAATATGTTTCATGATAGTGCCTTTCAACATGAAATGGACAACTGGGGAGAAGTAGGCCCCATCTTGGACCTGGTGTCCCCCATTACCTACACACATTTCTGATCAGACACCATTCATAATGTGAATTGCAACACCCATTCACAACACACAATGGGCATAAGCTTTCTGTGATGGTTGGCACATTTCATAAACTTCCTTTTAAAACTAATTTTTAAGAGCCACCCCTAAATATCTGCATACACCGCAACATTCAGTGAAAATTTTGTTTTATATCAGAGCAAAATTTTACGATCAAAATTACTTATCTTGGTCAATTTTGCCAATTTTCTCGGAGAGAGAACGCATTGTAGTCTTCGAAATGAATTTGATATATGCAGTAGTGGTGTTGAAAGCCACATATGTCGCTATATCAATATTGGAGCCAACGGACAGACAGTGATGGGTTCAAGCTTGGTGGTCTCCAATTCCCTACACCTACCCTACATATGTCAAGAAAAAAATGGCTATGAAAGAATTAATTTTTCATAAATCGGTGAGAAGAGGTTTTACGGCACAAATTATTATTCAATTGATAGGCTTTATTTAGACCAGCATTGCTCCAACGTCAGTGAATGTGGATAAAGCAGTTGACATCTATACTAGACAGATGCATGATTTTCAAAAGAAATTACCTGGTGGATTCTATGACACAATTTCCAAGAAAGTTCAAACCGTGGCAGCCATGAAGAAGTCAATGTTGGGGTACGAAAGTCTATGAAAATTTGATCTACTCCAGAGTAATAGGACTGCAGACAAGTTCAAGAGAGGTCAATGTCAAGGACATTTTGTCATAAGAGCTTTCACGAGTCCGAACAGCACTTTTTGATGATTCTGAAAACGAGCACTCCCATGTCAAAGACGGACTTATAGAATTTGACAAAAGTTGAGATGTCAGCCAGGCATGAGACACTGGAACAACCTCGTACAGTCATTGATGGTTGTGCTCTGCTGTGGATGAAAATCTGATGATGTTTGCTTGGTGTTTGACATATCCGAGAGTATCTAGAGGTCATAACGGGTCGAGAGTCTTCCAACTGAGTCCCGCGTCACTGCTGCCCTCCTCTTACTGTCCGTCGTCGTCGTCGTTTTCATATAGATCATGGCTTACCCTTGTGACCCGTTTGGTGAGACCTTTTGATCGGCATCTGTCTCCTGCAATCTGGTAGAGTGTCTTTAGTATTTAGAGGGTGGCTAGTGATTTCCCTAAGGTCGTCAGTCCATCTAAGCTTGGGTCTTCTTTTGTTACGTGTTGATCTCCGATGATGGACATTAATTGTGTCCATTGGTCTTGCAATCTCTTCATGATATCCCAAGTAGCTTCCTCCAACTCCACATTTCAAAGGCAGATATTGCCGAGCTTCCACCCTCCTTGACGATCATTGACCCAATAACATTATACAAACTTGTCCACTTGATCAACTTCTTCTCCATCAACCACCATGCTCTGGTGCATGTAGTTAATCTCCACCAATCATGATCTTGGTCTTTTTCACATTGAGGTAGGGTCCAAATTATTCACTTGCATCCTTCACTTTTAAGGAGTTTTAGTAGTTCTTCTGATGTTCTTGTTATAAGTGTTGTCAGTGGCATACTGAGCAAAAACACTTAGAGGGGCAGAAAAACAATCTGCATCACCACCACTCATACATGTTACATGCAGGCCCAGCGGAACTTTTTTTAAAGCGGGGTGGGGGGGGGGGTGAAGTATTTACGATCAGGAAGAGAGGAGCGCAAATTGGCGTGGTGTTCAAGGGGCACAGCTCCCGGAAGCTCAAGGGTTTCAGGCATTTATTAACTATAATATGAACATATTTTGATACCTCATTTCACCTCGGGTCACTTTTTTTCTTTCTTTCTAGTTCTCTTTAACATACTTTATACAAAAAGTGAGGGGGGCTCGAGTCCCATGAGCCCCGCTGTTCTGCGGACCCTGACATGAAGGCTTTTAAATAAGCATACTTTTTGCTTGATTGTGATTATAGGATTTGTCATTTTCCAACATACGCTTAACAAATTATAATTTACTAAAAAGTGAGAAAAAAACCCAGGAAAATCATGTCATTTCAGCAACATTTGTAAATCACTGGTATCGAATATATAGAAAAAACAGTTTGAATCTTGTTTGGGGGTTCAACTGTCCCCCCCCCCCCCAACCTTCCCTATCAATACGCCAGAGAGTGTTGTATTGTCGGCGTATCTTAGGTTGGTGATCGTTCGTCCACCAACAGAAACTTGACCATAAAATGCCTTTCTCATGATGAATTCAGCATAGATGTTGAAAAGTTATGGTGATAGGATGCAGCCTTGACGGACAACCTGACCAATAGTGAACCTTTCGGTGTAGCCATACTCTGTTCTTACTGTTGCTTCTTGGTATTGGTAGAGCGACTGGATGAGTTGAATTATATGTGCTGGAAAGCCCATTTAGCTCATAATCTTGCATAGGCGTTTATGTTGTACCCAGTCAAAAGCTTTGGAAAGATCAAAGCTAGGGAGAGAAGTTGTTGAAACGTGTCTCTAGTGTTGCTAACTTCACTATCTTTTCATGACAACAAACTACAGTTGATCGACATCATAATTATATGCGCGAGTCTGCAGGATGATTGGATGCTCAGAAATAGGCAAAAGCACAAGCAGGCCTTTACCGTCAAGATGAGGTTTCTGTTGAAGTGATTCTACGCAGTGATGTCATGCCAAGGAAAGGTCTGTCCACAACATAGTTATGATGAAGCAGGCAACATCAAAGTACAGCAAGCGATTTGAATTGATGCTAATGAGAAGATGTATGTTAGGGTCCTAGTGGATGACACAGACGTCTACGTACTACTTCTGCATCATTATCTACATGACGGACTTATAAAACGCCAATGACCATGGAAACGCCCCTTCACAAATCGAACTGTTATTGATGTTCCTGCCAATGTAGACAAGTTAGGAGATATCATTCCATCGATGTTGGCAGGACATGCGTTGATGGGATGCGACACTCTCGGGGCATACTTTGGCATTGGATAGGGTACAATGCTGAAAGTAATGAAGCAGAAGTTTCGACTCCCTTAGGACTCAGTTGGCAATGTTGATGCAGCATGGTCATATGTCATCACTCAACCTACTCAATGCTTTGCTTCATGTTATGGAAGTCAACAACCAACTGAATGTCAGAGGCTCGTATCAACGTGTGGCTATCAAGGGTCCGAAGACTAGGAGCTCCAAATACCCCCAAACCTTGCCTCACTACCTCAAACTACTGAAGCGTTTGTAGAAAATGTTAAGAGAGCTCATTTGCAAACATGCGTGTGGAAGCACGCATTACAGTCACGACCTCACTTTGCAGAATTAAGTGTTAAATGACATCCCCTTCCGCATGGAATATTTTAGGGTTCCCAACACTTTAAAGGGCTTTTAATCAAATTTCAAGATTTTGAAGCAAACTTATAAACGGATAAAGTCCTGTATCGTATTGGTAGTTCGTAATTTTTAGGTTAATTTAAAAGAATCTAGTACCTTAGAATACAATTCTAGTTTCTTAACGCTGTCACTGAAAATGGCAATTTTTCACCATATGCCACCTCATATCTATGGGGCAGAGAGCATTCAATTCAATCGTGTTTTCTTCGAGTATCAAATTACAAAATAAAAATAAATGTGCAGCACGATTTTTACTCACTGTATCCAGTGCATCTGACTCATGACATATGATAATCTCATGTTAGAAATTGGTATTTGGCCATCATTTTGAACTATGCAAGTTAATTTGTCTATAGAGGGCGCCATTCCGAATTATGCAAATTTGCATATCATTTGTGATCATACAGCATCGCAATTTTTATTGAGTGATGATTCTAGAAAAAAATCAAGATATTTGACTGCCATTTAATGTAGTAAAATGCTGTTAAAACTTTTTATATCATTAATTTTGGTTAAAAAGGGGATTTTGGCGGCCATTTTGTATGACGTCACATATCTCAAATTGCTCAATGCTGACAGAGTGTCAGCAATCGAATTCTTCAAATTGATGGTCTAAGGAACTATAATCCGAAAAAAAACAAACTATAGACCCTAAAACAAGGTATACCGAGATGGCTGCCGGACTATACAGAACAAAGTAAAAGCATCCATTAAAATATGTTGAATATTCGCATGTAACATTTTACACGTACAGTGTTTAAAAATACCAATATTTAACAAACATAGAAGATATATTCCGTGATATGAGTTCAGGCTCAAATCATAACATAATTTAGCATAATCTGAATATTTGTAAAGCATGGCAACAAAATGAACACACCCCATTTTGTGTGTCAAGATTAAAGTCGATTTTATAGTGTACTGTGTCATCCTGAAGGAAACAATGTTCTTTTTGAGAGCTTTCTCAAAAAGCTGTATTTATGAATGTATATAGCTTATATAAACTGGAATAACAAAAAACATCAAATTTTTGGACCGTACATTGCCTATTTTGCAATTTTAATTTTCTGTCAACATGATCATACGACTGCTTTTTGAAGTTTGTGGCTTTTAATCATTTGCATCACGATGCATACCATTTTAAAACCAATGAATTTCCTCTTTCATTGGTGCCCAAACTGTATGGATTTTGGAATTTGTAGATATGCAATAAACTGATAAACGGGAAAAGTGATAAGTGACAATGTTGCAAAATGAAATAGTGGCTCTTATTTTTAATGTTTATTATAAAATACAAATTTCAATGAAATTACATATCTTAGCACCCAAACAGAAGGCATATTCTTCAAACTGCCAAAAGGATAACTCTCAATAATGGCACCACAATAAATTGGTTATCATCGTATAGGGAAATAGGTCTGCATGTATTATGGCCCGGTCCCACTGGCCGATGGACCAAAACGTATGCATAAAGGACACAGCGGACGAGCAAAATTTCGCGGGTGGCTCCATCCGTTTTCATCCGCTCCAGAAATGGACAAAATTTGCGAAAATTTGCTATTAAAAACAGAACGGAAAATAACGGACGTGGGTAGTATGTAGCGGGGATGTTAAACGGATGTTCATCGGAAGCCTAGCGGATGAAAGCGGATGGAAGTGGATGACAGCTTTGAATACTTTATATACGAGATGCATACGCTTACATTCTTTCTATTTCCGTGCTACTAACGATGTATAGACGTTCCGTGTACCTTATCTTTCCTCCCTCTTTTCGTTTTCAGCTGCAGCGGATGTGAGTTGCGAGGATGCCCAGAGGATGCAGAGAGGATACAGCGGAAGTTTCACGGATGATAACGGACATAAAGGCCCGAAGTCACAAAGCAAGATTTGAGCTCAAACCTCCTTTTGTTTCGCCAAACCTCCTTTTGTTCTTTAAAAACCAGGTTTGTAAAAAACGCGTAAAACGCGTCATATGACGTACGAAAACCAAGGTTTGTCGACAAACCTCCTTTGTGAATTCGGGCCAGAACGTTTGTTGCTCGTATTTGTCGCGGATTTACATCGTACACGGCGGAAGTTCATCCGTTCTAAAAGTTTTGTGCGGCTCAAAACTTTTTTGCGCGGATGAAATCACAGTGGACGGATGCTCGATGGATAGAGCGTATGAAACACGTATGCAATGAGTATACAACGGATGCATAGCGTTTTCCAACGGATGGCAAGATTTGTTTACATTTTACATCATCTCTGCATCCGTAAGTGCAGTGGGACCGGGCCTTTACAATAAAAAAGGAATTATATTCTCATGTGAGCCCCACCTTTGCGGGATTCAGCTTTTTTGAAGGTCCCAGATGTTAATACGTATTGGGCTCAATATTGAACGCAATTCTATTACAATTTACATACAACTCGTTCAAGTCAGAGGTTAAAATATCCCAGGTTTTCACAGTGGAATCACACACAAATATAAAGACTCCTGTTCATTTTGTTATAACTCCATGGAATCTATAGAACATTTATTTTGGGATTGCCTAATCATTAGAAGGGTTATTGCGGATGTCCAACATTTCATTTTAGAGGATAAAGTTACTCTGAATAAAATTAATTTCTTAATTGGATTTTGTAGAAACGTTGGAGTTCATTTTTATTTTATTTTATAATTTGATATGCCAAATACTATATATTTTCCAACAAATGCAAAAAAGCGTACTATCACTAAATTCTTTTAAGTGCATGTTAAGGTATTATCGTTCTCTTGAACAGTACATTTATGTTATAAATTACAATTTTTTATCATTTGATAGGTGGAAAAACATTTTGTTGCTTAAAAAAAAAAAATCTGTACTACCATGTCCTGTATCATCAGCTTTATTCTTGTTGTTGATTCTATTGATTATATTATGAATGTATATATAAATATGTTTTGTTATGTTTTGCAAAGTCGAAAGCAATATTGAATAAAGATGATTTTATCAAAGAAAAAAAGAAAGAAAAGTAATTTAAAATCCAAATGAGCAACTTTTATTTTATTTTTCTACAGATTATTTTTCTACAGATCTGAAGAAGAAGAGGAGACATGGTCGCAGTCCACCAGATCATGCATGGACTATTTGACATACCACACGATCATTTCTTCTCCCAACCTGAAAGTTGAAGTAGATCCACAAAAGGGCACTAGTGTTTCAAGATCCAGAAATAACACTGCAGACTGGATGTTAGGAGCAAGTCTTTCAGTAGACGGATTATACAAGATTGGAATAGTTTGCCAGAAAATATAGTAGCCTCAACAACAACAGACAAATTCAAAAGACATATTGATAGGTATTGGTGGGAGCATCGTGATAGCATGCACAATAAAATATTCCTAAGGTTAAACCCCAAAAGCAGTACCCGGGAATTACAGGTCAACGCCTTCTTCCCGTACCAGATGATGAATGATGCTGATTATGAAGGACGATTTGAGAGTAATTAAAACATAGAAAACAAAATTCAACATGAATTATCAAGTTTTTGTTGATTAAAAACCAAGAAACTAAATTGTGTGTATTCAATGGTTACATTAACATGGGACAGGCCGTGTTACTTCGAAAAACTATTTGATATATTTAACTTTGTTAAGTAAGTAAATGATATTCAGTGAAAATAATACAATGTATAGTAATTGATATGATTAGAGTACATTCAGCTGGAGCAATGGACATAATAGTAGCTGTATTTACCGAGAAATTAAGGCATTTGAATGAATTGGGTGTTTTTGAGAATTGTATGTGGTCGGGTAGTTGGTTCCAATTGATTGAACCTACATACAGAAGGGAATTTTTGATAAAAAGCCGTGCGACATTTTGGTGGCCCGTCTCAAAAGTATCTTGCCCAAGTTACGTGTGATCCTTGTAGATACATCGTCCACAGAGGAAAGTCTCTAATATAAGATGGCGGTAGCTAATTTATTTACACACTTAAAAATCATAAGACAGGAGGCCCTTAAAAGGGTTTGGTTTAGTTGGGGCCAATTTTATTCACGGAAGACAGCTTCAGAGCGTGTCTCCCATGCGACTCCCATGTAGGTAAGCTGCCTTTTTATGGAGTCTATTAATACTGCTTTCAAACTGGCTTCTATCGGAGTCACACCACCGATGAAAATACCGATTGAATTTTCCTTATGTAAACAAAGGTGAAACCGCAGTTTTCCCCCTGTCGCTTTCATACTGTCGGTGAAATTCTGTCGCTGTGGCGTAATTATTAAGCCCGCGCTCCATCTAGCTAGCATGCAGCATGTTCAACCATAAGTCAACAAACACAGGTGGTTACGATAAAGCGCGCGTACACTGCGACCTTTGACCATTTTAATCGCTGTTTTAATCGCCTTTTTTTCCCGAACGCTTTCACAGTGGCTGTTTCATTGGTGTCACACCGATAGAATGAGCATTTCTCCTGCTATTGAGCAGGAAAATTTAATCGCCCATTTCTCTTCTTTTCATTGGCTATTTAATCGCCTTTTTCTCCTCTGTTGCTTTCATACTGGCCGTTTCATCGGATGCGTCCGGATGCATCCGATGAAAATCAGGCCAGTTAGAAAAGGGTTTAGTTGCCTTCTGATCTGCCATACCATACATTTGAGCAGTAGAGTATGTAATATGCTAGGTAATACACCCCAATATAATTCAGTTAGTTGAGACTTATCAAAGAATGCTTATTTATATGGATGATTCCTAACTTTCGCTTTATCAAATTTGATATATATTCGATATGTCTCTTAAAATCGAGGCAGTTGACGATTATCACACCTAGACACTTAACTTCATCTGCGCATTTTAGAGCACGACCTTGTATACTAATCAATAGACCTACTTGTTGATTTATAGTGCTCAATTTTTGTTTCGATCCTAATAACATTACCTTTGTTTTATTAAAGTTCAGGATCAATCTGTTATTTCTTATCCTCAATTAGGTTTTGTTTATTGCCTTGGTTAGGTTGGTTTCTACTTCTTCTTTTGTTTAACCAGATACCGAGACAGTGATATCGTCTGCATACATATGAAGAGAAGCACTGGGTACATGACTCAGTAGGTCATTGATAACAAATGAGAACAAGAGGGGCGAAAGGATTGAACCTTGTGGGACACCTGTATCAATGTCATTCAGTGGCGATTTTTCATTTCCGATAGAAACAAACTGTTTGCGATTTCCTTAGTACGAAGCGAACCATTTTATACAGAATGGAGAACAGTTTTTCGAGTAAGATTAAATGGTCGATTGTGTCGAAAGCCCGACGTAAATCAATGAAAGCAACGCCATTCAGTCTCCCGTTGTCTACCTGTTTAGACCATTCATCAACCATGCAGAGCAGTGCTGTCTCACATGAATAGTTAGGCATGAAACCAAACTGATTTGGAGACAATATTTCGTGCTCGAGAAGGTATTTCAGAAATTTTGAAGTGACGGTTTTCTCAATGATTTCCGAGATTACAGAGAGAATAGCTATCGGTCTATAGTTTTGCACACATTGTATATCTCCTGATTTCGGAAATGGTTGAATCTTGGCAATTTTTCAGTGAGAGGGATAAATTCCTTCATTGATTGATAAATTTATGATGTGTACAAGCGTGGTCAACTAAAAAGTCATTATGCCCTATGCTTTCTTACACGAAAGATTGATAGCTTTTAAAACAAAATTTTGAGAGATCATTGATGGACAATATTCTACATTTAAATCTAGAAAATTACAATTGTCAGATTGAGATGTCCAAAAAGGGGTAGAGGTTTCACATTCGAATTTATGAAGTAATCTTGTTAAAATATTCCGCCACTTCTTAAGGCTCGGAGAGATCATTGCCATCTTCTGTCAATGAAATGTGTTTATCACTTGGTCCCTTAATGATGGTATTAATAACACCCCAAAGATCATTTGGGGGCAATGTGATTAGCATTTAAGATAGAGTCAATATAATTGGTTTTGGCTCTTTTGAGTTCACTTCTAACTTGTTTTTTAAGAGATTCTCTTTAGACCAGAGATCAGGGCAGGATGTTTTCCTAGCTTGTTTAAGACAATGATCTCGCCGAATCATTAAGGCAATGATATCTCCGGTTACCCGGGGGCATGGATCCTTTCTGAATATTTTCTCCTATACGGTATAAATCTGCACTGTAAAAAAATAATAGTCGAAATAACTCAATAAAATTGAGGAAAAGAATTGCCTTATTTTTATTAAGTAAATATTACCTACGGCATCTTAAGTAGAATTTACTTATTTTGCTGAATAAATTTTTACCGTATATATATATATATATATCTACCACCATCACAAACTATTACATACGCTTCAATTCGACACATATTGAAAGGCTCCAAATTTTATATATACTTGATCGTAGCATCTTAAAAGGAAAATTGGTTGACAATTTCCTGAAATATCAAGTTTTGATTTGTTTTGAACTGGGTAACAATTAAAAAATGTCTTGTCTTTGCTTAGCCATTTAAATGAATTAGTAAATGTTTTAAAGTCCTTAAATTTTCATTCAACCACAAAAAAGAATTGTTTTATTTAAAAAAGAGTTTAATTTGGTCTTAATGAATATTCATAAATTATGTAAATATTTCTATTACGCACTGCATCGGTCCTTACTTTAAAAAGATAAGAATAATCAACATAAATTGTTTGAGTAATACGTATAATTTCTGATTTTGAGTTAAAATTACTAAATTAATACAAGCTGAAATTACTTAAAGTTCTTATGTATTTGATTTTACTTAAATATTCCACGTATGTTCTACTAAATTGAAAGTTTGAGTTAGCAAGACTTAAATTTTGTGCGTAAGTGGCAAAACTAATGTTTTTAAGTAAATTCTACATGGAAAAAATACGTAAAAATTACCAATGAACAAATTCTTTTTTACAGTGTGTTGACAGTTTCCATCGCAGTGTACCAAGTCCATGCTTCATTAGTATTGTAGTGACTTGACCTTTGGAGAACTTTGCATTTGTAAATATTATTGTCTTGTCTTTATTGTGTGGCTTGAAGTCTAGCCTTTTATTCCATTGTCACTCATTTCTTTAGTGACACCTGTTGCATTACTAGAGTGCCACAAATACTTACTCTGGCAAGCACATTCCATACCCTATGGGTTGGGATGTGCAACCACCTAATGTACTGGTATAGCTTATACTGTACAGGGAAATTACACTTGCTTGCTTTATTTGCCACACCCATTTTCATCACTTCTCCTGAGCTGTTCATATAGAGCACACCTATTCTAGAGAGTCGATCGATCAACAGCAAAGCTAATTCAGCTTCATCTTAATTCTT